>NW_004955430.1:12592438-12593835 GCF_000276665.1 Chinchilla lanigera | reverse complement strand
AGACATATAATAATCAAGATCCCAGAAATTCAGCACAAGAACAAAATATTAAAAGCTGTTAGAGGAAAGAAACAGGTCAGCTACAAAGGAGAGCCCATCAGAATCATGGCACACTTTGCAAAACAAACTCTTAAGTCAAGAAGAGCTTGAAGTGAAGCATTTCAAGTCCAGAAAGAAAACAACTTCCAATCCAGATTGATGGATCCTGTAAAACTATCTTTCAAAATTAATGGAGAAATAAGATACTTTCATGACAAGAGCGACTGAAGAAATTCATGACCACCAAGCCTATACAACAAAGGATACTGAAAGATATTCTAGACAGAGTTAGAATGAGTGCAATTCTAAGAACAACAGAAAGAAAATACCAGGCAGGGCAAGCAATTAAACAGACAAATAAATCAGGAAAGCAATAACAAGAAAATAATATGACAAGTTTAAGTTAATACATATCAGTTATAACCATCCATGTAAATGGTCTCAATTTAATAATCTAAAGGATAGACTGGCAGAATGGATCAACAAACAAAATCCAAGAATATTTGCTATAAAAGAAATACATCTAACTCAAAAAGAAATTTATAGTATGAAAGCCAAAGGTTGGAAAACAATACTCCACAGAACAGGAACCCCCCCAAAAAGCAAGGGTAGCTATTCTGTATGAATAAAATGTGAATTTCAGACCAAGAATGATCAAAAGAGATTTACAAAATCACTACATACTTTCTAGGGGAAAACTGCAAGAGGAAGAGATGATCATAAGTACATATGCACCAAATACAGGAGCACCCAACTATATAAGACAAATATTAATAGACATGAAAAGTGAAATAAGCAATAACACAATTGTAATGAGGGACCTTAATAACCCCATTGTCACAAACAGATGGATCAAACAGACAAAAAAATCAGCAAAGAAATATCAGAAGTGAAACAAACCTAAGAACAAATGGACTTAGTAGGTGTTTACAGAGTGTTCCACCCAACGATATCAGAATACACATTCTTCTAAGCTGCACACAGGAAGTTCTATATATAGACCATACACTAGCCCATAGAAGATGCTTAAGTAAATACAAAGGAATTGAATTATCCCATGCATACTATCAGATCATAGTGCAATGAAATTGGAAATTATTGACAAAAGAAATCACAAAAACTACATAAACATATGAAAATTTAAAAACACCTTCCTAAACAATCAATGGGTCACTGATGAAATTAAAGAAGAAATTAATCAATATTTACAATCAAATGAAAATGCAGATACAACGTACTGGAACCTATGGGACACATTGAAAGCACTCCTCAGAGGGAAATTAATAGCAGTAAATTCCTACATCAGGAAAACAGAATGAGCACAAATAAACAAGCTAATGCTACACTTTAAGTTTCTG
>NW_004955430.1:12582384-12586775 GCF_000276665.1 Chinchilla lanigera | reverse complement strand
GATACACTGATAATTGCAGTTCTCTGATAAAGAAGATTGAAGAGGATATCAAAAAATGGAAAGATATTTCTTGCTCATGAATAGGAAGAACCAACATAGTGAAAATGACCATACTCCGAAAATTGTCATAAAGGTTTAATACAATCCCGATCAAAATACCATTTTCATACTTCACAGAACTAGAAGAAAACATTCCTAAAATTCATTTGGAAACAGAAGAGACATAAACTAGCAAAAGCAATCTTAGGCAACAAAGACAAGGCAGGGAGTATTACAGTCCCTGACTTGAAATTACACTACAAACCTACTGTGATAAAATCAGCATGGTACTGGGGAAAAAAAAACAAAAACAAAAAAAAACAGATCTGAAGATCAGTGGAACATAATAGAAGATGCAGACACAACTACAAACACATTCAGCCACCTTATCTTTGACAAAGAGGCCAAACATTCACTGGAAGAAAGAAAGTTTCTTTAATAAGTGGTACTGGAAAAACTGGCTTTCCACATGCTGAAGACTAAAACTAGACCTATGTCTCTCTCCATACACTAAACTAAAATCAAAATGGTTCAAAATCTAAATATTAATACAAAATCACTAAATGTACTGGATGAGAAAGTAGGTAGAAATCTTGAAGACGTAAGTGTAGGCAGAGAGTTCATGAACAAAACTCAGGCTGCATGGGAAATACTTCAAAGAGTCAATAACTGATATTTCATCTCATTAAAAAGCTTCTGCACATCAGAAGAAATCATCAACAGAGTGGAAAGACAACCCACAGAGTGGGAAAAAATTTTAGTTTTTTGTCCCTCAGACAAAGGACTTATATCTAAAACAAATAAGGATGTGAAAAAATTTGGTTCCCCCAATTTCAAGGCCCCATTCAAACCTTTGGCTTTTCGGTTCATTCCCCCTTTTTCGGTTAACCCCAAAGGGCAAAAAAATATGAAAAATGTTCAACATTATTGGTTATTTGCGAGATGCAAATTTAAACAACACTGAGATTCCATCTCACTCCTAAAAGAATGGCTATTATCAAGAAATCAAACAATAACAAATGCTGGTGGGGCTCTGGGGGAAAAGGAGCATGTCTCCACTGTTGGTTGGAGTATAACTACTGCAGAAATGGTGCAACTACTTTAGCAATCAGTAGGGAGAGTCCTTTAAAAAACTGGGCTTAGAGGTCTCATTTGATGCAGTTACTCTTCTTCTGGGTATCTTCCTGGAAGAATTATAAACATCATACGACAGCAATATAAGTGCACACATGTTTATAGTAGCACAATTTGTAATAGCTAAATCTTGGAAACTACCTGAAAATGTCCATCAACTGAAGAACAGATAAAAAGATGTGGTGTTTTTATGCAATGGAATACTACTCAGCCATAAAAATAATAAACTTTAGACTTTTATAGGTAAATGGATACGACCAGGGACCATACTCATAAGTGAAATAAGTCAGACTCACATGTGTTAACATTGTTTTGTCTCCCTGGTGTGAGAACCTGAAACAGCAAGTAAGGTTCCAAATGTACCATACATGTTGTGAAATGGAAAGAAATTATGCAAAAGGAAATAAGAACAACTAGGATGGGAAAAAGGAGAAAGGAGAGAAGGAGAAAAATCCAAATTACAAGATAGCTATACTACTAGTTTCTCTTAGTTCATTGAAAAGAAATGTGTGTACTAATATCATTTGGAAAATTTTTATGCTCTTACCTTGCACTCTGAGTAACTCCTTTAAGGATAATAATATTCAATGTACTATTTTTGTTATTCTCCTATTATTTTGTTATGAAATTTCGTTTTACTTTTTTCATAAAATAAAAAAGTTAAAAATTAGTATGCAGATTGTCCATCACTTAAAATTGCCTCAAAAGAAGAAATATTATAACAGACAAATTCAATTTAAATAAATATAGAAATAAAGAAGAATTTGAAAACAAGTAGTAAGTTCTTACCAATAATATTTTAAAAATAAACTTGCTAACAAAAAGACATAAAAGTAGCTAAATAAATAAAAATTAATAAAAATATATTATGCTTTCTACAAAAATATATGCTTTCTACAAAAGAATTGTTTCACCAGTAAGGATGTACACAGTCTGAAAATGAAGGAATAGGAGAGGAATTTTGTGGGAATGGAAAACAAAAGAGACCAGGAAAAGCTATACTTAGGTTAGTTTAAAATGTACTTTAAGCAGAAAATTATAAAAGGAGACATAGAGGGTAATTATATAATGATAAAGGGGTCAGTTCGTCAAAAAGACAATGATAAATATATATGCATCCAATATCTAGGTACTCAAATGCATAAAAAATTAGTAGATCTGAAGAGAGAGATATAATAATAGCAAAGGATCTCAGTTACTCCACTTTCAGCAGTTAACAGATGCAACAGAAAATAAACAAGAGAACAAACTTACAGGGTAGTGAGAGTTAAAGGATAGGCTGACTGGAGATGGCATTTTTGACCTCTAATTTTGAGGTTGATTATTTTCTGACTGTCTTATTTTCGGGAAAACAAGGATCAATGGAAAAGAATAGAATTCCCAGAAATAAATACCAGTATATAAAATCAACTAATGTTCAACAAAGACACCAAGAAGACATATAGGAAAAGGATAAATAAATACATGGGGAAAGTTAACACCCACGTGCAAAAGAACAAAATCACATCATTATAAGACAGAAAATATCCACTCAAAATGGATTAAAGACTTAAATTTTAGGCTCAAAATTATAAAACTTCTAGAAAGAAACAGAGAAAAAAGCTCTCTGTCACTGGTGTGGGCAATGACTTTTTTTTGGATGTGACTCCAAAGAATAGGCAAGAAAAGCAATAAATAAATGTGGAACCATATCAAACTAAAATGCTTTTTTGCACTGTAAATAAAACAGTCAACAGAATGAAAAGATACCCTATATATTGGGAAAAAATATTTCTGAACTATATATCTAATGAGTTCATATCCAAAATACATAAAAAGATACCCTATAGATTGGGAAAAAATATTTCTGAACTATATATCTAATGAAGAATTCATATCCAAAATACATAAGGAACTCAACACTTAATAGCACAAGAAGGAAGGAGGAAGGGAGGGAGGGAAGAAAGGAGGAAACCCCAATTAAAAATGGGCCAATAATTTCACTATATTTGTCTCCAAAGCTATGAAAGTGGCCAGGAGGTATATTAAAAGTTACTGAATATCGTTAATGATCAGGAAGATGTAAGTCTAACAACAATGAGATTATCACTCACACCTGTTAGAATGGCAATTATCCAACAGAGAAGGCATAACAAGTGTTGGCAAGTGTGTGGGCAAAAGGCATTATTATACAGTGCTGGTAGGAGTATGGAGTGATACAACCTTGTTGAAAGCAACATGGAGGCACCAAAAGAAATTAAAACTACTACATGACCCAGCAGGCCCTCTTTCTGATATCTGAAAAGGAATGAAATCACCACTTTGTAAAGATATCTATCATCCCATATTTGTTGCCATATTATTCACCATAGCCAAAACATATGAAAAACTAAGGTGTCAAAAGATGAATAGATAAGGAAGTTGATAGAAATACACACACACACACACACACACACACACACACACACACACACAGGAGCTTTTACAAAGGAGTCCAGCTTTCTGAAACAGGACAGATAAATCCACAGACTTTATATTAAGTGAAATATCCCAGACACAAGAAAAATTCTGCATAGTCTCATGTATATGATGACTCAAAAAATAAAAATAAATACAAAGAAATAAAAGGTAAAACATATCGCTAGTGGTGGAGTGGGGGTAGAGATGTACATCAAAACATACAATGATGTACTTATGTAGGATGAATAAATCAAAAGGTCTAACACACAGCATGAGAATTCTAGTTAATATTGTATTACAGGTTGGGAATTTGATAATGGAATAAGTTTCAGATATTCCAACTACAAAATAAAAAGAGAGAACAATAGCTATAGAAAATGATGAACATCCTAGTTTGACTGGTTATCACTTTGTGTGTATGTATAAGTATCATGTTGTAACTCAAAATTTATAAAATTAAAAAAGATTTGTGTAGATTATGAGAGTAATAGAGAAGGAGCTATTTTAAGCCAAACTAGAAAATCAGATTCCATAAGAGAGAAGATAAATAGATAGATAGATAGATAGATAGATAGATATAAAATTTTGGTTTTTTTATTTTAAAAATAAAAGGAGGGAAATATTAACAGTAGACATTTTACAAAATAGCAAAGGAACAGTACAGACAGTACAGAGGTACAAACAGAGTGGTAGGGAATTAACAATGCTTGTTGTATTACATATTGATATCTTCAAAGTGGTTTCTCAGGAAAACAGATATAGACATACAAAGCTGATCA
>NW_004955430.1:12553131-12576854 GCF_000276665.1 Chinchilla lanigera | reverse complement strand
CAAGGCGCACAGGCCTAAAATTTTATTTTATAATTCAAAAGATACTAAAGTCTAAGACAAATATATGCCTGATACTTCATAAAAAGTACAATTTTATGCTTTATGTATCTGTTAAAAGCTAAATATATTTAAATTTTGAAAATAAGTTCATTAGAAAAGAAATAGAAATTTAATTACTTAATAAATATACATTAATTAATATTCATGAGAAACACTAATAAAAAACAGACTCAAAGAGATCTCAAAATTTCAAAATTACACAAAAACATCAGCAGACAAACAAGTCAATGGTTAGTGAGAGAATTCAGAGCACTGGAGAACAGCATGGAGAGTAAAGCATAGGGAGAGGTGATCACCCAACAATAATTGAGAAAATTAAAAGTAAATCAACAACAAAATACCACTTTGCAGTCATCAGACAGGAAAATTCATGAAAGAAAGCTCTGTGCTTGAGCTTGTTTCTGAGGAAGCCGAGGAAGAATCTGCAAATGGCTTCTTTGGAAGATAATCCATGAGCTCAAGTGAGGGAGTAAGGAGCATGAGATGGGAGAAGAAGGTGATGAAAAGGGTCTCTTTTGTTAGAAAGATCAACCGTGTGGGCAGTGGAGATTCATTGATATAATAAGATGTCCTGAAAAGGGAAAGAAACATCTCCTAGAATTGTCTGCTCCAAAACACGGAGTCAGGAACATTAAGAAAGAGTATGTCCCACATTCTGAGTTGTCATTCACACAAGTTCAAGTCAAGAAAATACTCACCATCATCCAAAGCACTGAAGAACTGGGGACAGAAATTGAAGACACAACAGCAGGCATTTGTAGTTAGAAGATAATCAATTTGAAATTATTTGACACCTGCAGGTAACATCCATTCCAGGCATGAACTAAATCCAAGATAAAGCCCAGAAGATTTGAAACAACATGACAGATGTATTTTCCCCATGCTATTCACAGATACTCATAGCAGAAATGGGTTAAATAGGTATGCTCTGATTGATTGCCAGAGCAAAGGTGTATCATTACACTCTTTTGGAAGGCTACTTGATAACAGCAATTGAGACTAAGAATGTATATGCCCTTTTGGCCAGTGATTTCTCCTCTGAAATCTATCATATAGAAATATATCATAAGTACATAATGCTACATATAGAATGATATTTATTACAGGATTGCACACAACAAAGATAAAAGAAACAGAGCAACTGCAATACAGAAAGGGTTACAGTACTGTTCACCTATCATGAAACAAATTAGATATACAGCTGTTGACTTGGAAAGATTCCAAAAGGGTACTATTGTATGAGAAAGGAAAGATATAAAAATATGTCATAACGTAGACTTGCTTTTGTAAAGCCAAGCAACAATTTTCTGAGACTGCTTATGATTACATGCATGTGATGAAAAAGTAAAAGGATAATCAATTTGTGTGCATGGGTTACCTTGTTGTCTAAAAGAAGACACTGGTGAAAATGTTATATACGTGGGGAAGAGGAGAAGAGTTAGAAAAAGTAAGAAGACAAGGGAATTTTGTAAAGGTTTTGTAACCTAAAAAAGTTTAGTGATATGATTACATATATGTATATAGGTAAAATTATATATATGTATATATATATAAATATTTTACAGAAAACATTATTGAGCCAGGCATGGTGGTACATATCTGTAAGCCCAGCAACAGGGAGGCTGAGGCAGGAGAAGTGCTGTTTGAGGCCAGCCTGAGCTACAAAGTAAGTTCAAAGCCAGCCTGCACTACAGAGCTAGACCCTGTCTCAAAAAAATTATCATAACAAAAAAGGAAATGATTTTAAAATTTGAATGCATTTATCTATACTTCTTTCATGTGTTTTAATATGTCTACAAATGGGAATGTATACAAATTTTCAGCTTTAAGACAACAACAATAAATCTACAGATTTATTATCTGTAGATAACAAATAGAATGTAGAGATGTTCTCCAGGCATTGACGACACAAAACATATGTTCATTTGTTCTGTAGAAGCCAGAGAAAGAGATCCTTCCAATCTTGTATAACCACTATACCTTTTTAAAATGGAATGTATGTGTGTGTATATATACATTTGTACGTATGCATGTATAAACTTGCCATTGATTGATCTGGTGAACTTGTAGAAAGGTTTCAAGTGGTTTCATTAAGAAATAACCAGTCATAAGTGCAGTGACATCTGGGTCACAAACCAAAGCGAATGGTAACTCTAATTGGCTTCCTGCTGATTCCTCTTCTATAGTCATATTTCTCTTTCCACAAGTCTTGCTCTTGATTCCATCACTACCCCCTCACTGTGATACCTGCTCTGAAATTTTGGTCATTGCAAACACCGCTGACAATTGTGCCTTCATAAAGAACCAGCAAAGGGACACAAAATGGGAAGGGACAGAAAAATCCAGTAGTGATTGTTTCTCCCTACAAAGCCATAGGGGGAAAGGAAATTGTACAAATCACAAGCAAGGACTCTCCTTTCTGACCACCTGAGATTTATATTCTCCCTGTGGAAATAGGTATCTGGAGGATTCTCTCTGGGGAAGGGAAGGACAACTTTCATTCCTAAAATAGGAGGGCTGTGATTTATCCAGGTTGGTTTTCGATTCATCCACCCACAGTCCAAAGGTACATATATGTCTCCCAACAAGTAGTACAATGTATATATTCCACTTACTGCCTGCAGTTGCAGAAGCAATAGCTGGAATTGGTGTGAACTACTGTCAAAATTTATCAGTTTATCGAAAACTACCTTATTCTGTATTCCTTTTGATGTATATCTACCAGCTTTCTGATCGTAAGCCAGGAAATTCTCTGAACTTTAGATTTTTACCTGTGAAATGGATCTAACAAGGGCATGTAGTAGGAAAAAAGGAGGTAATTAAAATATATTGTAATATACCTAGCATAGTATCTGACATGTGGCAAAAACTCAGTGGGGTTATATTTCAAAGTCCAAGAATACGGAGAAATCTACTGTTACACATCAAAACTTTTCAAAGTATCTAAAATGAAAGGTCCAGTTCCTCCCAGTTCACTCCCATTCCACTCTGAGTCATCATGGACTGAGATTTCTGTACAGTGCTTGAAAATAATGACAACATGAAATTGCTTTAAAAGTTTCAAAATATGTGCTCTGAACATCTGCACATTTGTTATTGCAGACCAGTAGGTGTGTATACCAGCATCAGTTCTTAGTAGAGTACTGTCATTGTCTTGTAAAATATTAAGATTTAAACTGAGGATTTAGTATCACCATTCCACTTTCTTTGTTTAAATCACTGAAATCGTCTACTGATAGTATGTAGGACTATAGTGTACATAAGCAACATTGAAAGGATAAAACCTGGTAATTTGTACATATTCAAGCAAATACACTTTTCTGTGTCTCTAATTGAGGCAAAAGGAATATGGAGGATATGAAATAGATATAAAAAATTCAGTCCACTTAAAAGTATCAATTCCTCCATCAGGAAAAATAATAGCTGATATAATTTATGTGGTAGGGCAATGCTATGAAAAAAGTCAGTAAAGTACAGTGAATTGGATCATTTATCAACATAGCTCAAAATAGTACTATACCAGATCTGTACTTAACACATGCGAGTAACTTATTACCCATCTCTAGCCACTAGAATATGATCAGAAAAGTATTTTCAAAAGTACTTACCATTTATTCAAAGTGTTTTGAAGTATGAGAAGAGCTAAATTCCTAGGCAGGAAATATATACTTTAAGCCAACCATGCTTAAAAATCACAAAGGATTACTTTGTGATTTGATTACTAAAAGAAAAATAAAAGTCAATAATTAATTTTTCAATTACTTTTTATGTACACTAGTACATGGCAGTATTTGAAGTCTATAATAATACATATAAATTACTGCTCATAATGAAAATGGACCAAGCAAATTTTTGTTAGTTCTGACTTACTATTTCTTAGAAAATGAAACCATCAACCAAGTAAATATCTATTACGGTTTGAAACTTTAAATTATAACACTGACTTCAGAGAAATTAAGAAATGTAACATTTATCTTTTTAAGTAGTGCTTCTGCTCATAAAGTGTAATCTAGTTATTTTCTTGCTAATAGTGATATATATTACTTTATGGATAATGTGTTAATGTTAGAAGAATCATGTCAAGAGGTTTCAGATTATTAACCTAGTTCAATCTTCAACACTGTTCATTAGTTTTCTTGAGTAGTAAAACACCATATTTCTCTGCAGCTAGAAAAGTAAGAATTAAGATCACAATGAGACACCCCTATACATTTACTAGAATGATAAAAATATTACTGAAAATAATACAAGCAACACAAACCACTGACAAACATTCAGTGCCATTAAAACTCATCATTTCTAGTAGGAGGGAAAATGATACAGACATTTTGGGAAAACATTTGGAAGCTTCTTATAGTCATTAGTGATATGATCCAACAAGCTGACACATAGCTATTTTCCCAAGAGAAGTGAGATCATTTGTCAGATTGATGAGTTGGTGCTATCTGTGGCTGTAACACATTTCTCCTGTATGTTCTTTTGTAGTGGGTAGCAGCTATGGTTTGTGAGAGACACCAATAGCATATACAATATACATAGCCATTCCATATATTCCTTTTCTTAGATAGTTACTATATTTTATGGTGAGAACACTTAGTGCTTTTCAAGAAAATAATATACTCTTATTAAATACACAAAATGTTGTATATTTCATATGATGCACTTATTCTTCCTAACTAAAATTTTGTATTCTTTTACAAATATCTTCCCAAATTCCACCACCACCATAAGTATAAATCCCAAGTCCAAATCCAGCACTTGATAATTTCTATACTACATTCCTCCTATAGTTTCAGCTCTTGAATATTCCACATATAAATGATTTCATAGTGTTTTTCTTTGTCTAGTTTAGTTCATTTCATTTATATCTCTTTATCTTTATGGTCAAATAATATTCCACTGTGTATATATATCACATTTTTTTATTCACTCATGCACTGGTTGACACTTAAGTCAGTTCTGTATATTAGATATTGTAATTAGTGCTGCAATGAATCAGGACATGTACTGATTTCATTTGCTTTGAATACACTCAGGGATGAGATAACTGGATCATTTTCAGTTGTATTTTTGGGGGATTTTTAGGAACCTTCATAGTGTTTTTATACTGACCATAATAATTTACATTCTAACCAATAATATGTTTTCTTCATCTTTGCTAAATTTCTTCTCTCTCTCTCTTTACTCCCTCTCAATCTCTATCTCTATATCTCTATCTCTACCTCTATCATCTCTGTCTCTATTTCTATCATCTCTAACTCTGTCTCTATAGGATCTTCATCTGTAATTCACTATGGGCTTTAACTCACTATGTACCCTACACTGGCCTTGAACTCATGGAAGTCTTCTTATCTCAGCCTCCCCAAGTGCTGGGATTATAAGGGGGCACGACCACACCAAGCTTTTAAATTTATAATCTCTTATTTTTTATACTAGCCATCCTAAGAAGTGTAAGGTGACACTCAATGCAGTTTTTGATTTGTGTTGCCTTGATAATTGATCATATTAAGCGTTTTAAAATATGCTTGTTAGCCACTTCTCTTGAGATATATCTATTTGTGTCCATTGCCTATTTTCTAAAATTGGTCTATTGTTTTCTTGCTATTGCATTTCTTACATACTTTTTAACATTCTATCTGTTATGGTTTGAAAATATTCTCTCCCATTTCATGAGGATGTCTCTTCTCTGGTGACTATTTCTTTACTATGTAGAAGCTTTTTAGTTTGATATAACTTCACTTATCTAATTTTGCTTTTGCTCTGGGTTTTTGTAGGGTCATATAGAAAAAACTGCTCAGACAAATTTCATGGACATTTCTCCTACGTGTTCTTTTAGTAGTTTTGAAGTCTTTATTTAAGCCTATGATCCATTTTGAGGATTTTATATGATGTGAAATGACTATAATTTCATTCCTCTGCATGTAAGTATCCTGTTTCCCCAGCAACATTTTTTTGAAAAGACTATCCTTTCCACTTATGTGTTTTTGGTAACTTTGTCAAAAATCAGTTGACCAGAATGATGTATATTATTTGTTAGCTATCCATTTTTTCCCATTAGTCTGTGTATATTTCTGTGCTAGTTTTGATTATGGGAGTTTTATATTGCAGAAAGTCAGGTAGCATGTTGCCTTCACCTTTGTTCTTCTTGCTCACTGTTGCTTTCACTTTTCAAGGTCTTTCTGTGGTTCTACATGAATTTGATAATTGTACTTTTGCTTATCTTTTTAAAAAATTAACATTATATCTGTCCACTGTTTTTCTACTGTCTTTTTCACTTGTTTTGGTTATAATCTTTATCATCTCCTTCCTCCTACTACCTTGGAAATTGTATGTTCTTTTTACTTCTAGTCCCCTAAACACTGTTAGGTTGTTTATTGGAGATCTTTCTTACTTTAATTGTTTTTATAATGTTCTACCTTTACCAAAAGTATCCACCTGATCACTTATTGTAAATTCACCAGACTCCGTTTCAAATAGCATCTGCAAGTTTCCAAAAGTAATATCTATATTACTGGTTGTTATCCAGTTCTTATTCTAAAAGAGAGTGGCTACCTAGTGATTCTAAAATAGCTGTTGCAAAAAGGAAAACCGATTTGATAAACATATACTGCTTTCCAGCTTAGGGAATGAAGTGGCCCAAGTGAAACATTTCACTGGGACACAAAATTTAAAAGGTATATCCAAAGAAACCCTCTTAGGAAGATAAATAATATGATAATACACTGTTTTTAAAAAATCAAAAATGACATGAAAATTTCAAGGCAAATAAAATATTAAATTTAAATAATGATAGAATACAAACCTGCAGATGTGTAAGTGACCTGGCTTGCCTGATTACTAGTTTGAAAAGAAGATAGAGAAAAAAAGAAAAAAAAAAGGAAAGGAAACAAAAGAAAAGAAAGAAAAGGAAAACTTTAAAGGCTTATAGGAATAAAATAAATCATTTGATTAGTCTGTCATCATACTCTATATCATGGATCTATGCACTATGAGCTCAACCTCAGCTATCAAAGGAGAGATCCAGGACTTTGCATAATAATTATACTCTAGCTGCCCAAAACTTAGGCTTATACTGTATTTTTTTCAGTCAATCTTGGTATTTTTTTATCTGTTGAAAACAATGATGAAGCCCTGAAAGAGGGCCCTGGGTTGAACTGCTATAAGCCTGAATTGGATTTTCTCAATTTTTCACTAAGTACACTTCTTGCTGAGATGGACTTTCTCTATTAGGGTTAATGGAGGCACTAACTGACCTCAGAAGGGCACTGAAAGGACAGTCAGCGTGATTAACACTGAGACTGGTGAAACACTGTAAATGAAAACCGGTACTCCTTGGCATGTCAGATGAAAAATTTAGGCCGTCATTTTACATGATTCAGCTACCTTTACTCAATTTCACACAGGTATTTGAAGAGGTCTCTGTATCCATGGACAGCCTAGCAGAGTGTGACTGAAATTTTCTGGCATTATTGAGCATCTTATTTACACAGTTCTGGAAGTGGAGAGTCCTCATTTTGAGGGGCATGTTACATGATTAGTCTCAGTGCTCCTCCTCCTTTCAGCCACAACTTCCCAGCCCCAGACTTTGTTAACATTTGCTCTCCCCCAGGGAAGCCACCACCCATACTGAATTGCTTTCTTTTAATAAGTACATGTTCTCTCAAGTCTCCCCTACTCTTTTACATATCCATTCAACAAATGAATTCAATGTGTTCCTAATTTTTGCCAGACACTTCAAAAGTTTTTCAGCAACCAATGAGCCAACACTATCTGTACTCTCATGGACTTTGAGTTTTGAGAAATGCTTGCATTTCACTCCTCCCCTTATCTCTGTTGCCTTGACAGGTTAGTGTTTTGGATGAGTAATGCACAGTACAACTCTTTAATCCTCACACAATTACAACGCATCATCAAAACTGGTCACACATTTTGCTTCAGTCCAACTAGCTCTAAAGTAAATGGTTTTTTTATCATTTTTTTCATTTTACTGTCCCTTGTCCTCTCTGTAGCATTTATTAATATTGGCCATTTCATCATTTTGGAATTTCCACTGGATTCCTGTGATACCATTTTTCTTAGTTACTTCTCCCTCATTGCTGAAACAAAATACCTGACTCCCAAAGTTAAAAGTTACGTTAGTTAGTTTTCTCTTATTGCTGAGACAAAATACCCAACACCCAAAGTTAAAGAGGAAAGGTTACTTGGTTTACAGTTTGTGGAGGTTTCAGTCCATAATTAACTGGCTCCATTGCAGGCTGGTGAAACTGAGGGGCAATCATTTATGACAGTGGAAGATACCAAAAAGCAGCAAGAAGCAAAGGGGGAAGAGCGGCATTTTTCCCGTCCCTTATATTGTATTCAGGCTACCTGCCCTAGGCCAGGTGTAGCTCTCACACCTCCAATCCCAGCGTTAGACAATGAGCCAATCACAAACTCTAGATTCAGCCACCTCTGAAAATCCCACCCCTGTGATCACGTGAGGCTTTGGGGGACATCCAGCCGTGAACCATAACATAGGGGGAAAGGTTTATTTAGCTAACAGTTTGCAGAGGTTTTAGTCCATAGTCAACTGGCTCCAAGGCAAGGTGGCTTGGCAGCAGGGCAACACTACATGGCGGCAGAAGTCAGCAAAAGCAAGCAAGGAAAGAGAGGGCCAAGCCTCTTTCTGTCCTTTATATTGTATTCAGCCTACCAGGATTAGAGCAGCACCAGTCCAGGCAGTGGACTGATCCAGCAATCACTGATCCTTAATCCCACTGACCTAAATCCTAGCATTGCCCCATGAATCAGTCACACACTCTAGATTCAGCCTACTCTGAAAAAATTCCATCTAAAACTGCATGAGGCTTTGGGGGGACATCTAGACACAAACCATGACACAATCTTTTCCTGTTTTTCTCTTGTCTCATTGGTTACTCATTCTTGATATCCCTTCTGGTCTCTTTTTAAGGGAATACTTTTTTTAATAGTTGTAATTTCCATACTTTTATAAGTACATGTCCCACCTGCATTCATGCCATTTTCATTTCCAATCCATAATCATGTATCAATCCATACATGAAATTTGATTTTGTCTGTTTGCTTCTAATCTTATTGACTTCAAATTTTCTACAGTGTTTTTAGAATGATATTCTATAAAGAAAAATTTGGTAATGCTAGCCTTATGTTTGAAATATTTCAAAGATTCCCTCTACCACGTGAATATCTTAGTATGATACACAAGGCTCTTTCTACATGACCTTCTTCCTACCTGTCCAGCACTGAATAATATCTTGCTTAGCTCACTGAATCCCCTCAAATCATACCGCATTAATTTGTTAAGTATCTGGCCCTTTACATGTGCTGATCTGTACTGATAACACTCAACTCATGCTCTCCTTAACTGTCCTGTCTCTTCCCACACATCCTTTCAGATCTGGCTCAAGTATTCCCATCAGAAGTCCTCTAATGTTCTTATCCCCATTCTTCACTATGACTATTATTCCCACAGTTTTGAGTTATATCTTTAATGAACAACTTCTCATAATTCAGTTTTGATTAAAGAAAGGAATGTGTGCTGAGAAACGCACCACGACCTGATGAAATGGTTGAATGAATATCCCAGAGTACAATAACACATTTTAAGGTGGCTACAATGTCACTAGGTGATATAATCTTATGTCGCTATCATATATATGATCTATCACTGAGTGAAATATTACTATGTAGCCTATGACTGTATATTAAATAACCCATTCGCTTTTCTGTTTTCTCAGAATTGCTTAAACTATATGGCCCATATCTTATTTATTTGTACATCTTTACCTAAGCTTTTCTCTGGCATCCATTCAATATATACAATATGAATTAAGTCATCCTGATTTCTAGACTGTACAACTTACTATAATTTAAATAGTTCCTTAATAAGTTTCATTCATTCCACCCTCTTACATGCTGACTGCAATTCACACACATACTTCCATTATTACATATATCCCCCTGCATTCTCATATTTCTTTTCAGCCTCTGCCTTTCTTTATCAAACATGCTGTATGATGAATCTGAACCTTACTTAACTTGGCTTTCCAAACACATGGCACAATGCTTATCATGTGCGAGGAAGTGAAGGAATAGTGAAGGAATAGAATTAAATTAAATATCTACAGAATTCACAAACTTACTTACCAAATGCAAGCCAAGGCATAAGTGTTTTAATTTATCAGCATTCTTTACTCTTAAATAAAATAAACTTCAAGGACAGCATCACAACTTTAAAACAAAGTCTCTGACATCAAAAACTTTCTGGATATCCCTAAAAGTCATTTTTTCCTTCCTTGAAAATTTATCCCTTTCTATAAGTGAAAAACTGTGATGGGGGGAAAGGTGAACTGAAGCCTAATATAACTTTAATTTCAGAGGTGTTGAGTAATTTGAAATTGATATACAGATAATTTTAAAGCCCCATGAATTTGTATAGTAAAAATAAATCTCTAGATATTCCAGCTTCAGAAGCTTTACTACTTGAACAGGCTTTTGTGGGAAAAAAACAGGATTATCTGAAAATAAAACAAATATCTACTTAAGAATCTTCAAGACAATGTTCCACATTTTTACATTAGCAGAATTTACATGTTTTGGATTAAAAGGAGCATTTTCTTCTTATTTAGAATCCTAAAATATTTAGCAGAAGAAAGTAATGTTAATAGTCAGTATTTTACTATTAACTTCATTAGGGTCATATCAAAATGATGAAGGAAACTAATTTTAAAAGCAACGGCAGATTTCCAACCTGGCACGTAAGGACCTTAAAAGTCTTCATACCATCCTAATAATTATCAAAGAGCTGAACAAAGTGGTAAAACAATTCATACCCATCAGAGAAATAAAGCCACAGGTCAACCATTACCTCCAAAATTAGAGAGGCAGGTAGGTAAATACAGAGAATCACAATTGACCAGAACTAGAATCCACAAGCATAGAGCTATGCAGGAACCAGTGCTAGGGTGCAGGAACCACTGCTACTCAGCGTTCATAAGCCTAAGAGATTAAAAAAATCTCATTTAGGATTTAGACACCTGGGGTCCTCCATAGTTTCATGAGTTTTACCCCCATGAGCTTAACCAAGTTCTCACAATGCCATGATCTGACTATGTCCTTCAAATTTCATTTGATGCAAGATTAATGCCCACTGCAACAGACCTGAGAGTAGGACCCTTAAGAGAGATTAGATCATGGAGGCTCTAACCTCATGAACAAATTAATACCATCATTGCAGGAGTGGGTTCCTAATAAAGGAGTAAGTTCCACCTTCACTCCTCTCTCACGTGCACTTGTACTTGCCCTTCTGCTTCCCACTCTGAGATGACATAACAAGAACCCTCAGCCTCCAGATCTCTGAGTAATAAATTTCTTTGCTAATAAGTCTCTTATAGCAATGCAAAAATATACTAAGACACATGGTGAAGATTGGAGAAAACTTTTTTCATGATTTTAGAAAAAGAGCAGAAAAGTAGCCACTTTTGAAATATATCCAAGCATTTTATTCATCTTAACAAGGCCTGCCATAAGAAAAACTAGTTTACTAAGCCCAACTACTGGGATATTCTAAGAGCTTAACTGACCTGGGAGAAAGGAAACATACAACTCCAGCCTTCTTTAGACTTCCACAGGAGACAAAGGAAATAGCCAAGTTCAGCCTTCTCTAACCACTTTGTTCAGTCTAGAAAAGAAGTACTAAGAAGCAGAAGTGCAGGCTCCCTGAAAGGGTTCACTGTTACCATTATCTTTGGTAACAGGGCTACAGAATGTTTTCTCACTCCACACTTTGCCAAAAGCCAAAGGCCTATTACCACAGCTATCCTGAATAAGTACAATATGCTTAATTTTCAGCAAAAAAATTACAAAGTAAAGACAAATACACAACTTCAAGACAATGAATGAGTACCAGAATCAGATATAGCAAAAATGTCAGGATTATGAAGCCAATAATTTTTAAAAAGCAATGATTAATACTCTAAGGGTACTGTGGGGGAAAATGAACAACATCAAGACTAACGGATAAAATAAGGAGAGAAATAGAAATTCTAAGAAAATGGAAAAGAAATATTAGCTATCAAAAACACTCTAGAAAGTGAAGAATGTCTTATGGGATGATTAGAAGACCAGACACAACCTATAAAACAATCTATAGGCTTGAGGATGTGAGAATAGAAACTTCCAAAAGTAAAAAGTATAGAGAACAAAGACAGACAAAAGTAGGACATGATATCCAAAAATTATGGGAAAATATATACATAATAGAAACACCAGCAGGAAAATAATGTGAGGAGTTGCTTATTTGAAGCAATAATCATCTCAATTCCCCAAATTAATGTCAGATACCAAACCATCAATTCAGGAAGTTCAGAACATGAAGCAGGATAAATATCAAAAGCAAAACAAAATACTGCACTTAGAAAAACTATATTCAAACTGCAAGAAAGCAAAGATAATGGAAAAAACAGGAAAATATATCTATAGAGGCACAAACAACAGAATTAAACATGGGCACGCTGCTCATGATCTCCAACAGCACAGCCCGTGTTGGGTCCTGTGAGCACCACAAGTGACCAGGAGGCACGGAATCAGGAGGCCCGGGATCCGCTCATACCAGTGTTCACAGCTCAACGCTGTGAGAAACAGGTAGCTCTGTTCCCAGGAACAGAGCAGAAGTCCCAGAAGGCTGCCGCCATTGCAGTCTGTGTCTCTGCCCTCCGTGAGCCCAGGACAGGAGACTGTCTCAAGGGACCCACAAACCTGCTAACACCAGGGTTTGTGAGGAGCACCCCCGCGCATGCCCAGTGACATGTGAAGCCCCGGAGGAGGCGGCCCAGGAAACTCCTGGAGCCCAGATTCCCACCTGGATTCCAGAGCTTGAGTCTGGGCGGAGCGCTGAAACAGGCCGTCTGTGATCACCGCCAGCACAGCCCACCTCTGGCCCCTGTGCTTGCAGTAAAAGGCCTGCAGACACAGAATCAGGCAGTCCACGAACTGCGGATCCTGCAGTCTGTGTCTGGGCTCTACCTTTGCACCGAACACCCTGGAGTTACAAGACCAAGTGGTCTGGGATCGTGCCATCAGTGCGGACTACTTCTAGTTCATACTCATGCCCTGAACTGATAGGGGACACTGGATCAGATTGTCTGTGACCTGACGACATTGTGATTGGTGTCTGAGACCTAGGAGAACTCAGTAGACTTCACCATCTGCTGGAAGAACCCAGACTAGGCAGCACACCCCAGTGACCACTCAGGGGAAAGTTTGACCACCAGGAAAATCAGGGAGGTAAGTGACCTTTGGTGGGCTGACAGGGAGGAAAGGGACTGAGCACTTTACCACCAACATCAAACATGACAAGACGAAGGACTAAAATGCAATCTCAGAACTGCACCCCTCTCAGAACAAGTCCAGGAGACATCAACATAGGAGAACTTGGTAAACACACTCATGAAATTGCTGAAGTGATTGCAACGGAAGTAAAGAAACAACTCCATCAGGCCATAGAAGAGATCAGATCACAAATAATCTCTCAGGCAAAAAATGAAATGACAATAATAATGAAAGAACTGCTCAGCACATCTAAAGAAGAAACATATAGAAAAACAGGTGAACACAGGCAATGGACAGAAACGTTAAATGAAAAATATAGAAATGAATTAGAACACATGAACCAGATTCAAAGAGATATCCAGTCCCTAGATCAAACAATAATGCCAGTACAGCCTATCATAACTTATGGGATACAATAAAAGCCATTCTAAGAAAGAAGTTTATAAGAGCAAATACCCACATCAGAAAAATAGAGTGAACCCTAATAAATAATGTAATGATTCGCCTCAAGGTCCTAGAAAAACAAGAACAATTCAAATTCAAATCTATTACAAGAAAGGAAATTATAAAAATCAAAACAGAAATCATTGAAAGGGAGATTAACACAGAGAACCAAAGAGCAGGTTCATCAATAGAATAAACATAATAGAAAAAAACCTTATCCAATCTTATCCAAAGAAGGAAAGAGAAGACTCAAATCAATGCAATTAAATATTTTTAAAAGTGAAATACAAAAGATTATCAGTAACTGCTTCAAAAACTTTAACTGCAATATGTTGGAGAATCTAGAATAAATGCGCAGATTCTTAGACACTTCTGAATTACCAAAATGGAATTAAGAATGTATAAAAGCCCTCAATGCAGCAATAATAGTCAATGAAATTGAAACAGTAATTTTTAAAAGACTGTGAACAAAGAAAAGCCTAGGACCTAAGACCTGAAGGATTCACCACTGAATTCTTCAAGAACTTTAGAACAGATCTAATGCTAATACTCCTCAAACTCTTTAATAAAATTGCAAGGGAAGAAGTATTGTATTTCCAAAATCATTTGTGGAAGCTAGCATTACTTTGATCCAAAACCAGATAAGGACTCAACTAAAAACAAAACTATAGGCAAATCTCTTTAATGAACATAGATTTAAAATATTCTCGACAAGACACTGGCAAAGAGAATGCAACAAATTTCTAAAACTAAGACAGTAGACTACATCCCAAGGATGTAAGTCTGTTTCCACATATACAAATCAATGGCATATAGTCAGAAACAAGGGAACAGGGGACATGATCTCTTACACAGAGGACCCAAAAATTACCATCAAGAGACTTCCAAAACTAATAAACAAACTCAGAAATGCAATAGGGCACAAAATCTACACGAAAAAGCAAGTAGCATTCCTGAACACAATTAATGAACTCACAGAAAAAGAAATTAGGAAAAAAATACATTCACAATAGTTTCAAACAATTAAATATTTAAGAATTGACCTAAAAATGAAGTTAAAGACCTCTATAGTTCTCTAGAAAACTACAGTACTCTGGAAAAAGGATATGGCAGAGGACATCAGAAAACGTAAAGGTATCACCTTTTCCTGCATAGACAGAATCAATAGTGTCAAAACTCCATAATGCCAAAACAGATAAAAAGAGTTAAAGCAAACCTAACTCTAATACCAACATAATACCTAACAGGTAAGAATTTTAAAACTAAAATTTATACGGAACCAGGAGAGACTCAGAATAGCAAAGACAATCTTGGGTAACAAGAGTACAGAAGCAAGCATATCAGCTATGGATTTCAAGGTATAATAAAAAGCCACTTTGATTTAAAAAGAAAAACAGGATGGTACTGGAAAAAAACACCCATGTGAATCAATGGAACAGAACAGAGCATGTAGAAACAGCTTCAGGCACGTTCAGTCATCTCAGCTTTGACAAAGGGGACAAAAACATACACTGAAGAAATGATTGCCTCTTCAACAAATTATGATGAGAAAACTGGTTACCCGTATTCAGAAGACTGACTCTAGATCCATAACTTTAAGCATGTACTAAAATAAAATAAAAATAGATTAAAGACCTGAATATTAAAATAGAAATGCTTAATCTGCGAGAAGATAAAATAGTTAAAATTCTGGAAGACATCGGCAAAGATTATTTGAACACTAATCATAAAACATACAACATCAAGAATCAACAAATGGGACTATATCAAATTTAAAAGCTTTTGCATAACAAGGAAACAACCTATAAAGAGACAAACTACAGAATGGAAAGAACATTTTCCAGCTACTCCACAGAGAATATCTAGGATATGCAATGAAGTAAAAAAAAAAAAAAAAAAAAAAAAAAAAAAGATGCCCCCACCAAATAAAAAAACTGATAAAAAATGAGTAACTAAAATGGAAAGGCAGTTCTGAAAAGAAGTATAAATTGTCAGTAAACACATGAAAAAATGTTCAGCATCAGTGGTCATTAGAGAAATACAAATTAACGCTGAAATTCTGTCTTATTTTAGAAAAATGGTTGCCACAAAAAAATAACCGTAACAAATGCTGGTGAGGCTGAGGACTTCCCATTGTTTGTGGAAATGTAAACTAGTACAATCACTATGAAAATTAGAATGAGCATTCTCCAAAAACTAAAAGTGGAAATTCCACCCACCCAGCTATTCCTATTTAGGTATCTTCACAAGAAAATAAAGGCATCATATATCACAGTGATTCACAAATATCTATACTTATAGAAGCAGAACTCGTAGTAGTCAAATTTTTAAAGAGGCTTATATGTGTATCTAAAGGTGACTGGATAAAGAAAAGGAGGTATGTATATAGATTTGAGTACTTCTATATCAAAAAGAAGGATAAATTTGAGAACTGTGTAAGAAAATGGATGAACCTTGAGACAAAAATGTTAAGTGAAATAAATCAGACACACAAGTTTAACTATCAGATGATATCTCCTATTAGAAGAAACCCAAAATATAAATAATTTAAAGAGCAAAATTTAAAAAGAGCAAAATAAGGAACAGATAATAGGAATCAAGGAGATATATTTTGCACATTGAAACAGGATCTAGAGCTTGGAAGGGAAGCGAAGAGAAAGGGGAAATCAAAATAACTAAGATGTGTTATTTACATGTACCGTCTCCCCACACTGAATGTACACTAATTTACATTAGTGTAAATTAGTAATTTACTAATCACTAAATTACATTAGTGATTTTTAAGGATCAACACATCCTTAAAAATGAAATGAAAAAACATTAGACTATGAAAATTAATTGCTTATTACTGCCTATGTGAAATTAACTTTCATTTAGCCAGGTGTGGTAACACAATCCTACATTCTCAACACTCTGGGAGGCTGAAGTAGGAGGATTAAAAGTTCAGGCCCCACCTGAGCAACTTAGTAATAGCAAGTCCCTTTTTCAAAATTTGAAAGTGTTTTGTAAAAAAAGAAAATAAGGAAAATTAAACGCATATTTAGGAAAGAAGCTCTAAAATAAATCACCTAAGCTTTCAATTTGGAAACTAGACACAGAAAAATAAATTAAATCTTAAGTGAGCAGATAAAAAGAAATAATACAAATAGTGCAGAAATAAATAATATTGAAAAACAAACTAACAAAACCAAAAGTAATTCTTTAAAAAGATCAATATAATCAATAAGTCTCTGTGATAATATAATATAATAAGGACTATATACTTGTCCTCTGTTGCTGGTTCCAGGAATACTGGCCCTAAATCCCTTGGAATTTCCTGGGTGATAGGAACATCATTTGTTCTAGTCATGTAAGTTTGTCACCCTGAGCCAAGGGCAAAGGAGGATGAATGACAAAGAGACACAGAGTCAATTTAATATATGGGCAGCTAGAGGGCTCTTATCTCTAGGGCAGAGGAGCCCTAACCCTCTGGCTCATCCTTCTTTTATTCACCCAGACACAGGTACAAGCAATTAAAGTAAAACTATATTCATCTGTCCTCCATTATCCATTAATAAATGCTCAGGTAAACAACTTAATCCTGGCTGTATAAAATCTTCTCTAGACCCTATAATGTGCCATCACCCTGTATTGTCTTTCTCCTTTGTGCTCATAGAGGAGGCCAATTAGGTCTTAATTCCCCTTAACTGGTCTTCCACAAATATGCACTAATAAAAAAAGAGGGAAAAAGTATGCACAGACTAGAAAGGAGAAATAAAACTATCTGTTCACAGGTGATATGATAATCTATATGCATACAAAATCCAGGAAAATAGACCAAAAGTTTCCTAAAATTAATAGACAATTATTAAAAATTTGCAGGATACTGGGTAATATGCAAAACTCAATCATTTTTCTGAATACCAGAAATTCACAGGGAGAATTTGAAATTAAAAATAATGCCACTTATATGAGCATCTCCAAAATGAAACATTAAGGTATGAGTCTAAAGACTAAAAAAAAAAATTTTAAAAAAAACTAAATATTACTATTCTTTGTACACACAAGGTATCTTTTGGTGTTCATCTTCACTATTCCCAAGACGACAAAAGTTATTGTTTTTCCAAGCCTAATTTTCGAGACCACAAGAAAATCCTCATTACCTGACATCGAAAAGAACTTTCCACCTTCCAACTGATGTGTGAATTACTTAGTAGGAAATTGGCAGAGACTACCAGAAGAAAAAGGAGGGAACTCTGAGTTTATTCACTTTCCAAGCAAGAGAATACACACCATTGTCCAAATTCATTGAGTACATCCCTTGGATGTAGGATTAACTCAAGAGTTTCAGGTAAGATAGATTTGGAAACTAGCACTCTGGACAGGTCTCATGTCTGTACACAGTTGTTTCGAACAAATCCCTTTGTTCACTGTTTAAACATGAATTTTCTACTAAGTCCAATAAGAGTCTGATATAGGTCATTCAAACTTCATAAATTGCTAACCATTTAAGCTGCTTAATCAAATTACTGTGAAACACAGTATTCAGCTTTGGTGCCTCATAGGCAAATATTCCAATAAATAAAATTTTCATTCTCACCATGTAGCCTCTTAGATCAGAAGACAGAAAAAATACAACTGGAGGTCAAGTCTATGACCCCTTTTCATATAACCTGTAAATTAAGAATGATTTTTACATTTCTAAATGACTTTTTTAAAAACTCAGATTAAAAATATGCCACAGAGAACATAAGTGGCTCACAAAGTTTAAAATGTTTAACATCTGGCCTTCTAAAGAAGAAATTTATTGACCTATGTCTTAAAGCTACAATGTGAGTTAAGGTTTATGTTATAGGCAACCCCGGAAAATGTACAATAGACTTATTTATAGTGAGATACTAATACAAAAGCCCTTGCTGAATTAGGATGGTAGGAAGAAGCAAGTAGTAAGAAAGTACTGATTTCTTAGGAGAGAGAAGTTTCTTTCAAAACATAAAAAGATGATATAAAACGAGGAAAGTGGGGTTAGCCAGGCAAACACCACAACTGGTCTAGCTGTTAAAGGGTAGAAAAAGGAAAGTAGTGAAGGTGAGTTGACTCATTATATAAGTAATACCTCAGATCACATTGCTCTAACAACTAGCCACAGCATGTGCTCATTTGCAGAGACACAAAGGAAATCATAGTGAGAATAAAAGCCAAATCACTCTTTAGAAAGCCTTAAACTGTAGTAAACCTGAAAATACAAGTGAAGAGAGCAAATATAAACAGAGTGGAAAAGTTTTTCTGACAGGCAGCAGCCTCATCTAATGCAAATCTAGGTTTGAGAGAGAAGACCTTTCAGAGTCAAACACTATAAATCAACTCTGTTCCATGTTAGGAAAGTCGTGTCTTTCAGTGGTTTTATTTAGCTGATGATACTTTAACTTTTTCAATTAGGCTAGCACAGGGCACTTTGCAGTTGATCCGGCTACAATAGAACTAAATGACTGCTCTGGGATCATTGCCCCCAAGCAGGTCTCCACATTATTAGCACGCAAAGTGGCCAAGGCAGGTTGTGTCAGCCATGAAGACAAGCATGCCTCCTCCTGCAGACCTATATTTCTAGTGTCACATTCATTGTCTTAAGACTGTTTCCATTTCTGTGGTGCATCTTCTCTTGTCCATTTCTTTTGCAGCTCCTCTCATCACAGCCTTCATCCACCCGTCACTAAGCCAGTGTAGCACCCCTGTAACAGGCTCTTCCCTCTGCCCCGAACATACAACAGTCTTCCTCATTCTTTTCATTCTTTTCATCATTGTTACTGAACCGTTGTGTGGTCCCTCTAAAGCAGTGGTAGCAAACCTATGGCACGTATGTTATTTGTTTTTCTTTGAAGAAAAAAGATGGTAATGTATGAGTTTTTTTTAACTAAAAACTTCAGTGTTAACTGCAGAATTGGCACTTTGTGATAAACAAGTAGGTTTGGGGTTGCAGTTGGGGTACTCATCTCTGGAAGGTTTGCCATCACTGCTCTGAAGTAACATGAATTGCATACATCTTTAGGGACAAGAAAGCAGATAAGCACACGTATCCCCTTGTCTGTCTTTCTGTCCGTCTGTCTCTCTCTCTAGCTCAAAAGCGCTCTATTATTTAAAATAATAACGATAGCATTAGAACTGTGTTAAAAGACAAACAAAAAAAAAAAAAAGGAAGGATGTATTCCCGTAACCAGTGGGGCAAAATTTTAAAAGTTAGAACTTTTTCATTTGGAGACAAAACACTTCTCAAAACTTACTCAGGCCCACGACATAGCCTGTCAGCTCTCTGCTAGGCCCAGATGACTGCAAAATACACATAGATGCTGGCTTTGGACGTTGGGGTCCAGTTTCATTTCCACAAGGAAAGGAGGGAGAAGAAACAGACAAGAAGGAAGAAAGCAAGGCTGGAATTGTCTCTCGGCTCACTGTATTCCCTCTCTCCTCGGTTCCTTACTATAAAAGAACTCTGCACACTTAGACATGGTGAGAAGTTTCTTTGTGACAATATGAAATCACTCCATTTCCTCCAATTTTGAATAAAGCCTTTCCCTCATTTTTGTCCGCAGAGTTGAGCAGCAAGTAAGCAAATGAACCTGGACAGCCATTAACAGTAAGAGGTCAGAAATGTCAGCAATGAAGGTGTGAGAAGAAAATTTATATATTTCTTGATAGAGGTGGAATTTCTGATGGGCAATCTTGCAACATGAGTCAGATCCTGTAGGCTTTTTAATTTGGAAGTTTTAAAGAGACATGTCCAATGTTTTAAGAATACAGATACTTATTGATATAATGTATATGCTAGTGAAATATAGCAGAAATTTAATAAACAGGAAAACTGGTTACATGAATCACAAGAAATGTTGAGTTATTTTTAGGAAAATGAATGCACCTTGAAACCGTAATGTTAAGTGAAATAAATAAGACACAAACCCTTAAGAATGACATGATTTTTTGTATAAGAAAGAGGAAATCAAAATATAAATAAAGGGAAAAAGAAAAGAACAGAAAATGGGGAGAGAGTTCTCTAGTAAAGGGAAAAGAACCAAGAGACACAGGAAGGGGGCAGGGAGAGGAAGTGAAAAAGATGAAAAAAATTAAAAGGTGTTGTGTACATGTACCAACTCCCTATGAGGAATGTAAACATTACATGCTGTAAACATGTACCCATAAAAATAAATATTTAATAAAATAAAGACAGTTCCTTACAGCTTCTACAATATGATGAAGAAAAATGAAATACTTAGGAATGAATCAAAAGAAGTAAGTGAAAGACCTATACACTGAAAACTACAGTCCTCTGAAAAAGGAGATCAAAGAGGATAGCAGTAAATGGAAAGTTATCCCCGTTCTTGAATAGCCAGAACCAATATAGTGAACATGGCCACATTTCCAAAACTGTCAGACAGATTTAATGCAGTCCCAGTCAAAATGCCAAAAGCATACCTCATAGAATTAGAGAAAACAATTTTAAAATTCATATGGAACCAGAAGAGATCTAGAATGGCAAATGCAATTTGGGACATCAAAGGCAAAATCAGGAGGCACAAAATCCAAACTTGAAATTGTACTACAAAGCTATTGTGATAAAAACAGCATGGTATTAGTGGAAAAATAGGATCAATGGAGCAGAATACAAGATGTAGAAACAACTCCAAACATACTCAGCTACCTTATCTTTGACAAAAGGGCTAAGCACATTCACTGGAAGAAAGGTAGCCTCTTCAATAAATGATGCTGGAAAAGCCGGCTTCCACTAAAGCTAAACCCTTATCTCTCACCATTCATTAAACTAAAGTTAAAATGGGTCAAGATCTAAATATTAAAACAGAAACACTAAATCTGCCAGAAGATAAACTAGGTAGAACACTTGAAGACATTGGTGCAGTCAAAGACTTTATGAACAAAACATCAATCACAGGAAATACTACAAAGAATCAAAAACTGGGATCTCATCATATTAAAAAACTTTTGCACAGAAAAAGAAACTACCAACAGAGTGAAGAAACAGTCCACAGAATTCAAAATTTAACTAGCTATTCCTCAAAGGACTAATATCTAGAATATATAAAGAACTCAAAAATATCAGAATCCTAAATTTAAAGACCCAATCCAAAAATGGGAATCTGAAATGAATAGACACTTCTCAGATGGAAAAGTATAAACATCAAATAAATATATGAAAAATATCATCAACATCACTGGTCATTTGAGAGATACAAATTAAAACAACACTGAGATTCCATCTCACCCCAGAAAGAATGGCTATTATCCAGAAATCAACCAATAATAAATGTTGATGAGGCTGTGGGATAAAGGAACCCTTCTCCACTGTTGGTGGGAGTATTAATTGGTACAACCACTATAGAAATCAGTATGGTGATTCTTCAAAAAACTAAAACTAGAGGTTCCATTTAACCCAGCTATCATCTTTCTTGTTATCTTTGTGAAAGAGTTAAAAGCATCACAGTATATTGATATATATACATCCATATGCATAACAGAACAATTTAGCCAAAACTTGGAAACAGCCTAGATGCCCATCAGTGGATGACTGTACAAAGAAAATGTGAGGTTTTTGTATACAAAGAAGTACTACTCTTCCATAATAAGCATAAACTTGACACATTTTAAGGCAAATGGATGCACCTTAAGACCATACTTTCAAGTGAAATAAATTAGACATATATGTTTAAATATTACATTGTTTCTCTGTGTAAGAACTTGAAAGGGTGAATTAGGACCAAAATGGATGACAGATAGCAAGAAGTAGGAAGAAATGTTTACATGGGAAGGGGAATAATGGAGAAGGAGTGGATGGAAAGAAAAATAAAGGAGAAAAAATGGAAAGAAAACAATGGAAACAAAGCTCTTGTAAATGGGAAGGGGTGGAGGGATTGAAAGGTAGGAATGGGAAGGGGAAATGAAAGATTTAAGATATGTTATTTACAGGTACAAATTCCCTATTTGAATGTGATCAATATGTATGACAAATATGTACTAATAAATATAAAGTTAAATAAATAAATAGTGGGTAAATTACTGATAAAATAGTTGGTTTATTTAAAAAATAAAAATAAATTCATATAAAGAATTCATATAAAGAACATACTGAAACCACTGAAATTACAAGATTTATACTTAGTTTAGACATCCAAGAGTAACCACAATATATGTTTCCTTGAATGAAAAATCAGGTTATAAACCAGCTTTTTAGTTTAAACCCATAATTCTATACAATTAGAACAAAAAGATTTTCACTTTCTATTTTTTATACTTTATTATAATTTAAATTTCTAGCAATTAGCATGTATATTTTTGTAGTAAAGAAAAATATTTAGTTTTACCTTTATTTACAAGCCTCTGCCGCTCAACACAAGCAGACATTTCTATCTTTTCCTTCTAATGTCCTACTCCTTTGCTCCAAACTGGCTTTTTCTTTTTTTCTTTTGTGGTAGGAAATTAACAATGCTTGTTGTGTTACATATTCCTATCTTCAAAGTGGTTTCTCATGAACACAGATAGAGACATGCAATATTGATCAATCAAGGACTCATTTACGGTTTCTTTCAGTAAAGAAATAGAAGATAGTAGGTCAACTATGTTAGCTATCCTGCATATACATACATACAAAATTTCTCCTTCTTTCCCTTTTCTTTTCACACATCTCAGTTGCCCTTTACCCTTGAGTGCTTTCCTATCATTTCACAATGTCTATCATACCTCCAAGTTTAAATTAACTCTTTCAGGTATTACACTAGTGAGACAATGTGGTGCTTGCATATGCAGGTCTGATTTATGTCATTTATGAGTATGGTCTCTAGTTGCGACCATTTACCTATAAAAGCCTCGAGTTTTTCTTTATAGCTGAGTAA
>NW_004955430.1:12514814-12552356 GCF_000276665.1 Chinchilla lanigera | reverse complement strand
CAATTTTTCCAGCACCATTTATTAAAGAGGCTATCGTTCTTCCAGTGAGTTTGCTTGGCCCCTTTATCAAAGATTAGGTGGCTGAGTGTGTTTTTGGTTGTGTCTGTTTCTTCCAGTCTGTTCCATTGATCCTCAGGTCTGTTTTTTAGCCAGTACCAGGTTGAGAAAGACCCAACCAAGAAAGAGAATTACAGACCAATCTCCCTAATGAATATAGATGAAAAAATACTCAGTAAGATGCTCCAAACTGGTTTAATAGTTGCCAAACTATGGTTTTTAAAGGTCTACCTTTGGCTTTTTGCTCAACATTTTCCTAACCCATAATGCTCCTGGCTCCAGCTTTTCTGTTCTTGCCTTTATGTTTCAAGACCCAACTCCAGAAATCTCTAGTCAGTCTCTCTTAAAGCTATCATCCACACCTTTCAACTCCTATGTTACTTCCAATCTATCTTAAGGTCCCAACCTGAGATCCATAGTCCCCTGAATGGCCTTTCCTAAGTTTCTGAACCTTGGGAAATAGTAAATAAATTTTGGGGTATTTAAAAACACGCATTTCTTTTAAGAAACCATAGCTTCAATGAATTTTCAAGTGTGCCAACAAGTTATTTGACTATAGCTTTAATTTTCAAGGTACTATGTTCAACTTCATGATACTTCTCCTATTATTTTTCCAAAATGTCACTCAAATCTTACATTATTATATACTCAAACACATATCTATTTCCCCTCTCCAAGTACTTCGTAAGAAAATTTGAGAATAAGGATCAAGGTATAAATCAAAAACTCTTTATGAAGACTTGCATTGTAGAAAGCACATAGTAAGAATTATGTTTACTAAATGAACATTTGCACCTACAAGAGCATCTGTGGTCAATCACAAAAATAAACAAGACCCAATACTTGAAAGCGAAGATATCCATGAGGAAAAGGGCCAAAATAAAATTTTTCTCTCTCAGGGCCTTGCTGCCAACTGATAATAGGATAATTTACTGTCAGGAAAAAGGAAAGCACAAAAATACTTGGAAAGGATCTGGCAGATAGATATATCTTCCCAAATGATGGCACAAATTAATAATACTGAAATCTTTACAGATAACATTCCCCAAAACAAATTATAAATGGATCAATAAAGGTATAAATGTAGGAAAAATCATGCCATGATATTCAACATGAATTTTGTTAGAACAAAATACTAAGCACTCTGTTAAGAATCTCCTATCAGAAAATAGAGAAGTATTTGATTCATATAATTTCACTAACATTGAAATACTTTCTCCCTCTTGAATAATGATGCAGAAGAATATTGCACATCTTTGTAAATGTTCTGAGATTGAGTACTTTGGCAAGTGACCTAGTGCTTCTAGATTTCATTGCTCATAATTAAAGGAAAGCTGACATAAAAGAAAAAACTGAGAAGCAGATCAATACTTCTGTGTCAGGAGATGGATTCATTCTTCTCAAGCTGAATTATTAGGACACATACGGGTAAGCACAAAATTATAGGTTTAAAATGGTCACATATTGAACCACAGAATGTACTGAAGATTTAAGGGGGATAAAACTTATAAAATTAAAATCAGTATAAAATAGAGGAGAAAAAAGAAGGGAATTCTTTGTGAAACTGCTCTATGGAAGGTAACAACCTTTTTTAAGGAATCACTTTGGTAGAAGGAGTTTATTATGCAGAGGTGCTCTGTGGAACATGCTCCTTTTTCTGGAACTGTTCAAAGACATAGCTAAACCATTTGACTAAGATATCAGCAGAAATGTACGAAAGAGCACAGAAGAATGGAGTGTGAAAGGAGAAAGAGTGAGTAAGTGATGAAATGATGATGGAGAACAAGCTACTGATAAATGTTAGCTATTGAGAAGCTGCTAGCAGCAGGGTTGACAGACACAGGGTAAGCAAGAATGACTCTTACTCTTAAGGTTTCTGTTATGTGGTGTGGCATTGTACATCCTTTGCTTGCCAGAAATTTTTACTGAGGTCTGGTATTCTCACAAATACCTGTATGAGTTGCACTATGTAAAATGAAAGAAGAGAACAGTTCCACATTTGGAGCTTCAGGAAGATGGGAAAAAATAGCTAAAGTTGGCAAGACCTGAGTGAAACTGAAAATTCAGTGGAAATGGAATCAGGGAGGCAGCTGATCATGACATCATTCCCTAGGAATTTTCAGATATTTTCAAATATCTTGAGAAAGTCCACAGGATATGGGATGAGGATGCTTAGCCAATTTTTTTAAATTCATGCAGACATAGCTCAAATGAACAAAATCTTAGATCAATGAATATGGGTGTATTACAGTTCAAAATTTTATGACGATGAATATGGCCTTGTTTATTGTTTTTAGTGTCTACTCTCAGATTCCAGGATGTAGATATTCAGCTTCCTTAGATATCAGCCAGCTTCTGAGAAATACTGGGCTAGGTAAGATCAAATGATACATTCAAGTGTAGTAGTAATCTACATCACTCAGCACTCAGTTAAGAATTCCCTATGTAATGAAGCAATTGAGCAAATATTGTACCTCATTTCATAAAGAAGTTGCAGGTAAAAGTGAGATATACTGACTCAAAGAATATGTCTATTTGCTAGCAAAATGGAAACAGGAGTTTGTTTTTTCTAGATGAAATTCAAAGCATAATATGCTACATTTTTACCACACCCAACATGAAGCTTAACTCAGAACTTCCTACAGAGAAGTTGGACCTCAAAAAAGCATTGCCATGAAATAGATACATGTTGGAGAGAAGCTCCTTAGATCCAGTTCCAAAGGCAGTTCTAAAATTAGCAACAATTCAGTGGCTTTAAACTATTCATCAGCATTAGTGTTGGACTGTAAGGCTGTCCAGTCAGGCTTATCAATCACATATAGCTCAGATGACAGTATCTGCAAGTCAGAGAAAACCAAATTACATGCCCAGGCCTCCAGCACTCAGAAAAACATTTAACAAAGACAGCTGATCAACTTATTCTCCTGATCATTTACTCAGCATGGAGAAGTTCATTCAAAAGTAATTTCCTCTACTTAAATAAGTCACCTATATAACTTACGAGAATATGTCTTCACAGGGTTATTATGTAAAATGTTATGGGTATAAGATGAAAGGATCTCCAAAATGTTCCTGGCTTCATCTCAAACAAAAATTCACATAGGTGGCTGGGGATTTAGCTCAGTGGCAAAAGCGCCTGCCTGGCAAGTGCAAGGTTGTGAGTTCGGTTCCCGGTACCGGAGAAAAACCAAAAAAAGAAAAAAAAAAAAAAAAAATTCACATAGGCTGTCTCACGAAGAGTCCTTTGGAAATGTGCTATGATTTTATCACAGTTTGGAAGGAATTATCTAGGGGTTAAGAAAAACCCATGGTTATTCCAGCAAATAAATTGTGAATAAATGTTATTTATTTTAGCAAACTTCTTTAATAAAAATTCTAAGTGCTGTTCTAACAAAATATTAAGAAAATATACTTGCTTCATTTTTTTTCACCTTTGGGTACCCTTGGTAGGTTGTTCTATATTGACTTGTTCATCCTTTAATACCTTTGTTATGTGAGTCAAATAAATCAGGAAGGAAATTACCAAATCATTTGTGAAAAGTTGGCACAGTAAAAAATTGAGGGCAGATGTGAGATTGAGAATGACTATACTACTACAGCAAAAGAGGCTAGAGGAAAACAGAAAGATCGATTCCATTTTATGATAGGAAGCAAAGTGGAGAAGCACAGAGTCCTTCTTGGATACGGTTCTATTGATAAAAATCTACCTGAGATAAGAGCAATGGACATCACTGGTTATAACAAGGAAAGATTCACCTATCAGTAATTATAGTAACTGCATTTAGACTCCACTTCATAGAAGCCACTAGGCATTTTAGTCAATGGTATAGCTAGCTGGGGTATAATATACAGCCATTATTGACTTATTAGTGGCCAAAATTACAAGCAAATAACCTTAAAGAATATAAACCTTTTCATCTCTTAGAATCCCAACCCCCTTCCCATCTTGGATGTGGCAGATGCAACAGTTTTTCAAGGAAATGCAACTTAGAAATACTGTTCAACTTGATCCTGGTAGTGTCAAATGTCCTAATTCCTAGACATTTCACCAATGTGAAAACTGTTCTCTGTTATACCTCTGTTATACACACACACACACACACACACACACACACACATGACATTGGATCATCATCTTTGGGAAAACATAATAATATTATAGTATCCACATATGTGATGGCAGATTTCCCTGACTGGTGTTAAACATTTGCTAAAGAATTGTAGGTGTTTTTCAAATAATCAGGTTAGTCCCAAATGCAAGAAGAAAGAAAACAAATAATTGGCAATCAGTACACCACCAGTATCATTAACTCTAATCTCCTGAGTCTACTCTTTTAAGATTGGAGAGGAAAATAAGAAAATCTCAAAGCTATGCTATTATGACAGTCAATTACATTTTGATAGAACAGTTTCATGCTTCCATCTGTAATTAAAGTCAGCAGTCTTATAAATTAAATTCCTACAAAGGGGAAATTGGATGGGAGCAGAGGGAGCACTTAGTTGTTTCTAGGATAAAAGCTGGGAAATAAATTGTGTATAAGACAAACTATCCCTGAATAGCATAAGTAATTGACCTACTTACTAGGCATATTGTGATCAGAGTAATCAAACAATGTTATATACATGCTAGAAAATCTTTCATTGGAAGACTATAGGAAGTTTCACTTTCATTAATTCTAATTCAACATTGGCTCCAAATAGTATACAAGGAGTGATCAAAAAATACACTGCATACATTTAATTTTAAACATTTATTACTCTAGAAAACACACTGCTGGGCTGGGGATATAGCTCAGCAGCACAGCGCCTGCCTGGCAAGCATGAGGTCGTGAGTTTGATACCCTGTAGCAAAAGAAAGAAAAAGAAAACACACTGCCATTTACTACCCCCCTCAAAATATTCCTCCTCCCTTTGAATACATTTATCCCATCGCTTTTGTCTTTCTCTGAAGCAGTTCTGGGAGGCTTCTTTCATGGGTGTCTTGAGTTGCACTGTCGTAGCTACCTCAGAGTTTTGAATTGATTCAAAATGTTTACCTTTCATGCTTATTTGAGTTGGGGGAAGAGCTGCCAGTTGCACAGTGGCAGTTCCAATAATTAACGTGGATGTGGACGGACTGTAATGTTTTTAGAAGCCTTCTTTTCCTTTGGATACAACCTGGCAGCAGCATTCACTGTATTTTTTTAAATCACCACTTATAAAGATGCTTATGAAAGAGGAAGGGGATTAATGTCAATGTGTCTTTTACTGTGATGAAATTTTTAAGGTAAACATTCACCATATATTTTGATCATCCCTTGAATCTCAATAGTGGAAAATCCTAAATGTTAGACAACAGTGTGTAAAGGAGTATGAAACTGCTCAAAACCGAAAGTAATATAACACACTATGGTAGATTCAATTGAAATTTCACTCCTTTCTTGAGCAGGATGACCTCTCTGCCCTTGAATCGAGGTGTAACCATGCAACTGACCTTGGTCAGAGGGATGTTACCAGATATAATTCAAGTGGAGGGCTGTCACAGTTGGTCTTGCTCCCTTTTTGATCTGTTTTAATCCTGCAAAGAAAATATTCAAACTGGTCTGAGAAGGAAAATGAAAGTAGATAAGAACAAATCCAAGCTGAGAGCAGGCCAAGATCAGCTCTAGAACCAAGTTTACCAGTGATATGTAAAGTCAATTAAAAGCAGTGTAACCATCCCATTAGGACAATCTAAATCAGCCAACCACTAGCCCCTCATGTGAGGGGCATGAGAAATATAGTTGCGTTATGATAATGTATGTTTGTGACAGTAGATAACTGGTACAGCTACCAAGAAAGCCCAAATTCCCTAACTCAGAATCCAGCATCTTCTTTGGTGTCCTATATGTCACATTTGCATTTTAGCTGGTCACTTATGCAAGCAACAAATATCTTAGTACATGTGAGTTCCTATTCTGGGGATTTGATCATGCTTTAAAGATCACACTATTACTGAGTTTACATTATGAAAGATGAAAGAAAGAGAGAGAGAAAGAGAGAGAGAGCAGGACAATAGCTTCAATGAAAAACCAGTAAAAGTAGAGAGATTAATGGTATTAAGAGGGTGGCCAGGGAGTAGCTCTGATAAGGTGACATTTTAACAGATCTCTGAATTAAAGGAAGAAGCAAATTATACGTATATCTTAGTGAAAACAATTCCAACAAATTAAACAAAAAATGAAAAATTTCTTGGGAAAACATAATAAATATATTTTAGCAACAGCCTTTAGAGATTAGCATTTTGAAAGGCAATGAGCAAGGGACAAGATACCAGGATATGATGTCAGGAGTACTAAAACTCTAGGCTATATAGGCCTTAAGGCCCTGTCTTCACTTTTAGTGTAAGACTAAAAACACCTAACTTATTGATAACTACATACTTACCTATCCATCTGTCCACCTATCCATCTATTTATGTGTCCACATATCTATCCATCTACCTATTTATTTCATAAGCATATAGTCTATTATTTATCTCTTTTTAGTAGATAAGACCTAACAATGTGGTACAGACTGGCCTTGAACTCATGATCCTTCTGCCTCAGGCTCCCAAACAGCTGCGGTTACAGGTATGTGCCACCATGCCCAGCTGCATCTATCATTCTTTATTCACCCATTTATTTATGAATCTAGCCTCTGTTAGGTAAGCTTTTGTGTCACGTCTTATCTAACAAATTTTGAGATTCTTGATGGTAAGGTCAGTGTCTTACTCATATCTTTATTACACATGATGCCTGATATATTGTTAGCTATCTATAAATAGTAGTCAAATGATAGAAGAATTGGAAGTACACAAACACACAGATGTAAGTAATACAGGAATCTGGTTCCTTATATTTCTAATATCAAAATACAATAATGCCTTTACTAGCATGGTTCCTGGGATCAAAGACTACGTTCTTTTTAACCTTGGGTAGCAGCAAAAGACTGGAGCATTCAGTAAATGTTGTTAGCCTGAGGTTTTCCTGTGGAAATTCTTAACCTATAATATGTGTGGATAATTCAGACACTTTTATTCCTACTTTCTACTTTCTCCTTTACCTTAGTGCCTGGAAGATTTGCCTTAATATAAATACTGACATTTACTGAAAAATATGCTGTTTTTCGATATTTTTGTCTGACTGTATCGCTGAACAATATAAATAATAAGTTTAACATGTAGTATATTTGCAGCATAGCTATCTGCACTTCCAACCAGCTAGCCTCGCTCTCAGCCTTGCAGAAAAACAGCTACTCTGAAAATCTATGTGGGGATTTGAGCTAGATGAGAGAAAATTCCACAGAATAGATTGTGTGGCCCAGGAGAAATCAATATAGCTGTGTTTACTTTATAGGAGGTAACTCTCAGGCACAGCACAGTTATATGATATGTAAAGAGGTTCTATGCTGAATTTTATGGACTTATTTCTGGAAAACAGACATACAAGTTACCCAGATAGCCAAAGTTATTGAGACTTGCCAAAGACCCCAAACTACCTTTCCTATTATCTCATAAACAAAGTGAATGTCAATTAGTTTGTTCCAAATGCAGAAGAGAACAGAAGTAAAAAAGAATAAAGATAGAACTGGCCTTTAGGATCTCACCCTACAATCTTGCTACATTGATGGCCATGCTTTAAGAATAATTCTTTCATGAACTAGCTGATGTGATTACACAGGATTACGCGGTGTAAGGTACAAACGGATTTCTAATAAATTTGTTCTGTTTCCCTAAAGAAACACTGTAAAAACTTAAATGTCATTCAAGATCTAGTTTGGGTGGTAAAATAGTACTTGCCATAAGTTCTGAAAAGAATGATCCAGCTTTTTGATAACGTATTTGAGCACACGCACGCAGACTTTGCTATTTTATCCCAAGTCTGACTCAAAATCCAGGCTGTGCAGCCTGATAAGAGGAGGGTTTCAACTTTGAAATGAGGTTATTTCATGCTTTTAAATCACAGAGAGAGTGCTTTGTAAGCAGTTCCCTCACAGCAGCTCCTACGAGAACTTCTGAGATTGGATTTTTTCCTACCTGGAGAAATGTCTGTGGAACAATAGGGAGAGTTGATTTTTCTCTTCAGTCAATTCTCTCTTCTAACAATTAGGATATAGTGAGCTGCATTTGATCAGGTTGAAATAACAGGTCAAAATCTATACTGAGTAGATGGCATTGGATTTCCCAAGACGATGTTCTGGCTGTGCCCTTCGATTGTGCTTGTAGGGTCACAGAAGTGACTTCATCATGCTGGTGTATTTCTTGTATAAGCTGATTGTTTCCCCTGCTGAAGTGTAACCTCAGAAATGAAGACTGTCACTAAATATTTTGATTATTTTTGTGTTTATGCTTTTTCACTTCAGCTTTCCTGAAGCATAAATTATCACTATAACAATCTGCAATATCATTGTCGCAGCATATCATTGTTCATGTGGGCACATGTATTCAAAAATGTTCACATTTCTCTCACAAAGCAATATATAAAGGGAAGCGTCATTAAGGTATTACAGTGTCAAACTCTGTACCTACGTATCAGCTAAATGAGGTTTTGACTTTTCTTTATAATGAGTTTCACCTGTGTTTCTAAAGTTCATCCCTTGTGCCTCTTTAAAGTGCTTGCCTGATTTTCTGTTTCTCCTTTCTTATTTTATTTCTTCTTCTCTCTCTTGTCCTGCTTTCTTCTCCACAGAATATAAATTCTTTGACAATTGGTTTTATTTCTTAAATATCCTTGCCTGTTTTCTCAAAATATAGTTCAGTGCCTATCAAACATCAAAGCAATAAATTAAAAAATAAAACAGCAGCTAAAAAATTAAGGAGTGAATGAAGGCGTCTTACATCTTCACTCACATTGTGTAGGCAATGTTATTTTACCAATGAGTTTTCTTTACAAGCAGCAGCTGTCCTTACTGGCTGTGGTACATTCATTAATGGTCAACTTTTAACTTCCCATTAAACTGAATCAGCACGGTACTGGGTGTGGAAGGCCCACATGAGGATTGTTGCCAACAGCATAGAAAGAAAACTGGAGGCGGGGCTGGGGATATAACTCAGCGGCAAAGCGCCTGCCTGGCAAGCGCAAGGTCGTGAGTTCGGTTCCCGGTCCGGAGAAAAAAAAAAAAAAAGAAAGAAAGAGAATTGGAGGGGAAGATGGTGTGATGCTGATTCTCCTGGAGAATCACACTGGCTTTCCCGATATGAACTCAGCTGTTCTCATCATCAGAGGAGCTCCGGTCCTCACTGTTGCTGGGGGTGGCTGTAGTTCTTTTAGGGGGAGCTCTAGTCATTACTTTGGGTGTTGCTTCCTGGCTCCAGTGCAGATCCCTCAGCCTGCTAGCACAGATCCTTCACCCCCTGCTGGTGCAGACTTTCTAGCTTCCACCACTGACCTTTGGGCCTTCCCAGCACGGACCCTTGATACAGACTTGCATGAGACATTGTCCTGGACTCTAGGCCTCCAGTGGACTCATGGAGGACATTGCCATGGGCTCTAGGTCTTCAGCTGGACTTGTGCAGGATATCACCATAGGATCCAGGCCCTCAGCTGAATTATTTGGGTCTCTAGTGGATGGACAGATCTCCTGTACTCTTCTGCGTTTGACTCTTTAGGTAAACACTATAAAATAATCCTATAAATTATTTGTCCTGTATTAAATTATTTCCCTTGTAAACCCTGAATTCAACACTGACTTTAAAAAGTCCTCTTTTTTCATCTTTTTTCCCTGAATTGTCAGCTAAACTTGTTTCAAACTTCTGGGCCAGACAAACATTTTCCTAATCATTATGATTAATAACACTTATTCTTAATCTTGAACATTCAACATAATCACCTGGGGGGCCTGTTAACTCTCAGGTGGCTCAGGCCTCTCCCAGTTTCTTACACAACCTGCGTGGCTTGGAGCCTGAGAATCTGCATTTGTAACAAGTGCCTGGTTATAGCCCAGGGTGCTACTCTAAGAGATAGATTTGAGCCACTGAATTAGCCAAAAACTTGGGAATTTCTGTGTCCAATTTGATCCATTAGCTGTTAGTTGTTAAGAGCAGAGGGCCTTCAAAACAATGAAATGGGGCCTCTTTCTTGTCGTTGAAAAGTTTGAAAGTATTAACTATAGATAAAAGTCTGAGTGAACATATGGAACTAACTTTATTTATCCTTGCCAAGTCTTGAATAAAAAAGATCATCATTAGATAGATGGAAAAATCCAAAAGGGTCATATCTTGATGTGTTAAAGGCTGCCAAAAATTTCTCAATAAATAAGAGCACACCTGGCAGACTTGCTGCTTTCTGAGTCGCCACTGTTCATTCAGTGAGACTAATATCAACTTCACTGAGGTCTATCTCATACCAGAACTTTGCTCTGTTTAGTTGAAATTTACCTGTGGTTACTAGTTATTTAGAATGAAAAAAATAAGTTCAAATGATCTTACAGATAAGACACTTTGGAAACCCAATGCTTTGAAATTATCGATATCTTTAAAGAGATGAAGTTAGCACTAAAAATAGAATAAAAGACAGAAATGATTCACCTATTAAGATATCCTGGAATTTCAAATTGTATCTAGACAGTACTTCCACAAATATAATTTATAAGTTTATGATAAAATGAAATGAAGGGATACAAAGCAAAGAAATCTTGTCAAAAATAAAATTAAATTGAGCTTTACTCTCAAGCAATATCCAAAATCTGGCAGGTATTTATAGATAAGAACTGATACAATGCTGATGGTTCTGTATTAAAAGATAAAATTATTGACAAGATAGGACATCAGTATATCAATCAGTAATAGCATTTAGCCATAAAAGAAAATTTGACAAACAGGAGCTAACACAGCCGGGGATATAGCTCAGTGGCACAAGCACCTGTCTGGCAAGTGCAAGGTCCTGATTTCGATTCCCAGTACCAAAAACAAAAGCAAATACGCAGGAGCTAACATAAACAGGATTTTTGTTTGTTTGTTCATTCTCTCGTACAACAGGAAATCCAGAGCAGGGTGGTTACTTGAGTTAGTCGGGCCAAGGTCTGTGCTTCTCTTAGTGCTTCCTTCTGGTCAAAAAATGGCCATTTTATCTTCAGTCATGGGAGAAGAGACATAAAAAACAAAAAATGGGACTGTGTCACACAGCTTCAAGGGTGTCTGGGAAAGAAGTTTCCACGTCTGCTTCTCCTTCCTAGGGTGAACGTGAAAGAGGATTAAATGGAGTGAACAGACCTCATCTGTCACAGCTGGAGAATCAAAATAGTGAAAGAAAGGGAAGATAATCAATGATCCGCATAACACAAATGTAAGCAATAATAACATAAGTTATATTAACATGTACATACTGGTTACTGATTTAGTTTTAATACTATTTTGGAAGGCAGAGAGAAATGAAAATTCATTGAAAAAAGCAGGGCAGATGAAGAGACAAATTGTCATCTTACAGAGACGCTAGCTACCTACCTTGTGATAGTTATGGTGTCAAGTTGAATAGGAGAGTTCTAGCAGATTGGCTTAGCACAGCTCTGGATGTGTTTTTATGATTTACTGCTGTGAGTGGCACCAGTGAGTAGGCTTGTTTCTTGGATCAAAGAACATGGGAAAGAAGAAAGAAGTCTCACCTGTGCTTCTTTGGAGGCGCTCCAGTCTTCACCATGACCTTTGGATGTCTGTATCCAGGCTGCCAGCACAGATGCTTGAATTGTGTATTAAATCTGTTCCTCTAGCAAACACTAACTGATACACCACCTTAACACACATTCTTCCTGTTATCCTTAGGGCCAAAATCTTGACCTTTGGGTAAGATTATTATCAAAATAAGACTTAGATTTCCAAGTTTCTTTATAGCTGATAGTAGCTAGGTGACTAAATTCGAGTCAAGGACATATAAGTGGAAACACATAAATGCAGGACTGCAACAAAGATGCTTTAAAGGGAGTTAGCTCAACTGGGAGAAGCTTCTCATCTCTGCACACTCAACTTTCTGCCTGTAAACTGTGGCTTGGATGCTTCCAGGTAGGGTTCCAACACAGCTCTCACAAACAAGAGGAGTCTGGAATCCAAATACATCAAAGAGACAAGAACAGAAACCAGCATCCCTGAGGTCCAAAATGCTATCATAAATCCATTGGTCCCATTATCCCCGATATTTATACACAAAAGAAGTGATAGGAAAGGTTATAAATATGAATTTACTCTTAATATTGCTTTTTTTCTGTTATATGAGACCATAAATTGTAACTAACTTTTAAGTCAAAAGATAAAGTCAGGAAATAAGAAAGAAAGGGCTGAGAAAACAGGATAAATGAAGAGGTACTATTAAGGAATATTTAGGTAAATGTCAGATTAAACAATCACAACAAATTAAAGTGGTCATTCTGAGGATCAAAAATGGGAGGCAGAGAAGGCTATAACAACTATTGGACAATTGTATTGTATACTGTGAATACAAATAACCTTGAGAAAAATATGCAAAAAGTAATGACAAAATACATTAATTGAACAGAGAATATATTTATATCAATAAAATGATATAATAAAAATAAAATAATCACAAGTTTTAATGCTCCAAATAATAAAGCACTAAATTCATTTAGCAAAATTTATTAGATATTGGAGATTGACTTGATAGGAATATGTCTCTCAGAAATTTAATTCATATTCTTTCTTTAGTTAATAATAATGAAATACAAATACAAACTTAAAGAACTTGAATGCTATATAAGTTTTAAATTACAGTGTTCTAAGCGTTAGGCAAATAAGAGCATAAGACAATTATTCTGAAAGCAAAAGACAATTGAAATAATGAATTCAAAGTTTAATTTCTTAGAACTTTTAATATAAAAGGCAAAGTTCCTGACAGTCTCATTCAAGAAATGTGAAATCCATTAAATAGGAATGTAAAAAGAGGTTCTGCACATACCCCACCCCCACGCACACATACACACCTACACCTCTTTCAGCACCTGAGCCTTCCCAGGAGTCAGAAACTTAGAAAAATGAAAAGTGAGGTGGAACCTGAAATATTTTTGCATACTGACAAGGGGAAGGGCAATGAAATCTTTCAAACAGAGTTTAAAAGGGTCAACTTTTGGAGTCAAACTGAGTCAAGGAGAAGGAAGTGCTCTACTATAAAAGCACTGATGAAAAACTCCAAACACACACACACACACAAATGGAAAGATGTTCCGTGTTTGTGGACTGCTAAGATCAGTACTATTAAAATGTTTGCATTGTCCAAAGGGATCTGCAGATTTAGTGTAATCCCTATCAAAATATCAATGACATTATTCACAGAATTTTTAAAATTCGTTAAATTTCTGTTATTGAGACAGATAAGAAACACCTCTCTTCCTTTTGGCCAGAGAGTGTGGCCTGGCCTGAAGCTGGCACCCTCTAGCTCACTTTCCTTCGCTCCCCCTCACATCAGCCCTCATCAATGGACAGGGACACTGTGCCTCGGTGTCCTTTCCATTTATTTAACTGTTTATTTGATGGCCACTCACCTCCAGTCCCGCCAGATGACTGCAGCCCCACTGTTGGTGGTGGCATCCTTCTCCCACTCCTGCCACTCTTCAGGGACTGCTTCGTCCTCTTTGAAAAATGTATCTTCGGAAACACCTTAATGTGGCTGACATCAGGGAGGGGGCAATTAGCCTATTTTTAATGTCCACACCTTTCTGAATCCCAGTTAGCTGTGATGAACACAAAGATTCTCTGGTTTTATCCCCACCGTTTTTCCCAAAGATTTGACTATGGTCAGTTAAAACAGCTTGGATCGCCCCACCCCATCATATAATCACTGGCATGACAACTGTGGCGGTCCAGCTGCCCTGCACGCAGTTAGACCAATTACAGGCCTACAGTTGGACCAATCAGCAGACCAGAATTTTAACATGCCTATATTTAGACCAATCACACTCTTGCAGCTCTCATATAAGCATGAATCTCTTCATACTTTTCTGGTTAGTCTAGAAGGACTCCCTCCAATGTACTGATCTTCTGTGCTCCCCTACAGGTCCTATTAAAATAAAGACTCATTTTAGTGGTCCTGTAAATCTGCTTATGATTTATTTTTCAGATAGTGTGGGCTTCAGAAGTCCTGTAAGTTTACTTAGTTTTTTTTTGTTGTTTTTTTTTGCTGAGTTGTGTGGACAGAGTGGTCACCCTAAACAAAAGAACAATAGACACCAGGGGTTGTTAACGCTGAAGAGTTCCAGAGACCAGCACCCTGCAGTGTTGGCCTATAGCCATAGGCACTATACCACCGCACTTCAAAATATGCCACAACTCTATAGTATTTAAAACAGTATGGCACTGGCACTAAAAATAAACACATAGACCAATGGAGTAGAATAGAGAGCCTAAAGGTAAATGCATGTATCCACAGCCAACTGATCTTTGGCAAAGGTGCTAAGATCATACAGTGGAGAATTGGTGCTGGGAAAACTGCATATCTACATACAGGAGAATGAAACTAGACCGCTATATCTTACTATATAAAAAAATTTGAAATGGACTAAAGATTTAAATTTAAGATCCGATGCTATGAAACAACTAGAAGAAATATAGGAGTAATGCTTTAAAAAGTTGGAGTGGGAAAGGATATTTTGTATAAGCAAAAATACACAAATGGGATTATATCAACCTGAACATCTTCTGCACAAGAAAAGAAACACTCAACAGAGCAAATATACAACCTACACAATAGGAAAAAACACATCTCACAGGGAGTACATATCCAGACTGTACATATAAGAAACTCAACAGCAAAAATTAAAAATAACCTTATTTTAAAATGATCAATACACCTAAAAAGATATGTCTTTAAATATATACAAATGGCTCACAGGTATAGAAAAGCATATTCAGTGTCAATAATCACAGGGAAATATAAATCAATACCACAGTGAGAAATCACTTCACCCCAGTTAGAATGGCTATTATCAAAATAACAGAAGAAGAAAAATACTGGTGAGGATGCAATAGTATTGTTGAGAAAGGACATTAGCACAACCATTATGAAAAGCATTATGAAGTTTCCCCAAAAAATTAAAACTAGAACTACCACATGATCCAGCAATCCTACTGCTGGTTATCTAGCCAAAAGAAGTGAAACCAGTGTGTTAACAGACATCTGCACTCCTGTGTTCACTGCAATGCCAATAACTGGAAATAGTCTGAGTGTCTAACTGATGAATAAAGAAAATGGGAAATATTGTGTAGTGGAATACTATTCAGTCATAAAAAAGAAAACAAATTCTGTTGTTTGTGACAACATGGATAGAACTGGAAAATATTATGCTAAATAAAATATCCAAGGTATATAAAAACAAATACCCATGGCCTCATCATTATGTAGAACTTTTTAAAAACTTGTTGTATAGAAGTTTTTATAGTATAGTGGTTACCAGAGGCTACAGAGAGTAGGGAGGTGAGTAAAAGAGGGAGACTGGTAAATAGATATTAAATTATAGTTAGGTAGGAAGAATATATTTCCGGTATTCTATTGCATAATAAGGCAGCTATAAATAATGATAATGTATTGCATATTTCCAAGACCTTAGAAGAAAGGATTTTCAATATTTTCACTCAAAGAAATTATGAATGTTTGAAGGGATAGATATTCTTACACTGATTTGAATATTATACAATATATACATGAATCAAGAAAATCACATAACATCCTACAAGTATGTACAATATTTGCATCAATTTAAAAATTTTTCAATGAGCAAAATTAAGAGGGAAACTTTTCTCAAACTAGCTAATAAATATGAATCCATAAATCTACTCTCAAAAAATAAATAAACCTGTTCTCTATACTCCACTAGAATTCACACATTAATGCTTTAATGAGATGCTGCCGAAGTACTGTATTGTTATTATCCATAATGGAAAAACAGAGAGAGCATGATGAAAGCTTACATTCTGTACATCTCACGTTGGCAAATGTGAGGAACTGAGAGATTCATTGCTGGTAATCTGAGAGGCATATGGCAGCTGAGGAGTTAAAAGTTTTGCAAATGCCGACTGGCAAATTACATTTCACTTAATTCTCAAGTTACCCTTCTGCTGAAGAAAAGTTGGACCAATAAGATAATAATCCTTCCTGTAAGATAAATTATATACAATATACATACAGTACTGAAAATTCCAGTGCAAATCCATTTTGTCCTTAATGTGAACACTGTAATGCAATTTAAAACACACTAGGAAATTTGACAGAATGGGCTTATAGTATTTGCAGCTTGGCTCCTTTGTTACTACAGAGTTGATAATGTAGTATTTCTGCAAAATTTAAAGTTCTTTTGTAATGTGGCTACCCAGGCCTTCACCTATATTTTGCGAAAGCAGGCTATACTCTATATTTTAAAATTGACTGATCCACTGCCATACTTCCCTTATGCTTATGATTGTAAAGCCCTCTCACTTAAATGGTGATTTTTTCAAGAGTTACACAGCAGTCAGTGGAAAAACTATATCCCACTTACTGAAAAAATTATTTTCCTTCCTGACTAGTGGAATTTAAAAGAAATTTCTCTGTGTTTGTGAATGAGGTGGCAGGAAAGAGATGAGTTGGAAGTAATTGCAAGGTAGGTTTTCCTGAAGTTATAAATTCCCCGGTTTGAGATTAATCCCCTTTGTTCTTGGGAAAGGTAGATCTTCATTTTTCTCAGGATTTTTAGCCTTGCACTAAAAGTGAAATAAGAGAATCCCACATTTGGTGAGTTAGATTAGCTGAAAAAGTGGTCTCTATCCATGCCTTAGGGAGTTTAAGACAGGATCTGCGCTTTTGAAGTTCTCCTCTGTTTTGCAAAGGACAAAATATATTCCATTTGGAAAAGAAAAATTCTAGCACATAGTGAGAAGAAGAGTAAATCTTTTTCATGGTTTTCAATAGGCATATATTAGGAGAGGACCACTATTCTGAGTTGAAAAGTAAGGCCGAGTCTGGGTTTAAACCATGTTAACCTTCGCTGTTGTGATTTACTGAATTAACTCTATCATAAGTTTACATTTCAGAAAAAAATACATGATTTGATCATCTCCAGAATAAAGCAAACATGAAAATAGTCTGGAATTAAACTGGACTGGAATAATCTACTAGATAGAAATCTAGGTTAATTGATTTTTGATTTATATGTATTTATATTTTACATTTATATGAGATTACTCTTTTGTGAGAAGAACTAAAGGGAAACCTGATTAAGTTGTGCTCCCAATGATTATTTATGTTAAAATAATGTTAAAATATTTGTGTTCATTTAGTGACTACATCGTGAGTAGCTTCTGTCTTCCAGGCATCTTTCAGAAAGGCTTCTCCCTCCATCACTGTACCTATGAAAGGGAGAAATAGGAAAGAGGAATTATACACAGGGCCTGTGTATGCAATCTGTCCCAGCAGAGCTCCAATAACAGCAACCAATAGAGCTGGCTGATTTCTTGACTTGGAAGAATAGCAATGAAACAGCAAAGCAGATTTGCCACACACCTTGTCACCAAGTCTCCCAAAAAGGAAGCCACCTGGGCCCTTGAGTTGTGTCAACCAGAACTATTTCATTTAAACTTGCCATGTGTTAGCTCCCTATTTTAAGATTGTCCTGAATTTTAAAATTGCCTCCTTTCTGTAAATAATGTTGTGGGATTTCAGGACTGATGGTAGTCCTCTGATAGTCACCTCAGCTCAGTTCTGCACACAAAGATCAACACATTCTGTCTCCTGCTAATTCAACCAAGGCTGAGTCACTCTGCCCAACAGGTGTAGCCACACAGACCAGGCAAACACCAAGAACTAGGGGAAACAAAGCAAAGTTATTTACCTTCAGAGATAGAAGGACAATGGTTCTATAACTTAAGTGAAGGCAGAGACTCAATAGCTAAAATCTTAGGTGCAAATAACTACTTCATGATCTCATGGTGGTTTTTTTAAAACTGATTTATTCTAATGACTACATAGTTTGTACTAATTTGATTGAATACCTGATCAATGACAAACGTCAAGATCGTTTTGTAAATGATGTGTAATTCCTTCCTTTACTAAACATTTGAGTTATTAATGCTCTGTGAGATGACATTCTTTAGGATTCTGCCTAACTGCTTGCAAGTTTGAGTGAAGTAAAGATGGATGTTTACTGTTTCTCTTTAATCAGAGGTCGGCAAGTTTTTTTAAATGGCCAAGTCAATATTTTGGCCTTTGTGGGCCCTACAATCTCTATCACGTCTATTCAACTATACAGTTGAATTATAAACAGAAGACAATATGTTTTTTAAAAAACCCTGTGTGCCAATAAAACTTTATTTATAGAAGTAGGTAGACCTAATTTTCTGACCTCTATATTGTGATATTGTTAAAATGCAATGTATTCTCCTCATTTAATTTATTTAAAAATATCTTACTAATATAAATGACTTTTGATTTGAGCAATTAAAGATATTCAGACTAGGGAGGTTGAATAAAATATAAAGGACAGCATCCAGTATATCTGGAATATGGTAAACATGAAATGAAAATTGGTTGGATTAAAACTCAAATTCACACTACTAATATATAGGACAAAAATGTAGTCAAATGCTAAAATAACTTTGAAAATAGATTTTTCTGTGTTTTGGCTTTTTGCTGGTTTTTGTTTTCTGATTTCCAAACTTTTAAAATATTTTTTCAATGTCTTCATTATTATGCATATCCATTTTTGTAGTTATTCAGCGACTATAAAGTTTCAAACAAACCATGACTCTTCAATATTGCTGTATTAAGGGAAATTATAATAGCCTATTGACTGCAGTTCAGCCAACAATCCATTAATTATTCTGTCTTGAAGGCTATCTTCGTAAAATAATGGATGTGATTATCACCAAAATCAATGTAAGTGTGAGGATGGAACTAGCGATGAGCCCAAGAAGTTAATTTATATTTTTGTGCCTTTCAAAAATATATGCAATCGGATTTGGACATTCTTTCCCATCCATCGTCTATTTCAGTGATTTTCAAAGTGAGGTGTAGATATTTCAGTGGGTTGGCAAAATGTTTCATTATGTTGGTAAGCAAAGTTAAAAATTTCTATTTCCACTCAGTTTTATCTCATTCTTTTATTTTTTATTTTGTAAATTTTATAGTGACTAATTATATATTACTAGGACTGTGTATGTATATAACTGGAAACATATGTTCAAAAAGTTTGGAAATGACAGCTGTAGTCTTTATAGTGCAATGAAACACATGCTCTAAATGCCTGATATACACATTCAAACAGAGACCAAAATTTAATGAAATTTTTTACCTTGAATATGCTAGGAATCCATGTTTTTATAAAAAGACTGGGTAAGTAAATTTGAACATAGGTTGGGTGACATAATTAGCAGCATTCTGCTATTTCAAGTTATAGTAATGTGAAGACCGGGGCCATACTTCAGCGGCACAAGTACCCACCCGGCAAGCACAAGGTCCTGAGTTCAATTCCTGGGGCCAAAAAAAAAGTTATAGTAATGAGAAATTTCTTTGTTCATCTAGGTTTTTAAGAAGTGCACACTCTAAAGAAAGAATGGACTTTCTATATTCATATTGGGAAAAATTATACAATTGCAAGACATTTGGGCTTTTTTCCACACTAATGTCTCTGTTGACCTGCCTGTCCCTTTTTTGCCTTATCCTTTTTTTTTTTTTTTTTTTGTCTTTTTGAAACAGGGTCTTGTTTAATTTTGGCAGAACGCCTTGAGCTCACTTTGTAGCCCAGGCTGGTCTCGAACTTGCAACGATCCCCCTGCCTCAGCCTCCCGAGTGCAGGGATTACAGGTGTGCGCCCACGCCCAGCTTCTTACTCTTTCTTTCGTGCAGATAGAGATCTCTCTGCCTGATGCTAGGCTTTTAGCAAAAGCATTTTAGTGCTGAGGTGCCAGCCACTTTCATTTACATTGTTTGCTGTGGAATAGTTCTTACTAGGGATTTTACCATATTTTTCCCAGAGCTGGATACATCACCATTGCAAAGACTATTTCAATGTATGATCTGTAAAGTCTAAATTCATTTTCTTAAAAGCAGCTCTTTGTCTATTATCAATTATCAATATGTCTTTCTCTCACCAACTCAGTGAAAAATTTTCCAGGCTTGGAATAGGTGTATTGCTGATGTCTGTGGTTTATTGAAAGGAACGATCAATGCTTAAAATTTTCTTTTTTCTTGACCAGTTTTGCACACTTGAATTTGGTAATCAGAATGACTGACCTGAACACAACAATATGCACTATAAGAACCATTGTTGAACTCCTGCCATCTTGTACGGTGAAGCTCTGCATCGTTTCCAAAGTTGTTTTTTTGTTTTTTGTTTTTTTTTTCACTTGTTACTGTCTTTGATTGTTTGATCAATCTTACATTCTTCTGTCTGGTGGACTGAGCAACTTCGCTGAAGATAACAATATGTAATGTAGCAACCATTATTAATTCCTATCATTTTGTTTTGAGGTCATGTATTGGTTTTGTTGTTTTTGTGTTGTTTGATGTTGTCTTCATTGTTATTTGTTAGTTTTTTAATTTTTAAAGTAAAAAAAGAAAATTGCATAAAATTCAAATTGTGGTGTTTCTGAAAATAAAGTTTTGTTTAGATTTAAAAAAGAATTTTCCAGGCTCAAACTTTGCAGGCAGTGAGGATAAGGCCAGTGTCTATGACCACACAGGTTTTTTCCCCTCTGAATAGATATATGTGAGAGATGAATGCTCAGCAGGAACACCAATTTCATGTAAGCTACATAGACGGTATCAGTGTATTATTGTATCACCTTCTATGTATTTTAGAGAGAAAACACAAAGCAATATTCTACTAAAACTATCTGCTAGTGCAGCATTTTAAAACAGGATGCCTTAGAAATCTAAAAATCATTTCATTGTTAAAATATTTATAAACTTATAGACTCAGAGTGGTTTCAAAGGCTTTTTCTCCTTGTATAGATGAGAAAAGTGAGCCCAAGAAAGTGATTTGCCCATAGTCACTCAGAAAGTTTAGAATGAGATTCCAGATCACAGTCCAGCACCCTGCCTTCTATACTTCTGTTCTTCCTGTGAACAAACTTTCTGTGAATGACAGCATGTGAGAGTGACACAATATAGAATATGGTGTAGGAATCAGAATCCTACAGAAAAAATTGTGACAGCTGAATAACCCCCCAGGAAGTCATGGCAATCTTATTTGGCTTTTCCCCTGGTTGTGAAATTGTGAGCTTTAGTCAAACTCACCTAACTTCTCAATGGGAACACCCAGATAATATTTAGCTTACATGTAGATGCATGAACACTGGCAAGGAGAAAGTGGTGAGGAAGTAGTAAAAATGACATAGAGGGCCAACATGCCTCTTCTGTGCTCCTTGATGCATTCATCTTCTGTTTGTAGGTAATGCCTGAATAAGATTTCGTGTGAGTTCTACACCATTTTGTGCTCTCAGACCTTTTTATAGCGTGTGACGTATGTGGCTTTACAGTTACCTGGGTTATGTCTCCTTCCATTGCCGGTTTGCTTGCAGCTTAAGCTGAACCCCATTATATTCACTTGTGTAACCTATCACCTACCACAGTATCTAACACACAGAAGGTGAGCAAAATGCTGATTAATTCAGTGAGAATCTTGTTTAAATAGGGGCCACCGGCTTTCAAGAACTGCCAAAAGCAAAGTCTCAAACACTTCACTTATTTTATTCTGAGACAGAATCTTGGTACATTGCCCAGGCTGGTCTTAAACTCGTAGACTCAAGTAATCTACCTGCACCCATCTCCCCAGTAGCTGGGGCTACCATCGCATCCCATCAAACACAGCTTCAAACATATTTCTTTTTAGGAAGAGAAATAAATATTTACTGGTTTTGTTTCCTAATTATTCTCCACTCTGTCTGCTGCACTACTCCTGTCTCCAATTCTAGTGGAGGAGGATACTCAAGGGACTAATTCTTTCCATTAAGGTATGAGCAGAAATAAGGAATGTCAAGTTAAGGTCAGAGCATTTGATTATTAGTGTGACTTATCTATGATTTTATTTTCCTATGCCACATCAAGCATTTCTTCTAAATGGAGAATATGCTGTATGTACCTGGGTCTGGACTTAAAAAATATTTTATTCGGTGACCTTGCTAATCTATAATAGACATGAGACATAAGCAATAATAAACCTTTGTAATATTCTTCTGAGACTAGAGGAATTATTTGTTACTATTGTATAACTTAATCTATCCTAACTGATACAAAAATCAGGAGAGCACATTCCCTCTATCCTAACAAACAGATCATTTTAACATAATATTAAGTTTAAAAGGAGAGATAAGGATAAATGGTTTTCAAAGGAAAAATAGATATAAAAAGCAAGTTTCCAGGGAACAGGATCAGAGAGCTTATACTCAGAGAACAAAAAGAGATGATGAGCTGAAATCTGTTTAGGTAGATGGGCCATGTGCTCCCATGCTTGCACATGTGAGCTGCACAGTTATGAGAAACGGCAGGCCATAAGAAGAAATTGGGTATAAATGGTGCATTAATTTTTGGCAGACCAGAGGTAACAATAGTGGTTAAAATTATAAGCATAAAAGCAATGAAGCTTTAAAAAGAAACCAATGAGACAGAAAAGGAGATTTTAATAGGCTGAAAAGGTTTTGTTCCCCCTATACAGTGGTTATCTGGTATCTAACAAGACTACATGATAAAGTTCTCTGTGAAATTCACAAGGGCTTTCTTCCTTTGTGGTCATTTATTTCCCCTTGTACATATAAAATTTTGGGTGTATTTGGAATGTTCGAATTTGACTGTCATTTTTAAGTTTTGAATTGCTGTTTTTGTTCTCATGGATTTTATGAAAACTTATCTGATAAACGTTGTGTATATTCAAGGTATATAATAAAATTTGATATGTGAATATGTGTTTGCTAGTCATCTTCCTGTCACTATAACAAATATTCAAGAGAAAAGATTTACTTTGGTTCATAGTTTTGGAGGTTTTGGTCCATGAACTGATGGGCTCATTGCTTTTAGAACTCCACTGTAATCCAGCCCACTCTGGCAGGAACACATAGCATAGCAAAGCCACTCAACACACGATCAGGATTAAAAGAAAGATAGAAGAAGGACATGAGAGCCTACTCTCTCCTTCAAGGGCATGAACCAATGACCTAAGGACCTCCCATTAGGCCACACCTCTTAAAGATTCTACCATCTCCTGACAGCACCAAGCAGGAGACCAAGCCTTTAAATGCATGGGTTTTTGGTAATACCTGAGATCCAAAGTATCTATGTGATGATAATATATACATGATCAAAGAAATACAATCATAATAACTCAAGCTTATATTAGACTCCCTGGAATTTTTTCATCTTGTAACGGTAAGTTTGTAGCTTTTGGTCAATATCTCCCCACAACCACTATGTCCCAGCCACATGGCAACCACCATTCTATTCCTGTTTCTAAAGGTGTGACTTTTTTATGCTCCATATATGAAATCATTAATATTTGTCTTTCTCTAAATATTTTACTTACTGTAATGCCCTCCTTATTCATCTACATTCCTAAAAATGGCAGGATTTCCTTCTTTTACAGTGACTGAATTATTTGTGCACATGTATACATACTAATGCACCACCATTTCATTATTTGTTCATCTGTAAATGGATGCTTAGGTAGTTGCACTGTCTTGTGAATAAAGCTGTACTGACCTGAGATGCAGCTCTCTGAGATTTCATTTTCTTCAGATAATACAGTCACACCCTGGGCTCCATAGCACACTGGCTGTGGGATCTCCTGTGGGTACTAAAACCTGCAGATTTTCAAAGTCCCATATAAGAATGGCATAATACTTGCACATAACCTGTGCACATCCTCTTGTACACATTAAATCACCAACAGATTGCTTATAATGTCTAATACAAAGTAAGCTATGTAAATAATTGTTAGACTGTGGTGCTTAGGGAAGAATGACTAGAACAAAGTGTACAAATGCTCAGTACAAATAATTTTTTAAAAATATTTTTGATTTATGGTTGAACACATGGATACAGATCCAGTGGATATAGAGGATAACTGTACACCTAGAAGTAGGATCATATGGTAGTTTTCTTTTTTAATCTTTCAGGGACCACTAAACTGTTTTCCATAATGGACAAAAGTAACATTTAATTGATGCCTCAGTTTGAATTTGCAAGAATTCCATTGTTTGGAGCAAAGATTGTTAAGATAGCTTTTGTGTTGAGCCATATCAGTAACTACATTTTAGAGTTATATGTGTTTTTAGTAATGTTTATTTTCTGATCATTGTTAAAAACTATGGGAAATGTTTAAAATATAAAGAAGAAAAAATTTAAAATCTTCAGTCTCATATTCAGAAGAAACTGAAGTGATCACTTTGTTGAAACTCCAAAAACTTTTTTCAGGCATGTGTATGCATTTTAATGTGATTTTAGCATTTACATCCCTGCTTTTTTTCCTTTACATTGAATTTAATCATGACCATTATTCTAGGATATTTAAAATATCTTTGAAAATATATACAATTATCTATTAAATTACTCTCCAATTATTCTGTAGGTCAAGAGTCCTCTCTCTATCTGTCTATTTATCTCTCTGACGAACAAAAATACTTTACATATTGCTGATTATTTCCTCTAAGAAGGACTAATTAGGCAAAGGAGACACTTTTTAGATTTTTAAGATAACAAGGCAAATTAGTTGTCATATGCTATTTTATACTCCTGTTTCTTTATGAATGTACTACTTTTCTAGTCCCAGCCAGCATGCACAATTGTATTTTCATAAAATTTATTAATTTTTTATAAATTTGGCATGTAATGTTGATAAATTGTGTTAATTTAAGAAGTTTAGAAGCTTAAGTGACTAAGCAGTTCTACATCCTAGGGTGTGCAGGGCATGCCATAGGGCAGCTGTTTACACCCTAGGATATTGTAGTGGTTGATTCATGGTATCAACTTGAGAAATTTAAAAGTTTAACTAAGTGACTCCACAGTCCTACATCCTAAGGTGTAGAGGACCCACCCTAGGGCAGGTAGCCTGCTTACACTATAAGCAAGGAAAAGAAGCTGTTCTTGCCCTTCTTGCTCTTGTTATTTTTGCTGTCTTCCACCACCATGACCTGTTGCCATTCTGCCATGCTACTGTGCCTTGGAGCCAGCTGTTTATGGACTGAAACCTCCACAAACTGTGAGCTAAATAAACCTTTCCTTCCTTAATTTTAGGCATCAGCAACAAAAGAAAAGTAACCAACATATGGCATTACATTGTTGCACTATATATTGCTTTAATTTTTTTATTTATATTTAAAGTCAGAGTATTTCTTAGTATTTTAAATTTATATACCTACTTAATTTTTCTTTTTAGAGTATTAGTAATGTTTCTGTTGATTTTTATGTGCTTTATATATTTATGCTATTAAGTGTTGTATATAAAATATTTCCAAGATTAGTTTCAGATTCAAAACATATAGAGTCAATAAAAAGATAATGTATGTGAAAGCTACTTTTAAACATAAGATGATATAAAATTTAAAATTAAGTTTGGTTTAGTACTTTCTTTTTATTTTCCAAATTTTGGATTTGTTTTTCCTTTGATATTATTGAAAATTTCTACCTAACTCTGATTTTGCAATCACTTGAGTCTGTATATATGAATGTATGCATAATTCCATATATGAGCAGATAACGTATAGCATCCCTGGCATTAGTACTATAGCATAGCGACTATAGGAGAAATTGGTGATCCTGATATCTTGAGTGTTAATCCCAATGTACGCCCCATGACTTTTGTGAACTTGAGCATGTAATTCAAATCCTACATGCCTCTTCTGCAAAACTGCAGAATAATTTGTAGAAAGGGAAAAAAAAGCCATCATAGTGCTGCCATGAAGTTTAAACAAGTTAACTAGATAATTACTTTTACATATAATAACTATTTTAACCCAGAGAACTGAGGTGAAGCCCAGAGAGCACAGGTGTGGATATAATAAGTTGACCTAAGCACTAGATTCTTGGGCAGTAGTTCACAAGTTTACTTCAGTTGGAATAAAGCTTCCAATCTCATTTGTTTTCAGTCATTCGGAGTGAAATACATCTGTGCCTCAAATAACAATAGTTAACATTTCCCTGCAGCACTGTGCAAAAGGGATTAACATGCATTACTCATTCCACAATTATGCATCAAATAATTGAGCTGCCAGGAAATATTCTAAGGACCTCAACTGTGAACAAGAATGATAAGGTAACCCAGATAAAAAGTTTACATTCCAGAGAGAAAAGATGAAAAGAAGAAAAAATACAAATAAGCAACCTCATTTCAGAGGGAGATAAATAATATGTATGAACCAAAAACTCAGCAGACTGTTCTGGATGCTGGGCTCATTCTATCAGGACTCCTGACAGGTCAGGTGAGGAAGAGGCAACATGCAGAAAACCTAATCAGAATGATTTTGTGATGTGACCCACATGTTTACTCCCATTTTGTAAAAAGAACAATTAAATTATCCGAACCACCTTGATGTTGCTGTGATAAAATACAGATATTTTTCTTTGCCAATGTACAATTGTTCATGATAGCAAGTGCAATTATGGACAAAAAAAAATTATCTGTGATCATATGGGTAATACTTAATATGTATACGTTCTGTCCTTTTTTGAACATATCCATATGATATGTTTAACAAACATACATGCCCTATATATAATATCTGTAACTTGTTTTCTCTATTCGCAATATTTTTCCATGACTTAACGAGTCTCCTGAAACACCCTCTTTAATAGCTATATGGCCTCACATTATATTGAAACATAATGGTTTCTTTAATTAGTCTCTTACCAATGGATATTTATGTCGTTGCTATTTATCATTATTATGAACAGTGCTGCAAGAAGCTACCCAATAATAACAATAGCTAATATTTAGTCAGTGCTCATATAAGGCATGGATTGTGCTAAGTAAGTAACTGCCTTAGTTGCATGAAATAGTCGTGATTTTAAAATCCTGCTTTTGGAAACAGAGAAAACCTGGAAAAAAGAAGTTAAATACTTTATTCAAGGTCAGACACTCAATAAATTGCAGAGCTGGGACTTAAAAACTTGGATATGCCAGGTCCAGAGCAAACACTTAAGTATTGCACTCTTTTTAACCCCTGGCCATATTTCTACAGATTTATAGATAAGTTCTAAACTCCATCAGCATTGTTTCTTCAAGATAAAAAATTAAAAAGTGGAATTGCTCAGAACCTCACTGCAGATGTAACACTGCTATGCATGAGCCACAGCTCCTCTTATCCTACGTGAATACCCACTCCAAGGTACCCTAACAGACACTTGTTCTTCAGGTTTCAGTAAGAAATATGGAACATACAATAGTCAAAGTAAAAGTAATTTCAACCCTTTCCAATCGCTCCTTCCTTCAGTCCTCTCCAGCACCTTTGACAAGGAAAGCTTAGCAAAAGCAAATAAGAGGGTGCTGAAGTTCAAGTTTCACCATCAACCTGTCTTCATTCTTCCACTCCATGATCCATCTCCTGAAGAATAATCTCTATACACATTCGCACAGTTGACATATGAGTAGAAACATAAATGCACAGAGAAGAGTCAAGTAGTAGGTAGAAGCTCTCCATAAATGCTCGGAGTACTTCTCTTGATCAGACTGTACTCTTCTCTCTACCTGGGGGGCAAATGAGGACACTGAACAGACGAGGTAACAATACTTGGATTGCATTTAGGGAACTGAAAGAGTCCCACGAATGCATACTGTTAATTGAGACACACAGAGAGACCCTCCTGTACGCTTTGCACCTGAAATTGTGACTCACTAGATATCATTTTATCTCATTTTTCAAAACATGTGGGTTTTTTTCTTGAGAGGCTGCTTGGGCAGAAAGATGAAACAGTTCATCTGTGTTACTTTTCCCAAGCAGCACAGATAAACTGGAGTCATAGTTTCTATTCTGTCAAGGAGGCACCAGTGTATAGTCAACTTTTTGTTATTTCATCTAATCAAATGACAGAGGTTTCACTGGGTAGTGATAATAATCATAACTACCTTGAATAGCAGATAACTTATCACTCTTTAAAAAAATAGAATATAGAAAAATCAGTCTAAAAACAGGTGAAAGAAAAGGTGACCATTCTTTGTTAGTTCAAAGGCCATTTCTAAATGTTGAGCTCCATTGTCATCAACACAATCTTGAATGATCATTGCACGAGAAACTCCCAACTGGCAACGTGGGTTCCAGCAATCTGCTTATACAATTTCTGTTTGCAAACCACAGGTGCATTTGTAATAAATGGTGTTTGGGCTCCAGGGCAATGCACACAAATGTTTTAATCTATAATGTAGCTGAAGGAAAATACTATTAACAATAAAGATTTTTTTCCATCATATTTCATATTGTTCTAATGCTTCTTTCCAGAAAATATTTCTCAGAAAGATGAACTGAAACAGGAAGAACATTGTTACGGCAGGCATAGGAAGACACACTTCGGGTCTGCTGTGGTACTTCTGGGGACTGGGGAAGAGAAACACTGCTCTAGAGTCTCTAGCAAAGGAAGTTTGAGTTTACAGGAAGAATTTGAGATTGGAACCCTTGGTGCAAGACCGAAATGAAGAAGGAGCAAGAACAGGGATTATACCGGACACTGGAATGGCTTAAGGAGTCAAAGCTACCATCTAAGGCTAAGCTTCATAACAGCAGTTGCTTTCATTTGTCTTGTTCTTTGTTGTGCTCCAGAATCTGGGGTGGTGCCTGGATTACTGCAGATGTTCAAAACTTAGTTAAGAAGGAAAGCAAGTGGGTAGGGAGGAAGGGAAGAAGAGATAGAGGGAAGAAGACATGGAAAGAAGGAGGGAGAGAGGAAGGGAAGGTCAAAGGAAGGCAAGCAGATAAAAGTAATAGAGGTAGAGTGACATCAGGATAGCATAAGCTAGATACAAAACAACTACTTTGTAAACTCAGCCAACCTACACCACAGGGGAAGAAAAATGCTACTTAACCAAGAGTTCCTAAAGCAAAGGAGCCCCAAAAGACTATGAGTGGTGCTGGCTATGTTTTTTTCTTGATTGTGATAGTTCCACAGGTATAAGCATATGTCCAAACTCATCAAATTGTTTATACTGAGTATGTGCAATTTTTTGTATATCAGTTATACCTCAAATAAGCTATATAAATAGTATTTCATTTACATTACAAAGAGTCCCTACTGATAGAATGTCAAATAATAGATATTGTAACAATATAGGCACCCAAGAAAATCTGGTCAAGGTGACCTTATCTTCAAAAGAAACCAAGGAAAAAATGCATAGTTCATAATATTTTATAGATAAGGGAATGAACTAGTCTATCAGTGGTAACAAATTGTATGTAAACCAGTTTTTCCCATCAAAAACCTGAAAGCTACCAGTTGTAAACTTAACTTAGCCATGCTATTCTGAATTAATGAAGACAGAGGTTAGTAACATGTCCTCTATGTAAAGGCAGAGAAAATATGACTGCCATCAAGGGTCATATATATGCAAATTAAGATGAACTAGACAAATTAATACAGTGTTACTTTACAAGCAGAAAGTACTGCCTCTGGGAGCATCCGAACTGGAGTTTGTACTGAAGTGCATAGAGCTGACTGTCCCCCAAGTATCTGTGAAATGCTGGCCAAAGTGCCATGTATCATACAGCGCAATGTCCTCTTTTACAACCAATTTTGACACAATCCACCTCTTTTCTTTAAAACTTTACAAAGCATATAACTTCATAAGCATAAGACAATGTTATAAAAACCAAGACCTTGACAGAATGCTGTCACAAAGATTTAGACTGTCACTAAAATTCTATCACCTAGGAGGAAATGTTTATCGTGTCCTAAGTCTTCCTTAAAACAGCACCCAGACCGTTTGGTCAGGGAATAAACCCAAACTGCTCGACTTGTTCATTGTAACAGGAGAGCAGAACCCTGGGCTTTGACTCAGGTGAAATTAACTAAATAAGAGTAGTCATCGATGAGGCATCACTGTTATTCAGGCCACATAGTGGGCATCAAGAAGGGTAAAACTGAAGAAAGCCTTTGGAAAAACAGAAAGCTTGACTAGTACTCAGCTGGCACATCAGAAAATATCAATCTGTTGGGACTGGGGAAGAGATCATGTAAACATGTGATGCAACAAAGAGACCAGGAACTCAGACAGAATCAAAGATTTCTAACTAAAGGGTGCGTGGCTGAGCCTAAAGCAGTTCCTTGAACAAAAAGAGAAGCTGCTTGTTGATATAGTACACTTTTAACTTTAACTTGAGCAAGGAGAGGCATGTTGAAGTTGGTAAAGCCATTCTAAATCAGGAAAGCATTCATAAGTTCCTTCTTAGTAGTGGTTAAGTAGAGAAGAGGAACGCGAGAGAAATTACATAAGAACTCTTCTTCAGTCAAACTGGTGCAGCTAAGTTCATCACTCACTGATTCACCATGGTAATTCTGAGAAGCAAACTATTGCTTTTAATTATAATCTCTGTGATCCCAAAGAACATCAGGTTCTCATAGGTAAGGCTTTTAGATAGAGGTTGAATTATAGGGATTGATAGCTGACTTGCTTCTGGGAGCTGGGGTCTGGTCAGAAGACGTGGATTACTGAGGGCCTGGCTTAGAGTGCTTTATTTCCCTAAGTCCTCTCTTCATTCTCTGCCTCCCAGCTGCCAGGAGTAAGCAGCTTCATCTCTGCATTCTGTCCTGCACTTGAGCGGTCAGCCATACAAGGGCTGAAATTTCTACAAACTGTGAGCCAAGATAAATGTCTCTCTGCTTTTAAATTGCAGGTGTTGGGTATTTTCTCCCAATGATAAGAAAAGGGACTAAGACGTTACACTCTATTTAGTTCAATACTTACTTTCACAGTCATAATCTCCAATAGTCTTTTCATTAGCAGATTATATAATATTAATACCGTATTACATAATAATAATAATACATATTCTAATAGGAAAAAGATTACAGATATGCCATATTATTTCTTTAAAGAATATCATTCTGTTAGACTACAATGGAAAATATGAAAATGCACTAATTTTACTTGCCATAGAAATGTTCTTTCTTTTATGTTCCAAGATAAATCAACAAATACTTCCAAAGCTGACATTTAATTCATGAATTCAAATCATTTCCAAGATTCATGATCCATTAGAAAGACAGTTTCAATTTCCCTTTCCCTTGTGAGAGCCTATTGTGTAGCTGGCAGAAAACACATTTACACTGCATACATTCCATGACAACAATATCATTTATTCATGAGAGATTTTAAGTTTTAAAAACTGATTTTGTTAATTATGCTAGTTCTGATTTGTTTATCTGTAAGAAATAGATACTTCATTTTGGTGAAGATTTCTAAAATGTAACAGGTTAACAGACATTCAAGTAACAAACATTGTCTGCTAAATTTTAGCAGAAGCCTCCAACAATTATAATAGTGACATCATAAATGGATGAAATGTCCAAGCACAGACCTGATGTCCATAAAGTGATAGAGTTATATTCAGATATACTCACAGAGAAAGAACAAGGAATTGAGCTACTTCACCTCATAGAAAGGCCTGATCAACCCAATGCCAATTTCCCTTTTATCCTTACTTTTTTGCTTTAAGCATGATCATGCTTACCAAGAATATCAGCAAAATGAGTAAGACTCTCTAACAGAAGTTCTAAAAGCATATGAAGATTCAGAGTCTCTATCAATGGATAAAATATCCATTAGAAAAGATGCTCCTCTTTCCCACCAATTACAGTTTTTAATGTGTAATGTTAAATGCCAGGTACATCACTTACAATACTAGTGAAAGAGCTATAGAAGAGTATAATACAGCCTAGCTTTTAAGGACCTTAACTCTTTTTTTTTGGTTTTTTTCCCGGTACCAGGAATTGAACTCATGACCTTGGCTTGCCAGGCAGGCACTGTACCACTGAGCTAAATCCCCAGCCCCAAGAACCCTAAGTCTTTAGTCTATAAATGAAATAGAGTCTATGTTAGTGAATAGGTTAATATGTCTATGGTCAATTTAAGTAAAAGAAATATTCTCTTTAAGAACAATTTGACTCCACCACCACTAGGAATCATAGAACTCATTCGGCTTCACATAGAAAAATTATATAGTACTAGAATGTCAATTTCTTTTTTTATATATACAATAAAAAGCAATTTAAAAGAGAAAATTTATTTCATAAAAGTCATAACCTTAAGTCCTGTAACTGCTGGATTAATATCCAACCAGGATATTAATCGGCAAAACAAAAATATAGATGCTCTTAGTTCCATTAGCTAATGTCAGCTCATTAGCTGTAATATTACACAGAGATATGATTCAACAACTGTATTAGTTATGTATGGCTGCTCAACACATTGCTCAAAAGATAAAAGATGAGAACAACAAATGCTCTTCTACAATTTGGGTATCATTTGGGACTAGATCATCCCAAGCTTGACTAGGTCTCCAATATCTTACCTCATTCTCATACCTCTAACAGAGAAACATTGAGGTAGACTCTAGTCAAAGGCTTTTAAGGTCCTCAGGAGTTTCGAAATAAAGTGATAGGAAATTAACAATGGTCATTGCATTATATATTGTTTTTTTTGTTGTTTTTTTTTTGCATTATATATTGTTATCTTCAAAGTGCTTACTCAGATAACCAGATATAGGCATAAAAGAAATCCTCATGAAATGATGTATTTAACCAGGGTTAGGCAGAATATTAAAACACTTTTCTCGTTAGAGTATATTTGTATGGACGGGATCCCAACCAGGAGTGAACTTGTCTTGCAGGAACGGGGGTAAGTATCGTATTTAAATACACGCTCAGGACTAAATTAAACAATCTAGATGCAAGAGACAGTCCAATCCATTTATTTTCTAAGTGAGAAAATTGAAAACCCTCTAGCTAATCAGGGAAGAGTGGCTGAAAAGTCAACATTAGCCAGATTTCAGGCTGTACGTAAACTTGATCCAAACTGCAGGAGTTTTAGCCACAAGGAGCAAGATTATGCTTGATAAACTGAGGTTAAACACTTCATTCCAGAAGCAAAAAACTGCGTGCAAATTAGCTGTCAATGCTGCAATCAATCAAGCAGGCTGTTGGGTAAAAGTACAGGTTATAAGATGAGGCACACAATCTTTAAGGGGTCTCCCAGTAGACAGCTTAGGGAATCTTAATTTAATAATCTGGTTTCCTCTGCTTCAGAAGACATCATGACAAAGTTACTCTGCTGTGAAGTGATTTTTATACCTGGAGGCAAAAGAAAGTGTAAGTTTGAAAGCCAAATTCTCCCTGGGAAATACAATTGAAATCCCCCACTGTACCTATAATCATGGTATGCTGCCAGTCGTGTCTGGTACTTATGCTTAGAAAACAGCAAATGACATCAAAAGCAGGTGAGCACATGACTACTATTGCAGTCTTTACTGCTGATGGGTTAGAACTGACTTAAGGAGATATCATAGCAGGTCTTTGCCAGACCTGCAGTGCCTAGTAAGTTAAAAATCATCCCAGAAAGCACGCACTGCTATTTTAGCAGCTGTAGACTGATGCAAAAGAGAGCTATGGTTTCATACCAGAATTCTTTCATAAGCATTGAATGAAATCTTATAAGCTTAAACTAGATATAGCATGTTTAATATTCTACCAGAACTTTGGGAACCTAGAGATAAAGATCTTATTCTCCCTCAACTCTTTGTGATAGGGAGAGAGAAAGAGTGAGACAGACAGACAGAGATGAAGACAGAGACAGAGGAACAGAGAAAAACAGAGAGACAGAAAGACAGAGAAATAGACTAAAATTATAAGTTTTTGAAAAGCAATTAAATTTCAAATGGTCCCGGAAATAGATTCTAAAAATAATGCTAGATTAGCTGATATTTTCCCTTTTCACTTAATTCTCCCTGCTAGCTTGACTTCCAACCACATTTTGTTTTCCGGCATTCCCAATGATCATTTTCAGGACCTAGAATATCATAATGCAAGATCTGTTGAGAATCATAGACCCAACATCATAATATTTTATTGTGCTTTGTTCTTTGAGCTGAAACATATGCCACACAGCACTTAAATCTGAGTAAGAAATGAGCATAAATATGATGAACTGCCACATCTGCAACATGTAAAATGAAACATTTCTAGTATATGTGAGTTCCCAAAATGTCACTAGAGTAGAAAATTGTTACAATGGATAGGGGACAAAATTGATTCATGGAGATACAAAGTGGATGTAGCTATGTTAATTTTTGTTGTTGTGTAGTATTTTATTTTATGATTCTACTACACTATATTAATCTAATTCATTGATCGTGGAGCAACTGTAAGTAATCTTGTTATAAATGTTCTTTTACAATAATCTTAATTAACATGTGTCCCACTGTTTCTACAGTATATAGATAAAAAAGGAATTAGTCTTATATTACACAGCTTTATGCCAGAGATTTTTCAAAAAGAGTTGTACTAAATTTTGTTGCCATTGATAATTTAAAAGTTTGACTGTTCTTCAGTCTCACCAACACATACTGGTATCACTTTTTTTTGCTTTTTTTTTAATCTGGTGGATATATGGCAGTATTATTTAGTGGTTTTAATTTGTGTGTTCATAATTACTAACCAGACTGTATACTTACCTTAAATTTTAGCCATGTCAATTCCCTCATTTTTAAATGTCTGTTCAAGTAGATACGTATATATTTCTAATCTAATTCTTTTAAACGTTTTTGAATACTTTACCTCAATTTTCTCCCCTTTCTCACATTCTTTTTCTTTCTCAAATCTTGCTTCTTTCATTTTCCCCTTCCCCTCATTCTCCATTTCTATTAGTACTATCATTAAGATTTATTAATTTTTAGTTACTTAGGTGGTGCCATTATCCTAATTCTTTTCTAGTGTTAGAGTAGATATTTCCTATATATCAATATTTGGTTTTTCTCTGTGTCCATATTATTATCCTATATCTCTTTTCTTTTATTCAAGGTGGTGCACTGTTCCTACCATTTCTTGTGGTATGTCCATATCCAGTTTGTTTTGATTCTATTATTTTTGCTGATTTTTTTTGCTATTGTCAGTAGTTGCACAACTGTTGCTATTGACTGGTTCTTACTATATGCCAGTATCTGGTCTATCTTTGTGTCATCAACACCACTGTGCTTTGTTACCAGAGAACTGGATGCTGGGCTAATTATACTGTACCCTCACCTCCCCAAATTAACAGAGGTGATCTGATCCTGGGACCTGTGGAAAGGCCTATAGTTAGCCATGCCGAAAGCACATCAATGAGAAGCATAGAACAATTGAAGGGATCTCTATATTAGCAACAAGGTATTTTCACTTTAGTTTACCCTCAAGCATCAGCATGCGTACATGCATATGTATACACACACACACACACACACACACACACACACAGAAATAAAAATATATCTAAACAAGGCAATAAATGCCTCCAAAACTTCTCAGCTCCCCCAAAGCTGATCCAGGGGGCAGCAGTGGGGAGGAATTCAAAACCCAAATAGCTACAATATATGAAGTGATAAAAGAAGAAACAAAAAATACAGATGAATAATATGCTTGGTGAACTCAAAGATGATATAACTAAACAGACAATGGACTTAAAAAACAAAGTGGTCAGTTGCCTTAAGTAAGACCCTAATGAAAAGCTAGCTGAGCTAAACAATATAAAACATGAATGATCAGTTTGGCAAACAATTAAGAGTCCATGAAGAGGTACCAAACAGAAATTCAGAACATAAAATACTCTACTGAGATATAACCAGAAGTGATCAGTGTGGGGAGGGTGTGTCAATATAGAAAATAAATGTGACTCAAGTGACACTATACCTAGTGATGGCTTAAACACAACATGAAATCATGGCAACTGGAGACAACAATTCCTAGATGATGCAAAGAAGAATACATGAGCTGAACAAGGCTAACACTAGTGAAAAATCAGAAGGATGGTATGAACATTATTTTTAAAAACATGTTTACAGAAAGCATAGCAGAACATTTTCCAAATATGGGAAAAATATTTAATATACAGGTAACCAAAGCATAAAGAACCACAAATAGCTTCATCAGAAAAGAACTTTTCTGTGATACATCATAGTCAAAAACCCAGGGGCCTGGGGATGTAGCTCAGTGACACAGCCCCTGTCTGGCAAGTGCAAGGTCACGAGTTCAATTCCCAGAACCAAAAAATAAAGATAATAGTAATTAAAAAAAGAAGACCCAGAAGGCCAACATAAGGACACGATGTTAAAAGCTGTTAGAGAAAAGCAACAAATCAATTATAAGAATTATAGCAGACTTCTCAAAACACACCTTAAAGGCCAGGAGAATTTGGAGTGACATTTTTCAAACTCTGAAAGAAAACAACTTAAAATTCAAGCTGATATACCCTGTAAAACTATCTTTAAATATAATGAAGAAATATGATCTTTCCAAGAAAAAAAGCACCTGGAAAAAACCCAGGACCACCAGCTAGCACTCCAAAAATTCTCAAGGATATCCTTGAAAGAGATGATGAACCCATGATGGCAAAGATTCTAATGGAAAAAATATATAAGGCACAGTGATCAATTAAGCAGAAGGGAAAAAAGAGAGGTAATCAACAACAGGAAAATAATACATTGACAAGGATGTCAATATAAGCCAGGAATGGTGATGCATACCTGTAATTCCAGCACGCAGGAGGCTGAGGAAGGAGGATCACCACAAGTCTGGGGACAGCCTGGGCTACATAGTGAGTTCAGTGCTGGCCTGAACTATACAGTGAAATCCTGTTTTAAAAAAAAGAAAAGAAGTTGATATATTTTAGTACTAACTCTCAATATCTACACACTCAATGCCCATATCAAAAGGCACACATTGGCAGATTCAATCCCAAAACAAAATCCAATGGTATATTTCATATAAGAAATAATTTAATCTAAAAAGAAATCATAGACTAAAAATTCAAAGGGGTAAAACAATATTCCATGCAACATAAACCTAAAAACAAGGAGGAGTACCTACCTTATTTTCAGACAATGTGAACTTCAAGCTAAAAATAATCAGGAGAAACAAAGGAAGTCATAAATGTTGGTTAAAGGAATAATTCAACAAGAACAGATAAGAATGGTAAATATACATGCATTAATACTACTTCACCTAACTTCAAAATACAAACACTACTGGACATGAAATATAAGATAAACATAAATACAGTAGGGGCTGGGTTTTTAGCTCAGCTGCAAAAGTGCCTGCCTGGCAAGCGCAAGGTCGTGAGTTCGGTTCCCGGTACCGGAGAAAAACTAAAAAAAAAAAAACAAAAAACATAAATACAGTGAAAGTAAGGGATGTCAAAACTATACTAACACAAATAAACAGACCTACTAGACTAAAAGAAATATCAGAGTTTAACCACCGTTTCAAACAAAAGGACTTCATATATATCCACAGAGTGTTCAACATAACTACAGCAGAATACAGTCATCCCTCACCTATCGCAGGAGTTACATTCCAGAGA
>NW_004955430.1:12463028-12514174 GCF_000276665.1 Chinchilla lanigera | reverse complement strand
AAAAACCTGCAATACAGTGAAGCCATAGTAAGTGAACCACAATACATCAAAGGATGACTGTACAAATTTTCAGTAGTACATGGATCTTCCACCAAAATAGACCTCACAGCAGTCTATAAAGCATGCTTAAATAAAGACAAAATAATTAAAATTATCCCATGCAAATCATTAGCTCATGGCATAATGAAATTACAAATCAATGGCAAACGACACACAAAAATTATGGAAAAGCATGGAAATTAAACAATACAATAATCGATGGCCAGAGAAGAAATGAAGGAAGAAATTAGTTCCTATAAACAAATTGTAAGATAAATATAACACACCTATGGGACACAATTAAAGGAGTTCTAAGAGGGACATTTATGGTTGTGAATGTTCAGATTATAAAAACAGAGTGAGCTTAAATAAGTAAGAACAACTCAAATCAAAAGCTAGTACATGTAAGGAAATTATAAAGATCAGAAAGGAAATTAATAAAATTGAGACAAAAATACAAATAATCAATTAATTGAAGAGGTAATTCTTCAAAAGAAAAAGCAAACAGATCCTTAGCCAATATTACTGAAAGGAGAAAAGACCTATATTAATGCAATGAAAAACAAAAAAGGAGAGTCACAGTAGACATTGAAATCCAGATAACTACTAGCAACTACTTTGAAAACCTGAACAATTTAGAAAAAATGGATAGATTCTAAGATGCATAAGAATTACTAAAACTGAACTAAGAAAATATGAACACCTTGAAAAATATGGTAATAGGCAATGAAATTTAAGCAACAATAAGAACCTACAAAGAGAAGCCCAGGACCCAATGCATTCACCATTGAATTCAACAAGAACTTCAGGCGAGATCACATGCCAACACTTCTCAAACACTTTAATGAAATTAAGACGAAAAGAGTTTTCCCACAGTCAAGCTGTAGTTTAAGGCCTGTTGAGTAGTTATGGAAGACCTTAAAGTGTTTCATGACATCCTCTATTCCCAGGGAAGGGACAAAAATGAAGCCAAATGATCATACCAGTGAAACATTTCCAGACCATCAATGTTGTAGAGGGAGTAAGTTTGCAGGTTGGTTGATATTTTTGTTTTCCAATTCTTTGACAGGGAGTGACAGGGGGGAAAGTCAGATTGGAAGTGGTTGGAGCACTTCCCATTCTGTAAAAGAGATCACCTCCTGAGATAGATAGAGGCAAGTAAAGGTTCAGAAAAATCCTGCCCTGGACCCTAGGGCAGAGAAGTCCCCAAGATATTTTTGCCATCTACCTAATCACTAAAGCAACTTTTCTTAACAGTAAGACAAGGTAAAGTTTTACTCAAAATCCACTCTAAAATTTCTATGTCTCTGTATCACCTATGAAACTCATAGGTTAAAACCTATACCTATAGTTTAGCAATCACAACTTATACAGTAGTGAAAGTATTGTTTCTCTGGTACACATATAAATGAGAACCAGGCCTAGGAACAGGGGGGAGAGAGACAGAGAACCAGAATCTTGGGAATTCTCCCTTAAACTAAATGTATTTCACCTCTAAAATTACTTTCCTCTCTTTGTCATTAGCAAACGCTCATTTTCTATGGGTTCAATTTAATAGTTCTTAGTTGTTGGATAGGAGGGAAACACTGAAACAGTTTAGGGTTTCTTCCTCTCTAATCTTTAGAGAAATATGCCTACAAAAAAAAAAGGAAAGTACAAAGTGATATAAAAAAAAAGGATAAAAAATTAGATCAGAAAAAGGAAGTCTTTTCTTCTCATGTTCATGTAATGTCCTGACCAGCAGAAACACACCAGGTGCTGACCAGGTGCTGGTGCCATACTCTAAGGGTATTTAGAACCATGAGCTAAATAAACCTCTTTTCTTTATAAATCTTCCAGTCTTTGGTATTTAGGTATAGTAACAAAAAACAGACTCAGACAGTGAGTTTGAATTCTGGTCTTGGATTAGAAGCAGTGCACTCTCTGGATGTGGACTCCTCTTGACCTGCAAAAGTTGACTATAGGCAAAAGGAAAAAACCTCTGCAGTGAATTTTGTTTAATAGAGACCAAGTTTTCCACACTGCTTCATCTGAGAAGCCTCTCTTAGCACTTTAGCTGGTTCTGATGGCAAGCAGTCATTGTTTCCAATACTTCTGGCTATATCTACATATTATTTCAGCAAAAAAAAATCAGTCCAGGTAAACCTAAAAGTCACAGACTCTGAAGCTAGCATTTTGATTCTGAAGTCTTTCACTTTTAATATGAAATCTTGAGGAAAACAGTTAACTTCATGAAACTTCCATTTCCAACTTGTAAGAAGATGATAGCGTTTACTTCATAAGTTTTTGAAGGTAAAATGAGAATCTATGTTAAAGGCATTTGCTATAATGAAAGTCCTATGTAAATGCTAGTTATTGTTACCCTTTGGATAACCCAATTGATTAGGGATTTGGAAGAGTATTCCTGAGCTCTGAAGTGTGATAGCAACACTTCTGTGAGACTTCAAAGAGAGATGAGAGGGATTTGAAGTTGAACAAAGATAAATACCACAGTAAGAAGTTTAAAACATCATTTCTGATGGAAGGGAAAATAAACTGACTGCTTGTGCTAATCTCCATTAGTGTTATCTACTAATTAAAAATATATTTTAATTAACCAAAGCCAGAGTAGTTTTCACGGCAAAGAAAAGGCTATTCTTTTAATTCAGTTTGCTTAATCACCACTGCAATATGAAGGGCAACTCATTTCAAATAGAAGAAATCTCTGCCAAACCCTAAGGAAACAGGTAATGGAGGTGAGCAATTATTCCCGCCTCTTGATCTAATCCCTCTAATAAATAATAAACTTTCATCTTGTATTAATGACTAAAATTCCCAGGATTTTATATTTACTATGCACAAGGTCATTGACAGGGTTAATGATCTTTGCCTTCTCCTTGAAATATAGGAGCCCTACCCACCACCACCCCCTACAAAAATCCATGCCAACTTGAAGACAGCAGTGATTTCACCTGAAAAGATATTTTTATTTCTTTTCAACCTCCATTCTTCAAAGAGCTTCCAAAGCAAATAAATAAGATAGGTAAGACAAGCTAGAAAACAGCAGAAAGATGAGTGTTTAGAGAAGTCTGGTAAGCTATTACTTATTACTTTGTACAAGTAAGATAAACTAGTTCTAGTCTGATTCTCCTTTCCTCTGACCTCCACCAAACCATTTTTAAAGCTCCAAAAGCTCTGCATAATGGAAGTATCTCAGGTGTTGACAGTTCTTTGGGATCTGCCCCCAGCCCGCCTTTCCAACTCTATCAGTCACTCACCACATGCTTGGCTTTAGCAAAAAAGACCTATCTGCTGTTTCTCAAAGAAGTCTCTCCATCTGTGACTTTGTTCCTGTTTCTCATCTTCAAAGAATGTGGCTCTATCATAACTTCTCCTGTACTGCAAGTCAAAACTTAAAAGACTACTTTTTCATGTAGCCCTGTTCTAAATCACTTCTTCTGGTCTTTGTGCAAGAGATATCTATTCCATATTCCATACTCATTAAATGTCTACTAAATTCACTTTTACAGCACTTACTACAATCTGTAGTTAAGCTGTTGCTGATGTGCCTGTCTCCACAAGAATGTTAGCTCTCCAACAGGAAGGATTATAGCTTTTATTTAGATCTATAGCCTCTAGCACGAAGTAAAATCTTACACACTCAATAAATATGTTTTAAATAGAGCATAATTCAATGGTTAGCAAAATTTTCCTGCAAAGGACCACTAAGTAAATACAGCATTTTATTCTTCATGAATCAGTTTCTAGCAAATGTGCCAGTGTAGTCTATTCAAATGTACTCAACCCTGCCATGCTACATAGCAGAGGTAATTAGAAGCAATATGTATAAAAAAAGTGAATGTGACAGTGTTTCAATAAAACTGTCTTGGAAAGACAGGTTTTAGGTCAGATTTTGACCACTGGCTGTAGTTTACTGACCCCTGAAAATTAAACAATTGAGTGGGAAAGCCATAGAAAGTACTTCTTTCAAAGAAAACTAAGACATGATTATATAAGGGCCCTTCTGAGCCATTCTGAATAGAAATGAAAGAGGAGACATGTCATGAAAACATGTCTTTTTCCCTGTTTTGGAGACTAGGATTGGTCTTGGTTAACATACATGCAGATAGGAAAGTATAGGTCCACCAGTAGTCTCCTCAAGCTTACAAATTTAGTGTTTGCTAAGGCTGTGTTTCACTTATTAAACTTTTTAGTTCACAGAATTAAAAGTGAGCTAAAAATGGAGGGCAATAGATTGCCCCACAGGGTGCTTTGTTTCCCCTCTTGTTATGTCTTGTATCTAGATGTCCCCCAAAGCCTCATGCACTCATAGGTGGAGTTTTCTGGAGGTGACTAAATCGATAGTGTGTGCTGCTGAGATTAAAGATGTGATGCTGGGATTGATTTGTGGTGTGATGCTAGGCTTAAGGGTGCCCCAGCCTGGGTGCGAATGCCATCTGCTCTAAGGGTAAGTAGCCCACATAGGATATAAGAGACAGAAAGAGGACTGCTGCTGCCACTGGTGGGTTTCTGCTTTTGCTGCCTCCTGTCTTCCTCTTTCCAAGCCATGAACTGTTTTTTCTCTTCTGTGATACCCCTCTTCCACGCCAGCCAACTATGAACTGAAAGCTCTACAAAGCGTGAGCTACAATAAACTTTTCTTCCTTTAACTGTGGGGTTGTGTATTTTGTCTCCACAATGGAAAAAAATAGCTCAGATATCTACATTGTGTGGAAGAGCTAAACAACAAAAGATGCCAGCTATTCAATACGTGACTGTTTATGACACAGGAACGCAACAATAGAGATGGAAAGTCCAGTCTTCATATGAGAAATGGGTGATGTATTAGACAGGGGATCCTTACAGTAAAATGCACAGGCAACCTAGATGGCAATGCAAGCTCATTTTAATTCCAAACTGGTGCCTAATCTACTATTATTGAATGGAAAGTATGTAAATAATACAACCATCATTTCTTTTAAACCATAATTCTGATCCATATATTTTATGTTTCCTTTTTCATTTTGTTTTCTTCCAGAATTGTGTGAGGAATGAGAAGGAACTCAGATAAAAGAATGCAGCACAGCAAGTCCCGTTAGTTGGAAGGAAATTGTAAAAGTGTTCACTTAGGTTTCTACCCCACATTCAAATGGAGATCCAAACTTTGAGATGTGTTTCCAAATTCCAACAACACAGATAGCATGTTGGAATGGTGCCTGATCCCAAATAATCCTTTTCTCTGGAAGGCAAAACATCTGACACTCCACAGATGCACCAACAAATTGTCCTGTTTAAAGCAACGACATCACTCCCAGCAGCAGCACCTGGCTTCTGTGGTAATTACATGGAAAAGTGGATTCAAAGAATGGAGTTGCACATGAAAGCACTTTAGTCATACAACAAGCCGTGTACATTTGCTGCCTTTTCAGGACAAAAGTGTCTGAGCAAATCAAATACTTCTGTACGGTCGCAGCTTTCACAACTTTCCCTTTGTTGCTTCCTCTAAAATATCTCTGGATTCCAAACAGTTGGACCAAGCTACAAAATACATGAACACCAATTTACTACAAGTAATCAGTGTGCAGTAAGAAAAATGTTGGTGCCATGGGCTTTTATGTTTAATGGGCTCCAGCAGATATATCCTGATGTGTCCTTAAAGCATCACTACTCTTCTATCCAAAAATGCCCTTTGTGATTAAGTCAGATCTAACTCACCCATGGAACACAAGCAGTGCAAATACCTTACTTTAACAGGTTCCCTTTAGTGGAAGATTACTACGTTTAATGACTTGGAATCTAATCATGAGTTTTTACCTGAATTTCCTGGAATATCGGTACATCCCAAATATGCCTGTACTAATTCTAGATTGTGCCTACTAGAAACAAAACATAATTTAAAAACTCCATGAATTCGTTAACCCCATTCTTCTCTGTAATGAGAAACGATTCTAGTGGTAAAACCAATTTACCATTGAGAATAGAATAGACCCCAAAGTTACATAAAAATTTCTTTACCTCTTCTTTATAAACTTGGTACCTGTAATTCAGTTAGTGTTTCTTAATTTTTTGCTTCTATACTACTTATGTCAGGGGACCTAATAAACATGTTTCATGGCCAAACAGATAACAAAAGTGGATAAGGTAGGATGGGTGGGAAACTGCTAGAGAGATCAATGAAGCAAAGATAAAACCATTACTCAGTCCAACCAAACCTTACCATACATAAATGTGTACAAATGTGCCTATTTTGATTTTTAAACTCTGTTTTTTCTTCTTCTGTTTCTTTTTTTCTTGGGGGGAGAAGGGAGGTAAACCAGGGCCTCATACATTCTAAGCACACTACCACTGAGCTACACCACAATCCAGACGATTTTCAAAATTTAGATGGTATATACACCTCGATTTTAAACATTTATAATTACTGATTAAAAAAGAATGAGCCTACAAAACAAAACAATGATCACTGTAGCTCATGTATCATCCATTTACAAGTTTTACTTAATATCACAGAGACACAGGTGGCCTATATTTCACCTAGATTAGCTGTGCATGAGGCAAGGAAGCATCCCAGATATTAGAAACCAGTGTTTGAATTTATAATTGAATATCTATCTAATCTTGAGACAGTTAAACTAACAGTGTCAGGCTATTTATGTGCAACATATTATTAATAAGAATTTTTAAAATACTTCATACAGAATCCCTGATTTAAAATAATAAGGCTTTTTGAATCTTGTTTTATGTATGAATACAAATAAAAAGCAGCGGTTTCAAAATCTAAAAATATAGATAAATTATTCAACAAGGTAAACCAAATCAGGGTGGTGTTTAACTTAAAATGATTCAACTTAATGGTTTTCCACCTTTGCAATGTTGCAAGAACCACACACATTCAAGAGAAATTCTACTTTGAATTTTGGAGTTTGATCTTTTCTCTGCAAAGTGAAATATAGGAGGATACTCTTCCATTAGTGGAGCCCCAGCTGTGAGCCACAACTCCAGTCAGCCACCTGATGACAGCAGAAGTAACCAATGTAGTGTCCTGCCTGAAAATTGGGATATAGGCATTCAAAAATTACAAAAGATATTTAACTCTATTCTCAAATAAGTTTTATGACAGATGATATTACCCAACCATAAGCTTATGTGTTTTGAGCATGTTTAAGGTAGGCAAGGCTAAACAATGATGTTTCATAGGTTAAGGGTGAAAAATGTACATTTTACTTACAATATTTTCAAGTTGTGATGGCTTTACAGCCTTGGAGTCATGGCCCCACAAAAAGTTAAGGAACATTTGTACATTTGTAGGTAAATTTAAGGTACATTACCTGTGTAATGACATAATACTGTGTTCCTTGGCTTGCAAGTAACTAAAAGTATGTATTGACTAAAATCAAATATGTGTACAATGCAAATTTGTACACTAAAACCAATGAGCTGGAAAGTCCATACAAACTGATTAACAAAGATGATTACTTACCATAATGTGTAACACTATCCTCCATAAATAGATTGCTTTCAAAATGTTGAGCAAAATTATAAAATTCACAACTTGTCAATCATCTGTTCTGTAAAATATGTTTGTATGACCTCTGAAAACTTTTCCAGACATTCAAAATCCATAGTTATTAGAAGATCAAAGATATTTAATCTGAATCACTTTCAATGTTAACCCCAAGGTCCTCTCCAGTAAATCTGTTATCCTTTTCAATAACGTTGGAGCAAATAAAAAATCTTCTAGCTACACCAGCTGAGTAATTCTAACTTTTCAAGGGACAAGTCAGCGAATCAAATATAAGGAAGAAATAACATACCAAGAACTTAAAATGCCTGTTCTGACAGCCAGCATATATACAACATATATACAAAAATATACGTAATATAAACATTCTAAGAAAATAAATCCCCATATGAACCTGTTTCTTGCTCTAATCTGCCGTCTGTGGTCCATTTTTCTACCACCACTGGAGAGTCTGAGGCAGAGTGCCAGAAAGCAATGGAGGTGTGGCAGAGGTGTCACAAAGCACAGAGATGCATGATAGCCATACATAGAAAGTAATTAAGGGCACAGTGTTTGCCGTCCTATCTTTCAAGTGGAGGTTAACCTTTACATAAGGTGGACTTCATATGACAGACAAAGGGTAAGCATGAAGTCCCTAGTAGTTCCCACTTATGCCACAGACAGCTGAAGTATTTACTTCTGGAGAAGTATTTTACTGAAGTAAAAAAATGCTGAAGTATTTTACTTCTGGAAGCAGAAGTATTTACTTCTGCTTCCCACACAATTGCTGAGCCAATTTAAGGAGCTGCTAGGGAATCCATATTGCTACACTGCCTAGATAAGAAGCCCAGCCCACGTTCTGCCCCCTCCCACCTGGGCTCTTGCTGTATGGTGCCATCTTGAGACCCAGGCTATCGGGAATGGGTTAGGCAGTGTTGGTGAAGAAGCCAGAAAGGTTGTCCTAAGCAGCTGGGCCACCAAAACCCTCACATGGCAGCCAGGTAGCCATGATAAGTCAGCATCTGCTCCCGGAAGTCTCTCTGAATGACTCATTCTATCAAAATAAGAAGCTTCAACTCAGCAACGGAAACCATCAACAGAGTAAAGATACAACCTACACAAAATACACACCAACTATTCATCCAGTGAGGAATTGATATCCAAAATACATGAGTGACTCAAACATCTCAACACAGAAAAGGAACAAAAAATGAGCAAATATCTGAATGGACATTTCCCCAAAGAATATATACAAATGGTTGAAAAGTATGTGAAAAATGTTTAATATTACTAATCTTCTGGAAAAAATGCAAATAAAAATCATAAAGGAATATCACCTCACCCCAGTTAAAATTACTTTTATAAAAATTACTATTATTAAAAAGATGAAAACAAACTCTGGAGAGGAGGCAGATAAAGGGAAACTAATATACCTTTAATGACAACATAAATTTGTACACAAATTATGGAAAACAATAAGGCAGCTTCCTCAGAAAACTAAAAATAGAACTCCCACAGGATCTCTATTGGGTATACAGCCAAAGGAAATAAAATTAGTATATCAAAGACATATCTGTATGCCTGTGTTTATTTAGTGCTCTTCAGAATACACAGAATTTACTGAGGTATCCAACAATGGGTAAATGAATTTTTAAAAAACTGTTATTAGTAAACAATTATAAAAAGAACTCCTGTCACCTGCAGCAAAATGGATGGAACTTAAGGGCATTACATTCAGTGAAATGAGCCAAGCACACAAAGACAAATACTGTACCACACCTGCTTATATATAGAAGCTAAAGCAGTAGAGCAAAATAGGGGTTCCTAGAGGTTGGAAGAGGTGCGGGGTAAAGGGAAGTTGGGTAATGGTGCCCAAAACCACAGTTAGATGGGAAGAATAAGTGCTAATCTTTTCTAGCAGTGCTAATCTTTTACATGATGATTACCCACAACTTATTATACACTTTATAAAGAACTAGGAGAGAGGAGTTCAAAGTTCCTAATAAAAATTATAAATGTTTAAGATAGTGGAAATTACCATTTTGATCATTATACATTGTATAGGTGTGTCAAATTATCATACTGTATCGCAAAAATATAAAGTATGATAGATAAGTACAGTGAATGTGAAAGTTAAAACTTTATTACAGTAAAAGACACACTACCATTAATCCCCTTCACCTCAGACATACTTATGCTATCACTCCTACCACTTTCTGAAGAGTTCTGGAAATCCTCTTTGCTGAGTGTCTTTAGTTGTGGTTTGAAGGCTAACTTGGTGTTCTGAATCAATTCAAAATATTTACCTTTCAAGGTCATTTTGCTTTTAGGGAAAAGCCAGAGTCTCATGGTGCCAGACCCAGTGAATAAGATGGACAAGGACATACTAATATTTTTGTAAATCTGCCTTCCATTGCATGGTAATTGGCAGCAGGATTCACCATATTTTTGATCTTGTGCCATAAAGATAATCAGGAAGGAGGATGCTCATAACTGCTTCAGCAAGTGGCAAGAACAATTGGATAAGTGTTTTGGAAGCCAAGGTAATTATGCTGAGGGTGATTCATGGTAATGTGTCTTTTTTTTTGGAACACTTTTATAAAAATTTTAATATTCACTGTATTTTTATTATATTGTGTATGTTTATTATGTGTTAATTAAAAATTTTTAGAAAAAATGAAATCATAAAAAGGAATATATTCATATACCTATATCTGTGTGCATGTGGTTTAAAATAAATATGTAGAACAAATTTTACTAATCTTTTTTTGAAAAACAGAATTTCAGACTAGAAATTCTGTGAGAGGCAGTTGACTAGAAACTTGTCTGTTTTACAAATTATCAACCTAACAGAGCCTTTATTAGAAACCCACTATGACCATTGAAAACTTAGAAAAATCCTTTAAGAATATTTGTATTTTATACACCCTATCCTCAAATTTAGTGCAGCCAAAATAAAATGTACTGAATTCCAAAAATCTGGCTAACAGCCTTGATTCTTCCTTCAGTCTTCTATGCACCACGCCCAAAACACAGAATTTTATTACAGTAAAATATACATAAAATAGTAAGAGTTAGCATTTTAACTATCTTTAAGTATACATTTGAGTAGCACCGGGTAGCTTCATTTTATTGTGCGATCATTACCAATTAATTCAGTTTAAATATTTTTTCATAATCTAAAAAATGAAATTCTGTACAATTACACACTAATTTCCATTCGTTCCTCCCTCAACCCCTGATAACCGTGATTCTCCTCTTTGTATCTATGAGTTTGACTGTTTGGAGAATCTCATGTAGTAGAAAATGTCCTACAGAGCTCACCTGGGTAATTCTGCCATGACCACCCCCTCCCACCTCTTGCTTTATACTCTGTCTTATGTATATCAAGCATGGTCAAAGACAGCCCTATTAAGCTTGTCCTGGAGAGAGCTCTCTCACCTTATAACATCATAAGCAAGTAGCTTCTCTAATAGGTATTGCATTATTGACTCTTCCAATGTTTACCTTGTCCTCTGACCTACACTTTGACTTTTAACCTTATACTCATAGCACCTGATCTACTACAATGTTATGCGAAATAAGCATGTTTTAAACTTGTAACATGGGAATTCAGCACTTAAATAAACATGCACTGGTTGCCATTTTACTAAATATTTCCACAAAGCTTTCTTTTTGACCAAAGCAGAAATCAATCTAATCTCTGACCTCCAAAATAAATCTCAAGGCTTTACCAAAAGCACTGGTTATGGTTGAAAAGTACTAGTACAGGAGCTGCTACAAAAGGTTTGCCCACATGACGTGCTACTACTCAAGTACATTATCCTATTGCCCATAGGTGCTTCCACTGGTGGGGCCTGCACATAACTTCACTTAGCAAGGCTTTCCCACACTGAATATTTGACTTTTGTGGCATATTATTGTCTTGTGTTTTAAGACATTTCCACTTGCTTAAAATTTATTATGCTCCACTGGCCTCAGCAAATATATTTTTAATAACATAACAGTGTACCAACACTCAGGGTTGTTGACATTTTGCAGATGAGTTAATTTGTGTCCCAGGACAATGATTATGACTTTGGCTAAGTCATTTTCAATGATGGATATTATCATCCAAAGAATAAGTTTCCATTCTCTTACTTGGTATCAGTCTGCCAGGTCTCTGATGTAGGGAATGTAGGAAACTACATTTCCCTTATGTATTATTTTCTTTTATTCTGACTCTTGTTAGAACAGGCATTTGTTTTATTTTTCCTGGCCTGAGCTGATCCATTTCTCCTAAATATTCTCCCTCAGTAAGTCAAACAGTGATGTTACAAATGGTGGGTGCCTTATAAAATCACACGCTCCATTCTCTCCTTCCAGCCCTGCTCAATGTGACCCAGGCAGTTAAGTGGAAATCCCCTTTTCCAAATCATTTAGGATGCATAACCTCAACAGAACTGGGAGTCAGATGGCAAAAAGCCGTCATCTGAAAAACACATTGATGCAGGAAAATGTCTGCCCATCAGCAAAGAGCTCCTCACGCCGCAGAGCAGAGTTAGCAGGTAGATTGCTTGTGCAGAATTTGAGCTGACTCCGCTAATTTTAGAAATACTCCTAGGTAGAGTCTGAAAAGTGATATAAAGGACACAGTTCTCATATTAACTGTTGTCACCATACTGTGCATTAGATCCAGAGAAGTTAAATTCTTTTACAACTAAAAGTTTCTACCTTTTAACTAACATGTCTCCATTTTACCTAAGTCTCCAGGTTTTTTCTTGTCTTTGAATTTATCCTGATAACTCAAATTGTCTAGGAAGCCTTCCCTAGGGTACACCATTCCTTCCTCCAAGTCTTCTAGCCTTTCTGTCTCTACCATAAACTCTGACTTTGTTATCTATGTCTATCCAATACTATAATCTCCCAGGTAAGGAAGTATACATGTTTCTTCCCATGATTCATCAGGTAGCACATTACTACCTGACATAGAATAAAGTGAAAAAAAAGAAGTTGATGAACTTTTGTTCTTCTCCCCAGGCAAAATTAATTGCTCCTGCTCCAAGGATACATCTAGAATATCATGTATAACAGTGTGTGTGTGCATGTGTGTGCACATGTACCTGCATATGTGTCTTGTCTACAATACAAAGTTTTTACTTCAAGGAGGATCATGCAAGTATGAGCTCCATTCATACATAGGGTTCAATAAACTTGATGGATTTAAATTGACCCCTTGAGGATAAATATCATAGAACTAAAGCATCACAGATGAGAGGTATACTCAAGCAATGAACAAGAAAATAGCATGATGGAATGAACAAAAAAATTCAGGTTAAAAAAATAAAAAGACCCCACAAAATCCTTTTTGGGTAATGTAAAAAAAAAAAAAAGAGATAAAATTCATAGCAAGAGCTCCTGAAACAAATGAATATAATAGGGAAGCCAGATTGTTTTAATATTTAAATTTTTAAATATTTAATATTTAAATATTAATGTTTAAATATTTTCCATATTTTGGTATCTTAACCAAGTGATACAGAGGTAAGTATAAAAACATGATGTATATCTTCAAGGTTATTGTATTTTAAAATAATGTGTAATAAATGTACAGAATAGGGAAATCTATGGACAAAATGCAGATCAGTGTTTGCGAGGGCCTAAGAAAGATGGGCAAGTGGGGATGATGGCTAAGGGGGAACAAGATTTCATTTTGGAGTGATAAAACTCTCTACAGCTGATTGAGGGGATCACTGCACAAGTCTATGAATAGACTAAAAACCATTGAACTATAGTTTTCAATGAGTGAATTGTATGCTATAGGAATTATACTTCAGTGGTCTGGCTTGTATACAGGTGTCCCCAAAAGTCTCGTGCACTCATAGGTGGGGCTTTTCAGAGCTTTGTGGGTATAGGGTGTGTGATACTTGGATTAAAGATGTGTGACACTAAATTAGTGTAGTGATTGAAATTAGCATAGTTCTGGGTGTGGCTGAGCGGATTTACTGAAAACAGAAGCTCCATCCTGGGTGTGAGGGGCACCACCCAAACAGGATAAAAAAGAAAGGCAGGCAGGCTCCTATTTCTTGCTGCGTCATGCCTTAGTTACCATGGACTGTCTCTCCTGTGCCATATCCCTGTGCCATGCACCCGCCCTGTCTTGGAGACAGCCAACTACAGACTGAAAGCTCTCCAAACTTGAGCTAAAATAAACCTTTCATCCTTTAACGTGGGGGTTTCAGGTATTTTGTCCAAGCAGCAAGAAAACGAACTAAAACACTCCATCAAGCTATTTTTTAAATTTAATAACACATAGTTGTTATCATGAATGTTGATTCCAGTTTCTCAACCAAGCAGATACAGCAAGAACAGCCATTTGAATTCTTGTTGTCTGCTCCTCCTGTGTCACTAAATGTCTCTACATGCTGCTGATGGTCACCAAGAGGATTGGACACCCGGCGGAAACCAGGAATTTATCTGGAGCATCACTGGCTCACAGTTGGGAAAGACAAGATTTCCTAAATAATAGGAGTACCTATCAGTGAGTTAGATACAAATATTTTAAAGTACTGTAGTATATTTTCTGCATACATGATGTTTGGCTCTAGCAAAGGAAAGCAAGAAAGCAAAATTAAATTTTAAAATCACACAGAAATAGAAAGAAAGAAACAAAATCATCAACACTGGGAAAATACTAACATCAAAGGTTCATTGCTAGGAAAATGCCTGCTAAATAACTGTCTTTAAAATTTTACTACTCTAATACTGGGGCAGAGGTTAGAGTCAAAAGATAGCACCTAATTTTCTGTTTCTGCTTAACTAATTTTAGTCAGCAAAATTAAGCAACTTTTATTTGCTTGCCACTGGAATGAAAAGAGAACTTTAATGCAGTTGAGGCTTTAAGCTTTCATCGAAAATTACAGGTAGTTGCCAAAGGAAAATCTTATCTGTTGAAAAAGCAAGTTCAGCACTTAGCTGTAGAGCTATGAAAGTCTGCAGATAAGAAGATGTGGTATAATTCAATTAGCAGCCACCCAATGAGGGTTCGGAAAAGATTGATTCTGCTTGTTAAGAAGTTAAGACCAGCCGCGGTCTCTACGAGAAAAACACACTTTTACCTGTGCTGTGCGCTCCCCTTCCTTTGCCCTTCATCTGCCTCAGATATTTTCATCCTCCTCCTCCCCTCTTGCCCCAAACTCTCTTCCCTTTTAACTCAATAAAATTGATCTTTTAACATAAAAGAAAGTATCAATTTTCACTTGCTTAAGATATTTCTAACAACATATAAACTCGTTTGTTCTTGTAAAACTAAGAAGCTCTCACTCTTTAAACATAAAGAAGGAAACTAATTAACTCAATTTTATATTTTTAATGAAAGAATAGAGTGTTGCAATATCTGAGGGAGAAAATAAGCACAGAACATGTTTATCATAGTGACAAACCAAAAACACAGCTTTCAACTAAAATATAAAAGAATTGCCATCTCAAAGCGTCATTTTTATATGGAAACATATAATGAAGTAAGGAAAATTAAAACCTCACAAGTCCATAAAAGTTTAAAATAGTATAACATAAATAATGTTACAGAGCCGTAAAAAGTTCATACTACTACTACTGTGGACTTTTGCTATCTCCTCATCCCCTCTTCCTTCCCCCTAGGACTCTTCCTCTCCCCCACCCCTTTAGGGCTTATAACCTTGTTGAAGATGCTTCGTGGGAGAACAAAGCATCCCATGCTATTTATATGTGCAGGCAGCAGAGAACTCCACTGAAATGGAGTTTTTAAAAAAGATTACTAAAGCTTGAAATGGGGCAATAGATATCTCAGTATTTGAGTGACAACAAAAATGGATGTGTGTATAAATCAGAGATAGATTTCTCCCCTGAGACATGATTCAATATACTGTATTGAAAAGTTATTATCGTTAGGCTCAAGAAGAGTAAATTACTGTGGCACAAAGAGAACCTTTGAGTAACCTGCTGTTGCGGATGGGAATGAGCAGGACCCTGGTACATACATGAAACAAAACCCTAACCTGGAGTACTTTTAAGTATATAAAGACCACAGGATAGGAGAAATAAGTAATGAAATTTAATTTAGCCACTATAATTTTTTGTAAAATATATTGAATCCATCTACTCATATAAGGTAAATATGTATTGAGTTTAGTAAAAGTGGCTAACTTTAATTACCAGTTTATCTTTGCTCAGTGCACAAGACAATCTTACAGCTTTCAGATGGAAATAGAACAAAATTATATGTCTCTACTAGATAATAAAAATGTTTTACTTAATTCACAAGGTATTTTGTTTTTATAATTATTTTTGCTATAATGTATTTTTATAACTTTTCTTTACAGAAGCAGTTTGGCAACCTGCTACTTCATCTGCATGGTGGTGACAAGTTTCTATTATAATTCAAGTGCAAAAGGAAAGCATGAAAATTTTGACACAGAGGGCAGGAGTAATTTCCATGGGTTGGTCAGCTGGTTGTTTTTGTCTGGTACTGGGGATAAACCCCTATGTATGCTAGGCAAGTGTTTTACCAATGAGCTATGTTCCCATCTCTTTTTTAAAATTTTGAGACAGGGTTTCATTAAGTTGCCTAGGTTGACCTTAAATTTGTGATCCTGCTGCTTCAGTCTCCTGAGTAGCTGGGTTTACAGGCAAGCACCAACATACCGAGTGACCTTCATGTTTGGACAATGTTTTTGACTGCAGTGTGTGGACTGGATACAAGGAATAAAAGCAGGGAGCATAGTCAGAGGCTAGAACAGTAGACTAGGTGGCAGATTTAAGCAGTTCAGAACAGAAAACTTCAGGCTAGAACAATGTTAATTGTACTATAACCCCTGAGCATGACCTGATTTCGTCACAGCCCTCCATAACTTCAACTCTACAGTCCAGAGTGGAGGAACAACATGGTTCATAGATAGTTCAGTGACAACTCTCACTCTAGCATTCATTATGAGTCTTCTCCATGGATGACGGATGGAAGTCCAGCATTTTTCTCAAATAGGTCCCAACATAAGGAATGCATTTGTAGCATATAGCAATAAAAACGGTACATGTCTTATTTAAACCATTCCAAAATGGGGCCACTTAGCTGGTATTGTTCCTTCTGCACACCAAAATTTGATCTTAAAAATGAAGGAGTCCACTTGGGCCAGAAATGTATAGGGCAATAACTGAAGAATCTTCATGAAGCTCTAACACCCTCTTTTCAGCTATCATGATCATAGCATCACTACACATTATGTTTATTGGCTCATAGATAGAGATAGAATGTGGGGACAAGGGAGAAATGAAGACAGCCTTATGCAAAATTCAGCCTAGAAAAGAGTAAGTAACTACCTGATCTAAGACCCCGCTGAATACCAGAAAGTTGTGAAGAGAAGTGGAAAACTGAACAATTAAACATAGAGTAGAAGAGCAAAGAACAGGGGAAACAGTAGTCTAGGGAAATGGCACTAAGAAAGGAATTTATCAGGGTAAACTAACCCATGCACCAACATTGCATCTTTTTCATTGGTGATGATTTCCTAAGTCATTGACCTTGTTCCAGGTCTCATCTCCACGTCCGATAGGCAATTCTCAGCACTGGAAAAATCTAAGCCCCATTATACACGAATAATTTATCTTAAATATACGTGTCATAGAAAAGAATGTTTTAACATGGGCTATATGATAGTAAGTCTTTCCCTCCCCTCTGCATTGCATAGGCTACATCATATTAACACCAGCTCAGGAGATTTATTCTATCTAATACCAGGGACTTTGTCTTGAGTGTTATGTAACATCCCTATGCCATACATACTACTTTCCCCATTATAGTAATTAGTTTAATGGAAGCCAGTTTAATTAAATTATGCATTTAAACTTGGACTTAAGACAGTCAAAAGTAAATTTTATCCAACATCCTCCTTGAGCTATTTCATTGTCTTAAGTCAAACATACAAAATACAGAAAATTAAGGTGATTTAAGATGGTAATGTCTATGTGATCCCTTAATATCTCAGCTAAATCTAGTATCTAAGTTTGAGGAAATCCCTCTGAAAGACAAATCTTTTTGCGCCTTTCTCTCCTCTTAAAGATCTTTGCTGAAAAGTAAACAGAAAAAAACTGATAAAAAGCATACAACTATTTAGTTTTGAAAGAGCCCATCAATAGTTAGCTCTTCCAGCTTTGATTGCCAAGTCCAATAGTTTTCTCAAGTTTTTGACATAATTGCAGAGAGTTGTCTTATTGGTCATAAGTGATTTTCAATTTTCAATAATATAAAGTGCTATTGTCAACAGAATTATTGCAATTTAAGAATTAGTAGCTCATTAACTTTGGTCAACTTTCACTTTGCTTCAAAGACCTAATGGTTGCAAAGAAGTTTTTCTGAAGTTTAAGGTGTTATAAAGATAATGCTTCATTTTTAAGTCCCATTAATCACTAAAAACTGCCAATAGCAAGGGACAATAACTGAGTAATCTTTTTAAATGAGTAAATGTATAAAGATTACATGGACTGATAATCCACCTAACTTCATACAAGTGCTGAAAAGAGAAACAAATGCAGTTAGGTTGTACCTTGACAAGTAGCTCCAGTTCATTGACCTGATTATTCAGATTCTTTTGTGTAGAGTTTTGTTAACGCTGAAGCCAATTTTTTATGTGTATATCTCTGGAATTATAATAAAAATGAACATTATGATAAAGTATACAAATATTCATTTTACACCTCATTATATAAAGCACGTATAATTCATTAAGCAAGGTCAAGCCATGTACTAATTGCAATCCTTCACTGAGATTACTATCAAATTTGCTAACACTAAAATGGAATTCACTGTTACAATGAGTACCTTTCTATTATGAAGAATAGCAATAGGTTAATATTTTTAAAGCATTAGACAAAAGATGAGTTTCAGTAGTTTGAGATGGTTCCTTCAGTGTGACACCAATACATTTCACAATGTTTAATCTATGTTAATAGAGCATCTTTCAAAAAGGAAATAAATGTACATCAATTTATATTCTGAAATTAAACATTGTGAAGACTTGAAGGCTTATTCTTGTTTTCATTGTAACCTAAGTAGAAAATTCCTTTAATGTAGTAGTTGTAGTTATTCAAAAGTCAAACTTTAGCATAACCATTCAAAGAGGCAGTAGTACAGAAAAATAAACTCAAGAAAGAAAACAAAGCCACAAAGAGAAAGAAAAAGTGAGGAGAGGGAGAGAGACAGAGGGAACAAAGCCACTGTAATAAAATCAACATGGTACTGGCTAAAAAACAGACTGGAAGATAAATGGAACAGACTAGAAAATGTAGACACAACCACAAACACACTCAGCCACCTAATCTTTGATAAAGGGGCCAAACAAACTCACTGGAAGAACGATATCCTCTTTAATAAATGGTGCTGGGAAAACTGGCTTGCTACCTGCCGAAGACTGAAAATAGACCCAAGTCATCACCATGCACAACACTCCAGTCAAAATAGATCACAGATCTCAATATTAAAACAGAAACACTAAATCTATTGGAAGAGAAAGTAGGTAAAAACCTTGAAGACATAGGAGTAGGCAGAGAGTTCTTGAACATAAACCAAACTGCCCTTGAAATACTTCAAAGAATCAACAACTGGGATCTCATCCTACTGAAAAGTTTCTGCACATCTAAAGAAATCACCAGCAGAGTAAAAAGAACACCCACAAATTGGGAAAAAATGTTAGCTGACTGTCCCTCAGACAAAGCTCTTCTATCTAGAACATATAAAGAATTAAAAAACATCAGATCCCCCAAATTCAAATATTCAATTCAAAAATGGGCAGCTGAAATGAAATACACTTTTCAGATAAGGAAATACAAATGGCAAATAAATACATGAGAAAATGTTCAGCATCATTAGTCATTTGAGAAATACAAATTAAAACAACATTGAGCTTTCATCTCACCCCAGTAAGAATGGCTAGTTTTAAGAAATCAACCAATAACAAATGCTGGCGAGGCTGTGGAGAAATAGGACCTCTTCTCCACTGCTGGTGGGGATGCAGACTGGTGAAGTCACTGTGGAAATCAGTTTGGAGATTCCTCAGAAAACTAGGTCTAGAGGTCCCATTCAACCCAGCTATTGCCCTTCTGCATATTTTCCCAGAAGATCTGAAAACATCATATCACAGTGATATATGTGCACCCAAGTTCATAGCAGTGCAATTTGCAATTGCTAAATTGTGGAAGCAATCCAAATGTCCATCCACTGAGGATTGGATAAGAAAATTGTGGTACTTTTATAATGGAATAATTTTATATAATTTATATAATTTTATATAATGGAATAATTACTCAGCTATAAAGAAAGATAAACTAGAGGCTTTTATAGGTAAATGGTCACAACTAGAGACCATATTCACAAGTGAAATAAATCAGACCTGCATGTGTAAGCATTGTACTGTCTCACTAGTGTAAGACCGGAAAAAGTGAAGAAAAACTAGGAGGTATGATAGATACTGTGAAACAAAAGGAAAATGCTCAAAAGTAAAGGATACCTGGGGTGTGGGAGAAAAGAAGCGAAAGAAGGGGAAATTATGTAAGTATGTATATACAGGATAGCTAACACAGTTGTACTACTGTCTTCTATTGCTCTACAGAAAGGACCAGTTAATGATTACTTGTTTTATCAGTCTTGTATGTCTCTACTTGTTTTCCTGAGAAACCATTTTGAAGATACTGATATAAGTAATACAACAACCATAGTTAATTTCCTACAACTTTGTCTATAACTCTGTTTTGTTTGTATTGTTCTTATGCTATCTTGCAAATGTATGTCAGTCTGTTAATATGTTTTCCTTCTTTTATTTTTTAAAGTAAAAAAAAAAATTTTAAAAAGAGGGAGAAAGGCAGGGGGAAAGAGAGAACGAGCCAGGCATGGTGGTGCACACCTATAATCCCGGTACTCAGGAGGTTGAAGCAAGAGAATCTTTGCAAGTTTGAGACCAGCCTGAGCTACAGAGTGAGCTCAATGCCAGCCTGAACTGCAGAGAGAGACCGTGTCTCAAAAAGACAAAATAGAAAGAAAGAAAGAATGAATGAATGAAAGAAAGAAAGAAAGAGAGAAAAAGAAAGAAGAAAAAGAAAGAGAGAGAAAGAAAAAGAAAGAAAGGAAGAAAAAGAAAGAAAGAAAGAAAGAAAGAAAGAAAGAAAGAAAGAAAGAAAGAAAGAAAGAAAGAAAGAAAGAGAGAAAGAAAGAATGAGTTACATCTTGGCAAGATGACCCATTCAAACTCCATTCATAGATCCCTTTCAATGGGATGATCCACAGCACACATGCAAATTTCTGATAAACAAAAGAGGAAATTAAGAAATGAATTTGGCCTCATCTTCAATATGTCTTAGATTTGCCAGTTTGCCTTTTTACTACTTGCCAGGAAACGTTAATACTATCATTAAACATGGTCAGATTAGGCAGCAACTGATTTTCCCCAAGATACTCAAACATTTTAGTCCAAGCATATAATGATAATACATAAAATAATTTAGAAAGAAAATAACAATATATCAATGACTTTAAACATGCGATAAACGTATCAGGGACTAATTCTGTGGGAAAAACTCCTACATAACCACTGGGCAGAAAATTTCAGCCAGTAGTATTTAGTGTTGCTACATAAGGATTTAGGAGGAAAATTACATAACAATTCATCCAAAAGATGCAACAGTCATCAATCAATATATACCTAACACAAGACTTTAAAATTTATAGATTTTTTTTGAAACTAACTTAATTAGCTTAAATTGGCACACCCAGATCATTTCGGGAGATGTTAACACAGGTCAATCAGAAACAGAGTTCAAACTTTCCAAAAAACTAGTGCACATTTTGAAGACACAACAACAAAATCACCAGATTTCCCAAGTCTGAAAATGTGATAGGCTTACACATAGTACTCGCCGTGAAAATGTATTCATCTGAAGCACAATGGAACATTACAAAAGTTTTTATTTGGATATTTGTACAAACCTATTGAATATGCAATACCAAGGGTAAACCCTGGTGTAAACTATCAATTTCAGATAGTTTATGATATGTCAATTTAGGCTCATCAGTTATAGCAAATGTATCACTTTGGGGTAAGATGTTGATAGTGGAGGATAGTATACCTATGTGAAGGAAGAGAGTACAGGGAACATCTCTACACCTTCCTCTTAATTTTGATATGAACTTACAAGCACTCTAAAAATATTTTTCTAAATAGTATCAACATTGGATACTCAGTGTTACCTACCTATTGTTAGATAAGGGAATTACACAAAAATATAAAATATCTCCCATGTCCTAAAGAACCTAGAAACTAGAGGTACTAAATGCTACCTATAACAAAACAACTCTCCAGTTTATGGCAGTAAATTTATGGTAGTAAATTAAAAAGTATCAGTTGTACAATATTACAATGCAAACACCTAATGCCCACCTTGTGATTTCTCATGTTTCCCACCTTGGACCCACCTCACCTCATGGTTTTTCTCTATAAAAATCCCTAGAAAAGGCAGGGTCCTTGGCAACCCACTCAGGTCCCCTTCTGTCCCTTTCTTGGACAGAAGCTTTCTTTCCCTCAATAAATATATTCTGCTCTTAAAAAAAAGTTGGACAGGCAAAGGTAATTTCAAGATGAAATATTCAGATAAGAAGGGGAATGGATAGGGCATTTAAGAGCAGATAAAACTGATATATCGGGAGAAGGCATTTGGACCAGGGTCCTAGAGGGAGAAGAATGTGAAAGTTAGAAAATTGATGGAGCAGAGGGCTCTTCCACTTAGCCGGAGCTGGGATATGAGTTTTGTTGCAAGAGAGAAGCAGGAGGCAAACCTGCAAATGCAGGGTGAAGCAAAATTCACAATAGGGAAGCAGGGGACTCTAAACACTAAAGTGTTTGGGCTCTGGGCTCTAGATAACGGAAATCTGCTAATGATTGTAGTGCGAGGAAATGCCACAGTTGAAGCACTTCTAGAAAACTCCCTGGAAAAAGTGGACAGACAGAAAAGAGAGTACTTCCAGCAAGAAGGAGGGCTGGTCATGTTCAAAAATTAATTTGTCAGCTAAGTAAAGTGATATGACTCAAGCCCTCCAGACAGTATCACAATGAATAAAACTCAAAGCTATTAACCTCTCACCTTGGGTATTCATGTTAATTTGTACTATTCCTTTCAGGAACTATTTTAGAGCAAAATTATACTGCGCAAAGTTTGTGTCCGGGTCCTACAACTCTGTTTCCCGTCAAGCATCGTAGTGATTCTCCCCTACCACTCTTAACAAATCCCACCCTGGCTCTTTCATCTCACCACAAGTCACAGTGTACGGAAGGTTCTTTTCAACCTTCTTAAACCTATCCACAGAAAAGGCTCTGAGAAACTAACCTTCCGCAAAGACACCAATGTCTAGGAAAATACCGACGAATAACTTCTCTTGGAGATACCTGATTTAATTCAGGAATAATACTCTCAATCTAAACATCAACCAGACATGTTTCAGTAAAGGTCAAATCTTCTTCAAGAGCTTGACAGCATAAGCATATAGGGTACTTCCTTTTCATAACTGTCCTGACTTATAGAAAATTGCTCCAGAAACATACATATAAATGTATGTTTATACAGTACATATAAATATGTGATACCTATAAAACATTTATTGTCTCCTATTCTATCCACAAGAAAGAGAAAGATAGCACTACAGAAAGAGAGAGGAAGGAGCATAGGTTTGTAGCCCACAGGGAATGCTGGCGGGTCAAGCTGTGAAAATAACTTGCAGGTGTCACAAGCTAGAATCACAGTGACAAAGTGCAGCACTGAGTCACTCAAAAACAAGGTTGAGTCTCTGGAAACTATCTCCTCATAAAAGAAATAACTGTTCTTTGTTAAGAGGAAATAGATGCAAACAATCCTTGGGTTGAGCAGGGGGCTACCCCGAGAAAGAGTGTTCATTCCATGAACATCAATGTGGTCAGCAAAAGGAAGTATCCAAAGTGTGGTTTAGTGGTCAAGAAATTACATGTATGGAATTGCTTCGACTATACATGTTATAGGTAAAATCTCATTACATAAAACTTCAGTATGCTAAATAAAACCTCTGCATGAATATTTGTCATCATTTTGTGTATCTGTATATATCCATATTGGGACAGTTTTCATGTGAGCATCCATTATCACATTCATGTGGACATCTCTTTCATCTTACACACTTCAAGGATAGTAATTGAGAAAAGTTTACAATTACGGGAAAAAGAGAGGATCTCAGTTTCCTGTTTCTAGACTATGTAAAGAAGAGCTATAATTGAGCTCTGAGATCTGCATCTTCTAACACATATCATGGACAAAATATGAGTCAAACTTATGAATGGACAGGAATAGTATATGCTTGTTAATTTTAATTTCATGGTGACAATAGAATACCTTCCCCCCAAGAATTTCTACCCACTTTATGCTACTGAATAAAACATCAGTGCCCCTTACTGCTAACCCATCTTTCTCCCTCATTGGTCATAAATCCAGTATTGACTTCATCTCTCCCTCTCTTCACTAATTCCTAAAGTTCTTGCATGCCTCACCTTCCCATACGTTCCTATAAAGCAAGTTTATTTTGCATTACCCCACGCTTTTTTATTCTTGTCAGTACTGCATGGGCTGAGCATTGAGGCCAGGGATGGATAGACAGATCCCCTCATACTCATCCTGTGTGGTTGTAAAATGTTTTGTTTTGTGGGTCATCTTGAGTAAAGAAAATTATACTAATACAATGGCAACTTTACAGCCAGTGACCTTTGGAAAATTATAAGGGATACTAATTTATAAAAACTCTTCAACCTCCAGTCTAAAACTGTAACAGTTCCCTTAACCTAATTCAACAGTCCAAGAAAGTCATAGAGTAACATTTCTTGGCTGAATCAATAATACATTAAAGAAAGGCACTATCATTGAAAAGTTATGAATACAAAACAGGTCAATGATGTATTAGTGTCATTGCTTGCTGTCTCTTTCAGTTTGCTTGCATTACTGAATACAAGCGGAAAAGAACCCTTCTCATGTTTAGATTTGTCAGTAAGATGTTGCTGGTATTCCAGTCTTCCCCGAGTTAAGGTGTGTTACATCTTCCATTCAAAGCACTGCAAATACAAAAGAAGTAAGCTAAATATCAGAATGACCACTGCAGCAGATTTACTACTTGTTAGTACATTCTTGAAGAGTTCATATTTTTAAAATCATTTAGTAATTTATTTATCCAAAAAGACAAATTGTTCCTGCCATGCCTGTCTTTGTTTTATAATCCAGAAAGTCACAAAGCAATTATTGCAAGGTCATTTAGCACAAACTTAGGTATAACTTTCAAAAATCATTAAGCATTCTAAAGAGTCAACATCCTGGATAGATAAAGAACCCTTACAATCAATAAAGATGAGGTAAACACCCAAACAGAAATCATAATACCTTGTGGTATTGCAATAAAATGGGCATTTGCTGCTGGGCAATAAATTACCAAAACCTTTCTCGAAAATAATTTGGTAACTTCATATCAAAATCCTTACAAATACTTCACCCTATGATGAAGCAATTTTATAACAAGATGTTTACCCAAAGAAGGGTAAAAACGCTTGTGCATGATTTCCACGCATTATTAGAGTCCTCAGAAATTGATTAGATCTTGATTAGACTCCTCAGAAATTAAAGATTGTGTTAGTAACCAATAATGAAGAACTGTCCAAAGCAGATGCTATATCCACTATTAATACCTAGCACTCAGTAAGAACTCAAACAAATTCTTAGCTGACTGAGTATTCATTTTATAAACCAGTACTACTCAAAATAAGACCCACAGATTGGTATCACCTATGTCCTTGTTAGACATGAAACTTTAGGGATCCTAGCCAAGAACTATTAATTCATAACCTTTGAGTGGAGCTGAGGATCTATTTTAATAAACCCTCCAGGTGACTCTGATGCACACTAAGGCTTGTAAAACACTAAGCTAGAATATTACACAGGGTTCAAAAATCAAAACCTCTTGGCTTCATTGTATTTTTAACATTCTTTCCTCCATCTTTAAAATTAGAATAAGTTATTTGCGATTTTCTTGACATAGAAAACTAGTTCCCCTCTAAACCCAGATTTCTCTGGAAACTAAGCATAGAAAAAAGCTGAAAGGCAGGGAAAACTTACTGAATTTCCCTTGTCAAATTTTATTAAGATCCCTGTCGGGAGTTGTAATTGAAAGTATCCACATCTCTGAGACAGGCCAAACTATTGGAGCTCTGGCTATATTTCATACTTTGGCTTGAGAAGTTCTTTTTAAAAAATTTAAACCTCTTCAGCTATAGGATGAGACTAAAGATAACTACATGCCAATCTTTTGAAGAGACAAGTAAATAACATAGACCTATAAAGTTCCTTGAAGCACCAGATGCCTCTCAGATCCTCAGTAACTACTGGGCCCCTTACCTTGAATTGATACTGGTTTCTTTAAGATACTGGACCTATGCTTAATAAGTAAGATGTTCTTAAAGACATATCTCACCATGTTTCATATTTGTTGCAGTGTTTGACACATATTCTTCATAAATACTGAAAGGCTGATTTGTGTAATGAGTCAGTCTGAGCCAGGAGTAGAGAACAAATCCTTCGCACTTCACCACACTGTGTGAAGCTCCGTACTTGAAAGCGAAGAGGAATAAACCTGTTGCCACAGAACAAAAGATGCTTATAAATCCCTCCAAAAATCTCGCTTTTTACCATGTAAAAATCTCAGTTATCTTCCATGGTTTGTGCTTTCCTTCTTCTGAACGAGAACAGATCTCTTCAAACAGCTAGCAGGCTGCCTTTAAAGCAAAAAAACCCTGGATGTTATTTACCAAGCCATAATAAGAGACAGCGTACAACTTCCAGATGTCCCTCGAATTGGCAAATGGAATTATTGAAAACACTTGAAAGTTAAAAACTGAAGGAATATAGTATTTTTTGAATTGGCAACAAAAATTGAAAAGATGACATTATGAGACCAGTTAGAACACAAAAGCGAAAAATCTGTTAAAATATGGCACTTAAACCTTCTTTGGAAATCCATTAGAAGCTGGAAGTCTTTATGGAGAGAGACGCTCCTTCAAGATAACAAGGCCTTCACATTGTGAGCTACCTCTTATGGGAAGAAACACATGTGCATTTCCTTCAGGAGATTGCCTGATGTAAAACAAGAGCAGACGGACAAAGTTGTTAAGTACTTACTTTGTTTCTAGCACTGCAGTACTGACAAGGGGGTAGTTAAGTAAGACATGGTCTCTGCCATGAAAGAGCTTATAGGCAGACACATAAATGTATAGACAAAATAAAGAACTGCAGGATCTTCTTAGAGATTGGATTATAATACAGCAAATGTACAACACGAAGGGTGCCATTCCAGTGGTGGTAGAGAGCTTCAGATGGCTTATCTTGAGATCAATCTCTAAAGATAATCAGATCCACAGAAAATCTTGCTCCTCCAGGTACATGGACCAGTACTGTCCTGTGGTATTTTGCTAGAAATACAAAACCCTTCCAGATCTACTGTCTCAAAATTTACTTTGAATTTTAGAAAGACCTCCAAAAGATGCATGGGCACATCAATCATCAAGAAGTGCAGGTCTAAAACAGTTTCAAGAAGCTGTTAGGGTAGAAAACTGAAAGCAACAGGTTAATTAAATAAGAAGAGACATTGAGATAGTGTAGGCCAGCCGTGAAAAACTGGGTACACACAGTCCAAATTCAGCCCGTGTTTTATGACGAACGCATAGTGCCTTACTAAACACTGTGACATTTAAAGTAAATACAGATTTCCTGCCTCCTTGGGAAAAAAATTAGGAGTTTTGGCCAAACTGGACTCCCGCTCCCATATGAAAGCAAAGGGCAGAACACTCAGCTTCACACAAAGGTGGACCCATTATTACCTTATATTTAGCCCTCTTTCTTTACTCTCATTACTTCTCCAACCTCCAGTAGGTATTGGAGACTGTGAGTCTTGGAACTGACTCTGCTTTATAGAAATTTAGCAGAGGCTGAAAAGAGAGAAATGACTCAGTAACTAAGGAAATGTAGAACTAAAGAAAGATGTTTTTGGCTATGAAGGAGGTACCGATAGAAAAAGAGGGTGTAGATGTGAGAGAGAGAAGGATAAAGAGTACGGCTTTGAAAAAAATGGTATCAAAAGCATGTAAGAGCTTAGGCTACCTCTTTCTCTGAGGCAGAATAAAAGAGATGAGATCGGTCCAGATGCAGAAGGTATATACATTCAGAGTTCTTTTCTGAGAGTACCAATACTGTCCATGCAGTTAGAAGCAAGATCATCTGCTGAGAGTGAAGCAGTAGCATAAGAAATTCAGAAGAGTAGTGAACAGTTAGGACAGCAACACACTGAAAGTAACAGCTGGAACTCCGCAAAGCATTGAATGAATTTTTGAATGACTCAGGGAGCCCTTAGCAAGCTGGAAAGCAGACCAGAGAAATAGCAAGCTCTCTAATGGTGTGATGAACTAGTACTCTCCCTCCTAGATGAGTATTACAGGGATGTCTGGATGGGCCTGAGTTTGCAGAGGGAAACAAAGACAGGACGCTAAGGATGTTGATGAGAGTAGCTGAAGTGACCAACCACCAGTTCCTGGCTAAGCTGTACATAAAAGAAAACTGTGAAGGTGATAATTAACCTGGAAAAGAAAGAGAAACAAAGGTGTATGATGTTTCAACGATTCAAGAAGTAAAAATTCGTTTTCTCCTTTTCCTCATTCCAGTTGTTCCTTCCCTTTGAGCAGTTTCTTTCCCTTTCACAGTATCTATTGTACCTTTTCAGATTTTGATTATATATGTACATACACAGGGTAGCTGGGATAATTGTACTGCTGATTTTTATTTGTCTATTGAAAGGAACAGTTTAATGCTTACATTTTTTTTTCTTTTTTTAAATTTTTTGACCAAGTTTGCATGCTTATATCTGGTAATCTAAACAAGTAATCTGAAGACAATAATATGCAATATAACAACCATTGGTAAATTCCTATCATCTTGTTTAGTGAAATTCTGTATCACTTGTAATAGTTCTTTTGTTATTGCTTATTCTCTTTAAAATACAAAAAGAAGTAAAGGATTTGGAGTTATTGAGTATTCAAGGCCTGTCCGACTACAAAAATATACATTATTTCTGCTATAACTCAAAATCTCTATGTGTTACACAGAAATTCAAGGATAAATCTCCACTTTTCTGAAGTGGCAGAGGTGGAATCTACTGGTCCTGGACTCTCTGCTAGGAATCACCAGGAAGTCATCTGTGTGACTTGAAGGATGTGGAAGGTTTCACTTTTTATGTCTCCTCTGCTTCCTCTTGATTTCTTATTTACTCGTGTCAGCTGTTTTTTATATTCTATTAAAGTCTTCAAAGTAAGATGAGAGCAGGAATATTTATGAATCATCATCTCTAAACCCGCCAGTTGAAAAGAAGACAAACAACTGTTATACAAGACCCATATGTTGTGAAATAAACAAAATCATAAACACATATTTTTAGCTTCAAATACCTTTGTAAGTATAAAAGGCCCTATTGTACATCTTGAAGGTTCATTAAACTATCATAATGATCATAATAACCATTATTTTTGCTATCACAATTAACCCTGAAAATTTGAGACTTCAGCATGGAAATATCAAAATACAATGTAAACAACTGATCGATTGAAAATCAAAAAAACAGTGATTTTTAAATACATTTTTAATCTCATCTTCTATTGGTAATTGTTGTTGTCATTAAAACTAGTACTTACATTTCATGGTGCTTTTTTCAAGTGAGTTTATGGTGCTGAATTTTACTTCTTTCAGTTCACATAAGTGATCATCAAGTGTCACTGCTATATGTATTATTCACCCAATCATCCAACAGTTAAAAATATAGTAAGTGTGGACTTGGAGTGAGTGTAATCTCCAATATGTAATAGATTTGAAATGATAATAAAGCAAAACTCTTCCATGTGTTTTTTAATTCTCCTTTAGCAGTTAAGAAGAATTTTTAATCAATGAAGGCAAGAAAGAACAAAGTAGAAAATGTTGACAAATGGGGAAATGTGTTCTAGACCCTATGTACCCCAGAAATTATATTTCCTCTGCCTAAATTTTGGGGAAAGGAAGAGAAAGCCATTTGGGATTCCATAAACCCAACTCTATTGCAGTGGGAAAAGGTAGTTTGCAGAAGGCAGTCACAATAACTCTAATTTTGTATCATAATCAAAAGGAATAAAAATACAGCAAGACCTTGTATTGCAAACAATTTATTCTGCAAGTGTTCCAGAAGATGAGCAAACATTTCCAATAAATTTTAACTAAATAAACAAGCATTGTCTTGCAATACAAGTAGTAAATGATGCCCAGTGTCACATGATCACAACTGAGCCAGTGCCTGTCTCTCCCTCTCTCTCTCCCTCTCTCTCTCTCTCTCTCTCTCTCTTTCTGGGATTGTGGGTGATCATCTCCCAACAGAGGTTATGGAGGAGATCTCATCTGCAGACAAGGAGGAGAAAAAGGCAGAGGAATCCCTCACATCAAATGAGAAATGCAAAATATCGTGCACAATTTTGTAGAAAAGCACCATCTAAATAAGGCTATAGCAGTGCAAGCAATGGATCCATTTAACAATAATGCAATGTCACGTTTCTGTGAAATCCTCAAAAGGAGGTAAAAGCATTCCTTGGATGAGTTCCTTGTTTAAACTGAACAAAAAGAAAAAGATTTCACTGAGCCAATAGATAACAGTGATTTTGCTGCTGATGTAGAAATTCATCCTATACAATAACCCTCCTCTCTCTTATCTCCCTCACACCAGGTTTTCAAAGGTAAGGTTTTCAAAGGTAAGTGCAGGTCAATTTATGGTTTATATTTTTGTATTTTGTATTATATTACAGTATTATAATCATTTTACATGGCTATTTTTCAGTTGTGGAGCAAATCATCTGTTTACATTATTTTTTTATGGGGAAACTTGCTTGATATACAAGTGCTTTAGATTACAAGCATGCTTCTGGAATGAATTATGCTCACAAACCAAGGTGTTACTGTAGCTATTTTGGAATACCACTAGGTAGCTCTTTGCAGTAGAATAAGACTTGTAATGGATTTAAATTCTAAACTTTAGGTAGCTACGTAAGAATAGACCACAAGTGATGTAACTAATATAACAGTTGTAATACAAAAAAAAGTTTCATTTGATAAAGGTCAATATGAATCAACTGTCATATGTAAAGAGTGACTTAGTCCATCCTGCTTTTTGGTCAGCCATTTGACAGTTCTTCATTCACAACGTAGTGCGAGGGGGGCTGCTGGTCAATACCAAACCACCCATCTGTCTTGGGCATTCGAGTCCATGAAAAAACTTTGTATCCACTTTCTGGAGTAAAAGTAGATTGAGCAGATGACTGAATTCATCTATGTTTAACTATTCTCGGTTTACCTACTTTAAAAATATGTTCATTAGAATGAATTGAGTTCTCAGATAGTTCATTATCTACTAAATGCTGAATTCTTAAAAATGTTTTATTAGTACATGTTTGCAGAACACAATAATTACATTCCTCATGGGAAGTTGTTACATGTACATAACACATCTGAATTTTGAAAAGAATTTCTTTAAGTGTTTGTTAAAAATAATTATATGAACAATATTTTTATATTATTCTCATTTTTCTTCTATATATTTAAAATTGAACAAATGACTCTTATTGACTTTTTTGATGCTCTCCTTGATATCCATTAAGAATACTCCTCCGTAATACTGACTGACAAGCAATCTGATTGTGATTTGAACAAGAAACCTGCCCAATACTCTGTGCTAGATACTACAGTGTTAAAGTAGATGTAAAATACATTTCCTACACTAAAAGAATTACAATGTAGCACTGGAAATAAGATATCTGTGTGGAAAAGGACATAGATGGATAAGGCTTTTGTTCAGGACTTTACCCAAACCTTTCACTTTATTATTCTATCTATTGCCAAGGAATGTTGTACTCCTATTTATTTATTTATTTAGGTACCAGGAATCAAACTGAGGACCGTGGGCTTGCGAGGCAGGAGCTGTGCCACTGAGCTATACCACCAGACCAGTTATAGTACTTCAAATCTCCGTGATACACTTACACTGAAAATTCTGCTAGGAGCTTTCTCATTTTTCCACAAACATCTTTCCCCTGTGTACTTGTAACATTTTTCATTACTCATGTGGTTTCATCAAGAAAGTCATTTTTTGATATGTCCTGAAAGAAATTACTAATCTGCCTTCTCTTCTTTCATTATATCTTAGACTGTCTTCATACAGCCGGTGATTATTGACTCACTTATAGAATTAGCCAATAATAGACATGAGGGAAGCAGTATAAGTAAAGCAAGAAATAGGGATTTTAGTGAATTGGAAAAAGTTTTCCCAGACAAAGTATAGTTGTTTTTCTGTATTTCTGGGCAGTTGCTTCCAAAATACCTCACAGATACCAAAATCCATGGATATTTAAGTACTTTGTAAAAATGACACAGTATTTGCCTATAACCTTTACATATCCTCCTATATACTTTAAATCACCTCTAGACTACTTATAGTATTTAATAGGAAGTAAATACCATGGAAAGAGTTGGTGTACTATATTGCTGCAGGAACAATGGCAAGCAAAATTCTATATATGTTCATTATAGATGAATTTTTAATTCATTTGGGAGAATAATTTTTTTAAAAGAAAGACTTAAAAGATGCTGAGATGTTTAGCATAACAACTATGTACAAAACAGAGGCTATGTGGCCGCTTTCCTCTTTTTAAGAGTACAAATGCATATGCAAGACCAATAGTTCTTGAACCTCAATGGAGGTGGAGGAGGTATGATCCCCTCGTTTCCTAAAGGTCACTTCTCTACATCAGCTCCAGTGCAAATACCAGAGCACTTCCCTGGGAACTCCATGAAGAAGAAGAGATATTCACATAATTTTCCTGCTGTTATTGCTTTTCTTATCTGTATGTTCATCCTTCTTAATAGTTACACTTTCCTCATAGAATTCCATATCTCTTATTTATTCAAATGAAGGATTATTTAATTCACACTTTTTTAAAGAGAATGATAAAAAAGAACAATAGCAGAATACCAACATATAGACAAAAACAGAACAAAGCAAAAGCAGCAACTCGAGCCCATACTCATACGTGAAATAAATCAAACTTACATGTGTAAACATCATATAGCCTCCCTAGTATAAGAACCTGAAAGGGTAAATGAAACCCAAAGTGTACAATAGATGCTATGAAAGGGAAAGAAACTGCTCAAAGGAAGGAGCAACTTGGATGAGGGAAAGGAGAAAAAGAAAGAAGGAAGGGAAATATATACATACGTGCACAGAAGGATACCTGGGATAACTGTGCTGCTGATGTCTAATGGTTTATTGAAAGGAAGAGTTAAAGCCTATTTTTTTTCTTTTTGCTCAATTTTGCATGCCTATATCTGGTAATCTGAACAACTAATTTGAAAACAACAATGTGCAATAAGTCACACTTTTGTTATAAGTTACAGGATACTACAGACACTTGGAGACTAAACTACAGTACCACTGTAGACCTTAAGGAGAATGACATTTCTTTCTGCCTCTAGTTCAAATGATGTAGTTTAGATGACTAGAGCTACACCTTTCAAGAATGCCAGATTTCTCTGTTTCTAGCACCCTAGAACAAACCCTAGCTTTGTTCATATGTGAGAATAGTATTTAGTGACAAAATATGTGAGAAATATAATATGTTTACTCTCAGTTCCAGAACTGAAAAATACTAATTTTTCCAATCCCCTAAATAATAATCAGGTACAAGGATAGTCAATAGGTAATCTCCAAGCTGCATTTATCTCAGATTTATTTCTATGAATTGGATTTAAATCTAGTTAGATATTGCTATGAACTCTTCGTGTTGCCATTAAGCCTTATTGTCTCATGCACAAGTGCTTTCATGTGTATATATTACCTCTGTTCCTCCAAAGTAATTTGCTTTATAAAGCCTGGGTGAAAAAATAAACTTTGTATCTACAAAAGTGAAGCTAAGAATCCTAGATTTATGTATTAGCTGTGTCACAATTGCCAATAAGTGAACTCTTTTGAGGCTCAGTTTCTTTGGCTATAAAATGGGCAAATTAGTTTATTGTATAGAGTTTCTGTGAAGACAACATGAGAACATGTTTATAAAATACCTGAGACATATAAAAAGGTCCTTATTAATATATCATCCTCAGGGCTGGGGATTTAGCTCAGTGGCACAGAGCCTGCCTGGCAAGCGCGAGGTCGTGAGTTCGATTCCCAGTACCGGAAAAAAGAACAAAACAAAACAAAACAAAAGAATACATCATCCTCTCTTCGATTCCCTCAGAAAGAAGAGCTAAAGGCAAAACTGTCTAATATACTGGGGGGAGGGGCATCTCAGAGGGCAGGAGGAAGAAAGAGTGTAGAGGTCAAAGAAGGAGGAAGAAAACAAATGCAAGAAGTGTTTTCACGCTGTCCATCACTACAGGAAGCTAGTACTCTGTTCTTTGGAAATGCATCTCAGACCTGCCCGCCTTGGATACAAAGGAGGGGAAACATTTATCTGTAGGTTCCTGCCCTCACTCCATTGTTCATGGGTGATCCTATGGACATTAACTCAGGCACACTTCCATTTTATAATATGTGAATACTGGATGGATTTCTCCTCCTTGATCTATAGGAAAGGAAGAAAGAAATATGTAGTATGGGCCCAAAGCAAGACATTATCATGTTCTCTGGCATGAAACTAGTAACTAGTCTACTTGGCCTTGGTTACTACAGTAATGCCTAGGGTAAGAAGTGGGGCTGAGGCATATAAAATTATAATTATGACTATGGGTAATTTACCATATAGGTTCCTAAGTATGTCTTCCAAAGAAGAGTTTTAATGTAGCTTATGGCAAAGAGTACTATAATCTAAAGGAAGAAAATATTGATATTCAGTAAACATATTTTCTATACCAATAAAGTCTTGCTACCTAAAATATGTTCTATATTTTGGCTATGTCTAATTTCATTCAGGCTCTAGCTTTTTTATGTTTGTGATGATTTTTCTGAGTAATAGTTGATGATGTCAATAACTCCTTTTAAACACAATCAATAAGATTGCTTTTATTATGTTCCTATATCCCTCATGTAATAGCAGAGTTTGAGGAATAAGTCAACCAAGCCTAGAATATAATTCAAACCCAAAGTAGCAATATTCATCTGACCTCCTACTCTTCTATTCTTCTTCTGTCTTAATCTATTTTCCTCTCAACTCCCTCCTTTCTAGCCCTAAAAAGTAGTTTATTTATGAAATAGTTATTTAGTTTCATAATAGATTATTTTCATTGATTCAATCCTTGAGAAATTCATGTTGAGTAAGAAACAGTCTCCCAAGAAATAATATTGTACCTTCAAGTTAATTCTTTAAACATAAAAATTATAATCTTTTTTTATTTATGATACCAGCAATTGAATTTAGGACCTTCATGCTAAACTACCTCCGCAGCAAATCCCCACTCCTCATTTTGTTAAATTTTGAGGCACGGTCTTGTTAAATCCTAAAATACCTAGGCTAGATTTGAACTTGCAATCCTCCTGCCTCAGCCTCCCAGAGTGCCAGGACTACAGGCATGCACCATCACACCTGGCTAAAAATTTTGATCATATAAAAGTGACTATAAGTGAAGATTTCAAAACTTGCTTTCTCGACTCACTGGCTGCTCTGAACACAAGAAAAATTGTATCTGAATTAACAATTAAAGAAAATCCCATGAAGAAATAAAATACACACCAATGTATTCATGTCTGGCTTCAGTCGCTCTTGTGAATGTCTATTCCTGGTGAGGAGATACAGGCAGTTCAAAGTGGACTAGGGAAATTTCTTGGATGAAATTCTCAACTTTTGCTAAAAAAATGACATTACCAGATATCTTCCTTCTTTTCCCATATTCCCTAAACCGTTTAAGCTTTACTATAAATTAAAAAGGAGAGGGATAAGAAGGAAGGAAATCTCTCTCAATCAGCTGGGAAAAAGGCCTACAAACAAAACTGATGAAATAAACCAATGATTTATCTTAATAAACTGGCACCCAGCCCTCATAGACACCACCACTCAGAAGCAAGAGGCAAAGTCAGGTCCATTTCTCCTTCAGAGGTTAAGGATTCTTAGACCTCTTAAAATATTTCAAAGAGATTCTCAGTAGATCTATGAGAAACGAACTTTGCTCCTCATTCTTCAAAACAGAACATTCCCAGCCACCTGGAAAACATCCAATAAGCTGAAGCATCCTGCACCGTGCTCCATGTTCAGGAAATTGTAGGAGACGAGTGGCTTGTTTCTGGCCTGGCTCAAGGTGAAAAACAGCAAAGAAAGTGAACTGACGAGGAAATGCCTACAAGCCTTTAAAAACACAAATGAAAATGCCGTACTATTGTTGTTACAACTAATTGAAGTTGGCCAAGATGAGAAGCTATAGTTCTTTATAAACCTACTTCTGTAATACTTAATGTTGAACGCCTAACTTCAATACATAAAGAAGGAAATAGCAGGAAATCTATGTTAAGCACTGATTCGTGAGGTAAACTTTCAACCATTCTTGATGTTTCTGCATACCTCAGTTTCCCCATCATTAAATTAAAGGGTGCTGGCCTACACAGTACTTAAGGTCTAGTATTCTATGGTTTTGATGAGCTATTGCAACAGAAATACATGGTTCAACTCAGTCTTTCCTGCCTACTCCCTTCAATCTCACTGGAAGGAACAGCACACGTTTTCTCAGTTTGCCTCCTTTTACTTCTACAGTAAGTACAGATAGTAACTACAGATAGGGGAGAAATCCTTGGCTCATAGAATACTAAATGCATTCAAAAACTAGATAACAGAGGCCCCCTTTGGGAAAACTGCACATATTACATAGGGGACATCTTTCTTTTAGGTACACCTTCTGTATTCTTGTTTTACAACATATACATGTTTATTTGTTTGCTTTTGCAGTAATGGAGATTGAACCCAAGGCTGTCACAAATGAGCTACATTCCCCATCCTTTTTTTATGTCTATTTTTTATTTTGAGAAGCAGTCTCACTAAGCCACTGTGTTACCCAAGCTGGGCTGGAACTTGCAATCCTCCTGCCTCAGCCTCCTAGAATACTGTGATTATAAGCATGTGCCACCTTCCCAGCTAGAATAGACACTCTTATACATGAATAATATAATCCCATGAGCCACTATGTCACCTGCTTCTAAGCAAGTTTGAAGTACTATAAGTGTCAAGCTCCGGAACTTACAGTTTTGAACAAAAGATTAGGTTGATGGGTAGGACCTTTAAACCTTGAATCAGTGGACCTAGCTTATTTATTCTCCTCTCTTACTTTCTCACAAGGACTAAGACAAATTAACACGCAAATTCATACTCTCATTTTATATGTGTGTGTGTGTGTGTGTGTGTGTGTGTGTGTGAGAGAGAGAGAGAGAGAGAGAGAGAGAGAGTGTTCTCTATTTCATTGTTCTTTTTCAAGGGGAATTTTGATTTTTTAAATTCTCCAATAGAAAGTCATAGTCCTTACTGATTTATTGTAGTCCTCAAAATGAATTATAGTTGATATAGCTTGAATATGGTTTTAACGTCGAAACTCACTCAAAAATTGGATTGCTAATGTACTGATGTTGAGTGGTGGGGCCTATAAGAGGTGATAAGGTCATGAAGAGGGCTTAATGGAGTTCACACAGGACTGAATTCATTACTCTGAGAGCAGATTGTTATAAAGCGAGTCTCCTCCTTCTGTCTCTTCAGCAAGAATCCCACTGCCTTTCCAGGTCTCCGTTGTGTGATGACACCACCCAAGGCTCCCACAGACCTGCACAGGTACCAGCTCTGTGCTCCTGGATTTTCAACATCCAGAATGCAAACTACATACTCATCTTTCCTTTATAAATATTACCTATTCTATTGATGGAAACAGAAAGTAGTGGAAGACAATGATTTAGGTAAAAATATGATAATGTGCATTCTCCTTCCCTTTAACTGCCATTCTTTCCAGTCTAATAACATGGGGACGTGACAGCTGAGTTACTCTGAAATATTGGGGGAAATGAAACAAAATCAAGAAATAAGTTCTGAAGATCTCCCGGAAGACATTAGCACACTCAATTTACTTTACCATTCAGTTTTTAATTGTGGCTATTCACGTCTGACTATTGGGATTGTTAACCTCACTCTTACAGCACAATTCCTTCCTTTCCAACTTTGCTATTGCACAGAAGTACTTTTACGGTTCTTTCAAGACTGGAGTCAGACATGGTGGCACGCGCCTGTAATCTCAGCACTCAGGAGGCTGAGGCAGGAGGATCATTGTGAGTTTGAGACTAGCCTGGGCTAGAGAGTGAGCTCAAGGCCAGCCTGAGCTGCATACTGAGACACTGTCTTAAAAAAGAGAAAAAAAAAAAAAAAAAAAAGACTGGAGCTGACCTGAAAAAAAAAACAGTTCCAAAGTGGCAAACGTACACTGCTTTGGAAATACAGGTGGGAAAGTCCATATTGCTCTCAATCTTTTCTAAATATATGTCAAATAACAAAGGAGATGATTATTTAGAAATTACTAAAAGTGGTGACATACTTATAAAGATACTTTCTATAAAAGCATATGGAAGACTCTGCCGAATATCTATTCTTCAGCCACTCCCCACCAGTGCACTGCTGTCTTTTCCCCCATGTGTTCATGGAAGTTGATACACTCTCCAGCTCCATGATCTGCATGTGGATCAGTCTAAGCAAATCATGCTGATTTCATCTCCTTTGCTAATGTTTAGTTTAAATATGAGCATGGGTTTTACCTTGGCCAAGGAGACAGGGCAAAGTCTTCTGGAAAAGGTTTATCTTGTAAAAAAAAAAAAATGAGTACAATTCAAACGCTCTCTTATCCAAGCCTAGTATGGCTAATCCATGACATTATTTATGTAATGCTGTGATGCAGGTGCTACAGCAGCCCCTCTGAGGGTATGATCATTGTAAAGGGGCGGATTTATATTCCTAGATCCTTGAGTTACAAATCCGAGTCTTAAAACAGTTTTCCTATGAATTTACTGAGATACAATAAATATTCTTTATTAAGCCAATTTCATTAAAATATTCTGTTCTCTTAGCCAAAACAAATTGTAGAGATACATAGTTCCATAGGAGAATGAAACAAATATTTTAGCACCTAGCATACTGTCAGACATTATTTTAGACTGTCTCTGTCTGTCACTGCCTCTGTTTCTGTCTCTGTCTCTCTTTCTGTGTGCGTCTCTCTCCATATTTCTGTGTATATGTGTGTAAAGTAATAGTTAACCAAAACCTGTAGGGCTGAGTGTTATCATCATTGTCTTTTTAGATATGAGAAAACGTAAAATGAGAGATTAATGCAATAATCCAAAGTTATACTTCTGATAAAAACACTGTTAAGACTCAAACTCTGTCCTTTTGTTAAAAGAAAGCAAAATCCTCTTTTCAGACAAATTTTCATATCTTGGATGTTCAGAAAGTACAGGAGAGGGGAGGGAAAGGGAAGGTAATGGAGAAGAGAAGGAAGAGGAGAAGAGAAGTGAGGGAGAGAAAGGGGAAGGAAGGGGAAGGGAGGGGAAGGGAGAAGAGGAGAGGAGAGGAGAGGAGGGGAGGGGAGGGAAGAGAGAAGAGAAGAGAAGAGAAGAGAAGAGAAGAGAAGAGAAGAGAAGAGAAGAGAGAAGAGAAGAGAAGAGAAGAGAAGAGAAGAGAAGAGAAGAGAAGAGAAGAGAAGAGAAGAGAGGAGAAAATTGGGAGGAGAGGAGAGGAGGAAGGAGAGGAGGGGTGGGGAGAGGTGGGGAGGGGAGAGAAGAGACTTCTAACAAATAGAAGTGAGCTCTGTTGGTCATCCAACTTGAATGCCAGGAGCCTATTTTCCCCTCTCTTAAATTATCTACACAGTGCTCCTATTGCTGTCCAGGGCCAGAAATTCCTTTGACCTTAATTTTCCTTTAACTTTAGATTATCTCTAAATTATCTCTAGATTATTTTAAATATATTTAGAACAATAAATAAATCAGTCACAAACTCTAGATTCAGCTATCTCAGATAAAGCCTCATGTGAAAGTGCATGAGGAGGTTAGGGAGGCATCTAGACACAAACCATAACACCTACTGAGGGTCAAGAGAGATCCTCCCACAAACTAATAATACTGGACACATATGGGAGTTCTAGAAACTATTATTCAGTTCCCTCTTTCAACTACTTCAATCACTTCCCAATCATTCCCTGAAAGAATCACTCATTGATAATCTCTCAAAACTGTGTAAACATTTTTCTAAAAGGAATGTGTAGGGTATCACTAAAACATATTTAATAGCAGCTCTGATATTAGAGCTCTACACATGATTAGAAAATTGGAAAGTTGATTTTTCATTAGACCAATAAACGGTAGAACTGAGCCACAGAGAGCAGAATCTGCACCTCCATACCGCAGCAAAAGGATGAGGGCTGTACTCAGAACACCTAGATTCCTTTTTCTGTATCTTAGACAAAGTACAATTTCCAGCCTCCATGCAGACTACTTTTCCTAAGGAAAGAGCCTCATTATATATTCTGCCAGTGTCAGACACCTTCCCTGTGCTTGTCCTAGATGACAGCACATCTGAGTTTAAAACATCTGCGATGTTCTGAGTCAGCAGCAGCCAAAAACTGAATCAGCCCAGGAGTAACCTAAGACGGAACATAACTTTAGCAAATGTTAGTACAAACATATGTCCAAGGTCTGGAATACTCGTTCCCAGAATGAGATTCTAATTATAAGGGGAGAGAGATTACAATTGCTTTCCCAAAACTGAAAAGGTTCTACTTGGCTTTTTTATTTGCTTATGGTTAGAAAAACTCTCTAAAATTTTGAAATATGGTATGTCTGCCATAGTCCCTTACCACTTGGGAAAACCGGCAATTTACTTTTAGGATTTATTTCCATTTAAAGTAGAATAGATTTGTCCTACCAGAATTTTCAGCAAAATTTTAGAAAGGAACATCTTTGTGGGTGCCAGAATGATAATAAAGCCAAGAGCAAAATAGGATTGAAATCTAATCCTAACAATATTTTGGTGGCCCCATAGAATGCAGAGATTGGGTGGTCTTAAACTTCTTTCGTTTAACTGTAAGTGAACTCACTGTAGGAGGAGCATGGGTAGTTACCACCTAAGAGCTAAATGCCAGCAGTTCTTTGTAAATGTGCTGAATCCAGCCTACGCCTGCTGACTTTACCCTATTTTTCTATGAGCCACTGAAATATGGCCAAAGGAAAAAAATGTACACGCTGCTGAATCTGGAGCTGACACAAAAGCCAAGCTGTAAGGAAAACTGAGACCAGCTGCACATCTCATCCACAGAAGTCCATTTTTGTGTATGTAGGACAAGAGAGCACATGAGAAATCTAAGCCCAGAGATAATCTAATGGCATTCAGCTAATAGTTGTATGTGTCCTTAGAATTACACCTTACCCGTTTTAAATCTAGTAGGTCCTAAGAAGCATTCCCCGCTGATGCTTCATGCTCTATAATGCCACTTATGCCCATTTTTCCTACTAAAATCATTCTCTTATAGGTCATAGAAGACCTCATGATCATCAGTTTCAAAGAAGGTTGCACATCTTGAGATTCTTGGTTTGTTTCTGATGTCTATTCCCTTCTAAGATTTCCTCTTGTCCTAGGTTCCTAGACTGCAGTTGTCTTCTTTTGCTCTGTTTGACCGTTTATCCTTCATGTTTTTTGCTGTCTCCTCCCCCATGATACTTGCAAATGTCTGTTCTCAGCCTTGTAACAGCAAAATTAGTAATTTTCATTTATGCTTTGTAAATTGCATTACCTCTTTCAGCTGTCACATCCACTCCATAATGTAGATGTTTTTCCTCCCATTATGGAGATACGGAAACTGAGATTTGAAGGTTAAATAACATTCCAAAAGTCGTAGAATAAGAGGCAGAATCAAGATTTTAAGCCATATTGAATTTCTGAACATTGAGATAAATCACATTCTGAACCCCTACTTTCTTATTTATTTCACCTTTTAAGAATTACAAGTGCTTTATCTAGTTTCTGTATATTACAAATCCTATATTTACTTTCCACCGGTTTCCAAGACAGGAAGCCTACTTTTTGTACGTTGAGAGTTTCCATTGTGTGCCCTCCTGGGACCTCAATTTAAATTTAAAATTAGAATTTATCCTTCTCCCCAGTAGTCCTATATCTAAATATATGTTCGTAGTGTTTATCCAGTCTGTAAAAAGTTTGAAAAAGTCTTGTAAAATGTGTCTGGGAACTTCTATGCATGGTCCTGTCATAACATTAATATGAAGGAAACAATCAGAATAGCATTCTAGCCAAGGAACCGGTCAATGGCTGCTTATTGAATTCAAAATGGCTGGAGGAAGCATTAAAATAATTCCAACTTTAAAAACTAGGGAACTTCAAATTATGTTCAGAATGAGGAAAGAAATCAGCATAAATTGAACAGCTCTGCCCCCAAACTCTACAAATTATGAAGTTCCAGCTATTAAAAGTCCAGGCCAAAACCTTCAGAGATCAGTAAATATCAAGCCATATCTGGGAATGAAACTGGTAAGATAGTCTTTCATTTATTCCTTCCAAGCTGGGAAAAAAATAACATTCTCTTGAGCAAAAATGCTATGAGCCAACTCTCTGTAAGCTACCAGCCATAGCCTCCCAGGCAAAACCTGAAGTTGAAGTTTTCCTTAATTTTTTTTATTTTAAAGAAAAAAACAAAAACAACAACAACAAACAAAACAATAAAAAACATACAGAATTTCCAAACAAGATGGTAGGAAATTAACAATGGTTGCTATATTACATATTGTTTTCATCAAAGAAGTTGCTCAGATTACCAAATGTAAGCATGGAAGATGGATCAAAGAATTAAAGAAAATTTTAAAAAATTGAAAAGCACTAGAAATAATACAGAGCTTCACTAAACTAGATGGTAGGAGTTCGACAATGGTTGTTATATTGCATATTATTATCTTCACATTAGTTAATCAGATTACCAGATATAAGCATGCAAAATTGGTCAAAAAAAACTTAAGCATTAACTGCTCCTTTTAATAAACCACTATACATCAGCAGTACAATTATCCCAGCTATCCTTGTATATACATATATATTTTCCCATCCTACTTTCTTTTCCTTCCTCCCTTTGAGCAATTTCTTTCCTTTTCACAAATCTATTGTACCTTTTGGTAGACAATATGATGTTTACACACGCAGGTCTAATTTATTTCACTTATGAGTGTGGTCTCTAGTTGCATCCATTTACCTATAAAAGCCTGGAGTTTATCTTTCTTTATAACTAAATAATACCCCATTGCATAAAAATACCCCATCTTTTTCATCCATTCCTTAGTTGATGGGTATTTGGGTTGTTTCCAAGATTTAGCTATGACAAATTGTGATGCTATAAACAGTGGGTGCACATATATCACTGTGGTATGATGTTTTCAGTTTTTCTGGAAAAATACCCAGAAAGAGAATAGCTTGGTTAAGAGGGACTTCTAATCCTAGTTTTGTGAGGAATCTTCACACTGATTTCCACAGTGGTTTCACCAGTCTACACTCCCAATAGCAGTGGAGAAGCGTTCCTTTCTCCCCACAGCCACTCCAGCATTTGTTATTGGTTGATTTCTTGTTTGTTTTTTTTGTTTTGTTTTGTTTTGTTTTGTTTTTTTGGTTTTTCTCCGGTACCGGGAACCGAACTCACGACCTTGAGCTTGCCAGGCAGGCGCTTTGCCGCTGAGCTAAATCCCCAGCCCCTGATTTCTTGATTATAGCCATTCTCTCTGGGGTAGATGGAATCTCAGTGTTGTTTTAATTTGCATTTCTTGAATGATAATGATGTTGAACATTTTTTAAATGTTTGCTATTTGGGGGCTGGGGATTTAGCTCAGCAGCAAAGCGCCTGCCTGGCAAGTGCAAGGTCGTGAGTTCGGTTCCTGGTACCGGAGAAAAACCAAAAAAATAAAAATAAAAATAAAAAAAAACAAATATTTGCCATTTGTATTTCTTCATCTGAGGAGTGTGTATTCATCTCAAATGTCCATTTTTGCATTGGGTCTTTGAATTTCTGGGGACCTGATTTTTTTTAATTCTTTATACGTTCTAGATAGAAATCCTTTGTCTGAGGGAGAGTTGGCTAAAAGTTTTTACCAATTCATGGATTTTCTTTTTACTCTGTTGGTGATTTCTTTTAATGTGCAAAAACATTTCAATAAGATGAGATCTCAGTTGTTGATTCTTTGAAGTTTTTCTCATGCAGCTTGGGTTTTGTTCATGAACTCTCTGCCTGCCCTTATGGCTTCAAGATTTCTACCCACTTTCACTTCCAGTAAGTTTAGCGTTTCTAATATTTATTGTTTTTAATATGTAGATCTTTGATGCATTTAGACATTAGTTTAGTGCATGATGATATACATGGGTCTAATTCTATAGTCTTTGGCATGTGCAAAGCCAGTTTTTCCAGCACCATTTATTAAAGAGGCTATCTTTCTTCTAGTGGACATGTTTGGGCCCTTTGTCAAAGACAAGATGGCTGAGTGTTTTCATAGTTGTGTCTGGATCTTTGTCTTATATAATTCGGTGCTCCAATATTTGCCTCATAGATACTTACAATTGTTATCTCTTCCTCTTGCAGTTTTCCCCTCACAAGTATGTAGTGACCTTCTTTATCTTAGGCTTGCTCCCATGACAGTGTGGAGTGCCATAATTAAAACTACATAAAACTATGCTTTTATGAAAATATGAACAAATAATTTCACTTGTATTAGAAAAATTATATATGCGTTGAAATTCAATTTTTATTTTAATTCTTACTGTTTTTTAGTTGTCTGCACAACAAATGTTTCCTGTAATAACTGGTGTTAACTCTGTGGATAGGCAGTCCCAAAATGAATATAGGGAAGTCTATAAATGTAGTTTAAACTTTGTCTCTCTCCTCTGTTTTCCCTCTGCCATTTGAAATTGCTACTTAGCAAAACATTGATTTAATTTGAATGATATGGGCTAGCTTCTGAGATCACCAGGATAAAACAGCCAGAAAATAGGAGTGTGACATTTGGTAATGCAACTGTAAGATGACTGAAATCTTCCCACTCCCACACAGCCATTTCCTCCATCACCTATTGCTCATCATTAGCCAGTATCACTGACTTCTTCATATATGTGACATTAGAAAGAAACACTGCAGATCAGAACTCAAAAAACTGATATGCAACCATTAGCTTGCTCTTTGTCCTTGGATGTGTTACCCATCTTCTGTTTCCTTGCCTGTAGTGTGTGGGAACAAGTGCACAAATGGACACACGTGTTGACCTGTGAGGCCACATCCTGATCCAGTCTTTTATAATGGCTCTGTCTTCTTCATAAAAATAGAATATAAGATTCCAAGGGAAAAATAAATTGGCACAAACTTTCCTGAAAGCTACTCAACAATGTATATGTAGAGCCTCAAAATTCCCATTGTCTTTAACATAGCTATTTCATCTCTGGACTTTATTCTAAGGAAATAAGGTGCCCACAAAGATTTGGAAACAAGGAAACTTACCTCAGGTATAAACACAAAGAGAAAAAAGACACAAATACCTAGTGCATAGAAATTAGTTTAAGCAGCTCCTCTGCACACATTTGATCTATTTTGAAATCATTAGAAAATATGATTTGAATAAATGTTTAATGAAACAAGCCGAATGCTCAAGATAAAATAGGAAATGAGCAAGTAGTTACAATCATGATAGATTTATATATGTGTGAATGTATGTATATAAGGTTATATGTAAGTAAATTCACACAAATACAGATTTATATACATATATAGAGAGAAATAAGGGACAGAGAAGAAGGAAATGATAATAAGAAGCTTGGCTCAAATCTTAACTTTGCTACTACTTTCTAGCTGTGTGAACTTTAAGAAGTTACTTAGCTTCTCTGTACCTTAGTTTTCTTCACTGTAAAATGGAGAAAATAAGGGGCTGGGGATTTAGCTCAGCGGCAAAGCGCCTGCCTGGCAAGCGCAAGGTCGTGAGTTCGGTTCCCGGTACCGGAGAAAAACCAAAAAAAAAAAAAAAAAAATGGAGAAAATAATGACAGTTACCTGACAGAACTATTTTAATAACTGAATTAATAATTCAATTAATAATTCTTTCATCACCGCTTGTCCTATAACAAGCACACAGTAGACCCTGGCTGGGTTATCAAATGACAAGAGGAAATAATAACAAAAAATTCTTTATTCTCTACAAATTTAAAGCATTTTTCACACGCCAGGCTTATTAAGGTCTCACAACAATCCTGTAGAATTGTTTTAAAAAGACTTCATCTCTAGGTTAATGTGAATAAAATGACACTTAGTATCATAATTGGCCTAATGGTACTGAAACTCAGTGAAACTGGCAAAGATATTTTCCTTCCCAGAGCACTGCCTCTATTTTAAAACATTAAAGAGTGGCTGATAATATTTGAAATTTTTACTATGTGGTTATACTATGTGATAAAAAAAACTCAATGTTTACTTATTTTAAAATAAAGAATAAAAAGACGTTAAATGAATGTACAGTCTCCTTAAAAGGGAAGGAAAAGATTTTCCTACCAAATCCCTGCCCAGCTTCCAGTTACTGAGCAGCAAAAGCACCGAAACACTGCCTGACAACTTTCCATGTGCGAGCAAGCTCTATTAAACCTTAGGCATATAGTTCCTGTATACTTTAAAACTGTATTATACTTATTTCCTGCTAAGGCATGAGAAACATAATTGTGGGACATTGTATGATGATCCCTTCTTATCACACAGATCCCAGGTAGGTCATCTCAGAGTAATCAAGATGGGGCAATGTTCTTGACTCTTGGTGACTGGAAAGGGGCATACTAAGATGACAGAAGCATTTGCAAGTTACCTAAAACCCCACAGAGTTATTCACACCATAACATAGTGAGAATTTGCTCAATCTGATTAAAATTTACTCATTTTACAGGAATAGAGTCTGAGTGAGCAGCAACAGGAAAAATAAAGAGCATGACTTTGACAAATTGTTAGACACAAGTGTGGATCCTAACTGGTTAGATAACAGAAATCATTCAGCATAGGAGATACAAGGGAAGCACTCTCTAGTAAGTTCAGCATATTTAGGAGGATCCTACTGCAGATTCAGTTTTTCCATAGATGCACTAAAGCAGTGTTCAATTAATTCATTCACTTCTCTACATCACAACTCCACCATCCAAGAAATAGCTCTCTTCTGCTCAAATGGCCCTATAGACCAATCATTATCTATAGACCTATAGAAAATTAGAAGTTTTCATAGAGAAACAACTTAAAATCTCTACAGTAATAAAATGCCACTTAAAATTGTAGGCAATAACATGGAAGCGTCCTTTTCTTAGCACATGCAAATTTGCTGCTGATGTCAAGGCTGCTGAGTAGAATAATAGTGTGTCTGATTCCTTGTCACAGAATGTAAAATGCAGGAGAAAAAAGAAGAAGCAAAAATCATTATCTTCAAACTTGAAAAGAATTAGACTTGTAAATTCCTCTTCTATAGCTATCTATCATGGATCAAAATACTTTCAGCTCATTGCCTCAACCACATCAATGTGTTTAATGCTATACAGGGGAAAAGTGAAATCTAGCATTTAATGCACATACTTCATCTTGGAGTATGAATGGGAAGAAGGGAAAGGGGTAATCTATTTGGCTTAAGAAGAAAATCTATTCTCTTTACTCCAAATTATTTTTTCAGCATTATTGAGTACTGTAGATAGTAGATAGCAAGTTTAAAATATATGATAAAAAGCAGAAGAAGACTAGGTAAAATGCAAAATGGAATAATTACATAGTGAGCACATGAAAAGTAGACATTCTTATTTTCATTCTGCAGCAACAGCCTCACAGTCTGCCTGGAATTATCTGTGATAGCATCCACGTCTTCGCCCTCACCTCAGTCATCCCCACTCGGTTTTCTCCTCCCCCACTTCATCTGCCTAAGCTCCAGCTTTTCATCATCTTCCTGACTCATTGTCCAATTGTCTCCTTGTCTCAAGAATCATCTTTCTTCTCCCAATCCGCTTTCAAAATTGGCTTTCTAAAATTACATAGAGTCGAGGTAGCTCCTTGAGTGTAAATATTTGTTGGTCTTTGTCTCCAGCTGCAGTTACAAGCCACTGGCCTATGGACAAACATGAATCTTAAAATTGGCTCTCTTTTGATTCCTGGTACTAAAAAAAAAAAAAAAAACTGGCTCTGTTTCTGAAAGTTTTTTGTTAGTTGCCAGAATTTCCTTACCATGGCAGCCACATAAAAAATGATATTTCAGGTTTCTCTTGAAAAATTGGGATTATTTGGCGTTATAGGGCTTATGTACTAGAAAATCATCATCTGTGGAAGTTAAATCCCAGCCGCCCTTCTTACAGTGGACCTTTACCACTCAAGTGACCATAAACACTACTGAGTGAATGTCACATATTATTTGCTGGTCCCTGTAGGCAGCTGTTTGTAATTGATAGGTTACAGAATTGATTAATTCCATTCTTTATCATGAAATTCCAAATCCTTCATTGTTTAAAGCTGTCAAATTTTCAGACACATAAATAGCTGTCACATATCCTTGCCACCTTGTATCATACTTTTAGTGTTGATATGCTGGCTTTAATGCTCAGACTAGTCTCCTCGTCCTGGTCCTGTAAACCCTGTTATTCTATCTCTGGATAAGCTAGAATGATATCACTTCTCTATAGTCTTTCCTGATCACTTCTAGAAATGCTATTGTTTGTATTCTTATAGTATTATAACACATATCAAGATATATTAAAAATTGTAGTAGTCTATATTCCTGAACTTTGCTGAGGGTAGTGCCTCGCCTTTATTTTCTCTATGGAATTTAGCCTAAGTGTGTCCAATAGCAAATGTTCTATAAATATTTCTTCAATAAAACTAGATGTCAAAGAGCATGAGTGTGGTTCTATTGCTATTCCTCACTTCCCTGTATGCTTATTCCTTCTACTACAGAGGGAAAACAGCTATTCTATCTTGCCACAAAAATCTTCCCAGACTGTGAATATGGCTCCGTTATTATCCTTCACCCATGTCTTCCCTTGGAACATAATTATTTAAAAGGACTTTCATTCTACATTTGTAGTTATCTGAGAACAACTTAACTGGAACATTCCTCCATCCCACCCCCGTGTGCCAAATAGAAAACTGAATAATTCATGGAAGTAGTAGAATGCAAAGATTCTTGCTTAATTGGCTTGTGGAGGGCAGCAGGAGTAGACTTTGTGCAGTTTTCTCTCAAACCCTGTCACTAGCAAGCCACTCTCCAATCCTCTGTAAATAGAACTGACTCAACTCATGGAGTTATTCGGCTGAGACAAGAATCAGGATCGTTGTAGCTATAGCATTAAAAGTGTTATAGGCTTCATAAAAACAATCATATGAGCTATAAAGTGGTAGGTGATCAAGGTTGCTGCTCCACTTTCATCAGATCTTACTTTGATGTGCTTGGATAGAGAAATAAATTATAGGTAACTCCTAGCCCAACTTTCTTTATTTTGGAAAGTGATACATGGCACCTGTTTCCAGGCAGACTACCACAGTGGTAAAGAGAGGATAAATGTTTCTTCAAATGATAGGAAATAAGGCTGGAAAAGATCTTGTTAGATAGATTTAGATAATAGGTTCAGAGAAGTAAAGCCATCTCAAAATTATTGGTGGGGGGGCTTACAGGGTTAAAAGAGATAACTAAGAAAAGCCTTAATATCCACCTTCCTGATTTAGCATGGAAATAGAGTGTCATATATAACCAGATGTGTTTAAATTGTCCAAAGTCAATGATTGTATATGACCTTGACCAAGGTCCAGTCTCTGACCTCCAAAAATGTTTATCATTGTCTATCAAAAACAAGAATCCTATAACTTAACCCAATTCCACTTAATCATATAACCTTTTCTAGGGGTTAAATAACATAATGTATATATGAATATTAAGCCTAACACCCCAAAGACAGCAGATTCTAAATAAACAAATGTTAATGACCTTTCTCTACTCAGATCTCTGAGGTTTTCTGCTACTCCAGGTGAACTACCTCCCAAGTCCTGCTCCCTTTTTCTCCCTCTCTCTCTTCTTCTCTCCTCTGTCCCTCTCTGTGTCTCTCTGTCTCTCTCTGTCTGTGTCTCCTGTCTGTCTCTCTCTCTCTCTCTCTCTCTCTCTCTCTCTCTCTCTCTCTCTCTCTCTCTCTCTCTCTCTCTCTCTCCCTCTCCCTCTCCCTCTCCCTCCCTCATAAAGACAGACTAATGCAAAGAGAGAATGGATCTTCTATGTGTATGTAAGACAGAGAAAGAGAACACATCTCCATTCTCATTCTCACACAAATCCTGTTCCTTACCCCAACCTTTGTCCTACTTTGTCCTACCCACATAGACAACTTCATGGATGCATGGAGGCATATGTATTAGAGTTTTATGCAATACGATTTTAAGTCCTATCATGCCAAATTAAAGTCAGATATATGAATTTTTGCTTTGAGGTAAGAAATAAAAGACTGTTCAGGAACTTTGGAGAGCTTACAAGACTCAATGTAAATGACTTCAAATGTATACAGGTTTCAACTTTTTCTTGCACAGCATCCCTAAAAATTTACTTGAAAATGCTCTGTCATGTCTCATTCTCCTGCTCTGATCACTGCCCAAAGATCATGGAACCATTTGTATACTGATGAAGTATAAGTCTATGGCTCAAAATTCAGTGTCACAGGTATCATAATAACAGATGGTCCAGACAGGTAAAAGAAGGAATGCATCGAGATAGCTGGCTAGTGTGTCTTACTAATGCAGAGTGATGTTAATTTGGGGATTGTCTGGAAAAAAATTTAGCCAAATTAGTAAATCAGCAGTAGAGGAAGAAGAAATTAGTCTAATGGCAATCGAAGACTGGGGAAATGCAGAGGGGGGTTAGTGTTGATTTCTTCTGCATTTCAGTTTTTAGATAACCTGAGTTTCTTCCTCTGAGGAATGTTGTTGAAGTTCTTTTATTTAGGGATGGAACAAGACGGCCCACAGAATAGACCTATTTGTTCCCTTACTAAATTGTCTCCCTATGTAGATCCTCACAAGAAAATTTCAAGTACAGAAAAGTTGAAGGAAAGCAAAAAGCCAGACATGATGCCCCACTAGGGCTGCTGACTGGTATTTGTATTCTCTGGAAAAGCTTGAACTCTCATTGGACAAAACTGTTTCATCAAGCCAGAAATTCCTTAGGTCACAGAACTGCAGAAGGATTTTTGCTTTTCTATGAAATATACAGAAATCCCTAAAAAGAAAACAGAAAAAGACTCATTGAGATATGCAGGACTACTTGATTGATTAACTTAGTATCTCTCAGTCTTATAGCAACATTGAAGCTGGTTATACATGCAGATGTGATTTATTTCTCTTACATTGAATTGTCTCCCTAGTATAAGAAACTGAAAGAGTAAATAAGATCCAGAAGGTACAACAGATATTGTGAAAGGGAAAGAAACTGCTCAAAAGGAAAGAGCAA
>NW_004955430.1:12412586-12462928 GCF_000276665.1 Chinchilla lanigera | reverse complement strand
ACACACACACACAAAATAGCTGAGATAATTGTACTACTAATTTTGACTGGTTAATTGAAAGGCATGATTAGTGCTTAATTTTTTGATCAATTTTGCATGCCTATATCTGGTATTCTAAATAATTACTTTGAAGATAACAATATGCAATATAAAAACCATTATTGATTTCCTATCATACTGTTTTGAAATTCTATAACTTTTAATTTTTTTATTTTTTATTCTCTTTAAAGGAAAAAAATTTTAGAAAGATTGAATCTTGTCAGAAACATGTTCTAAACCTAAGTCTCTTATCTGTGTCCAAGAGAAAAACACATTTTCGAATTTTCCCCTAAGCAGATCCATCTGTAAAATGACATACCTTTCTTGATAATCTTACTAAGTCTGTGAATATATAAATAGGATTTTTTTTGGTAGAAAAATATTTGCATATCTATGAAATAGTTGAGTCTATACCTGACCATGATGTTTTCTTTTTATTTTGACCTCGGTATGACTTCCACATATATATGTGCCTTGTTTATAACAGATTCCAAGAAAAAAGATATGTCCAACTTCTCCAAAGCTGAAGAGCCACGGTAATTTTGTTTGACTCAGAGTTAGTAATACGATACAGCAAATCAACTCATTCAGTTCCCATCAGGTACATTTTGCAAACTGCTCTGTCTGAATAATTCAACTGAAAAACTCAAAATATTCTATGAGAATTTTAAGACTTCTTTGTTAAAGTAGTCATCAACACTTTTCCATCAGGAAAAGTGGTAACATTTCCCTGATTATAATTAGAATGGTCTTGGTCTGTGACATCAAATAAAAAGGTCACACAAGCATTTGTGTATGAGTGCAGGGAGATTTCATTTTTCTTTCCAAAGACAATTCTGTTGCTTACCTTGGGTACTGTCTCAACCCACCTTTGCAAGGAGGTATGGTTTATTCCCATCAAATTTCTCAGATTTCATGAGAGAATGTCAATATTACTCTCAGAGTAGCAGCACATGAAAGTCGTAAGTGTGAGAATATTTCCAGTCCAAATGTTTGTTAGAGACTATAACTTCAAAATTATGGACATTCAGAACTTGTCAAAATTTTGATGAAGGGAAATAATATTCTGGGGAAAGTGTCTGAAGGACAAATAGTCCAACCACTCCTCTAGCATTCAAAACAATCCAGTTTGAATCATACCTGTACAAAGCTATAATCATGAAGAACCTTTATCTCTGCACCATCTTTCTCCAAGGGAAAAATTTAAAAATATTCTTAACTGAATATGATGGCATTATTTGCACTCTCTAAAGAATGTTACTATGAAGGTGTTGTTGAGAACATCAATTATGGCGTCACTTAATGTCCTCAGACCTACAGATAAAATCACTGTCAACAATTAATAGTATAGAAGGACTTTATCTGAAATGATAAAAGCCAATTATGATAAATCCACTGACAGGGGCTGGGGATTTAGCTCAGCGGCAAAAGCGCCTGCCTGGCAAGCGCAAGGTCGTGAGTTCGGTTCCCGGTACCGGAGAAAAAACCCAATCCACTGACAATATTTTACTAAATGGGGAAAAACTGAAAAACTAAAATCAAGACCAAGACAAGGGTATCCACTCTCATCACTCCTGTTCAATGTAGTACTCAAAATTACATGGAGGTATGGGGAGGTAGAAGAAGTAAAAACAATCAAGATGCAATATGTACATGTATCGAATCCACAAGGTGCATGTAATCACTATGTATTATAAACATGTACTAATAAAAATAAGTAATAAGTGCTTCCTTTGAAAAATAAGTTTGTTTAATCTAACAGCTGTCTGACTGAATTGTGATTACTTTTCTGTTTCATTCACTGTCACAGTGTTCACAAACAAATATTAGGACCTATTCTCCCAGGATTTTATAATATACACTCTGCACTCTACTTTGACCACTAAGTTTATCTATTTTTGTACCTTTATTTTGTTATTATTCCACTTTCTTTGTATTACTTACTTTCATCTATTGTATACTGTGTTTCAAATCTTCAGAAGAAAGATGGTTATAACTAACTTAATTCACTTAACTAAACATCTACTGATTAATATAGTATTTTCTCAGGCACCATGTTACCTTTCCTATGACTTATCCCATGACCCAAATACTTTAACTGGGATCCAAATATCTAAGTCGAGGCATACATTCATCAGTATCAAGACTAGCTAAGAAATTCCCCAAGGGTTCTCAAGATCATGAATGACGCTACACCGGAAATGCTCGGAACCTTCTTATTTTTCTCCTTAAAAGAAACAAAGAGAAATAAGACCCATTTTTATCCTAATAAATTAATTGTCACTTGATTATATTTATGTAGTTAAATTAATAATAATTTATAAAAATAAGTTGAATCAAATCTTATTGCTTACCTACAGAGGGAAAGTTTTAAAGACAAACCCAAGCTTTAATAAAACCTCCTCAAGACTGTATTGGGACCCATGTATACAGAAATATCATAAAGCTATCTCCTAGATATTAGTGATATTTACAAAGAATGAGAATCTTTTTCATTAGTAATTAACATTTGTTAAATACATATCACAGTTGAGTCAATATGTAATGTAACAACCACTGTTAATTCTTTTCATTTTGGTCTGAAACCCTGTACCATTTTTATTGTTTTTGATTTGTTTTGTTTTTGTCTATGTTGTTGGTATTTTGCTATTGTTCTTTTTTTATTATGCTCTTTAAAATAAAAAAACAAATATTGGAATTTATACTCCATTTGGTTTATACCTATACAAGTAGGTATAATCTTATTAACTGTCTTTTAGCTGTGCTCATTTTATTTTTGCTGAACATTGAAACCTGCATTTCTTTATATTAACATACTGTAGCTAACTATTCAAAATTTTGAGATTAGTAAAACAACTTTCCAAGGTTCACTGATATTCTTTGAAAGCTTATATGTTAAAATGAAGTAAAATCAGTTTTACTTCAAGATTATCTCATCCATTTATTACTTGTTCTTACTTAGAATAAAGCAATATCTTTAAGAACCACATCTTCTAGAGGTGCCCGCCTCCAGCGGTTGTAACCATGTGGGTCATCCCTGATGATGCCTCATTTTCCCTCCATAGGACTTTCTTTCCTCAGTAGTAGTACAGCCAGTAATAATGCAAAATGCTATAAGGCTACCTAGTATCTGTTACAGTGTCAAAGCTGATTGTGAAATCCATTATCTCACTGCTCATTATCATCTTCACTATGAGCGACTGGTAAGGGTCATTAATGGATCATTTATGTGCCAGAAAGATGCTAAGCACTATACATACAAAAAAGAGTCAGCAGGGCCCATACTACCTGTGATTCACACTCTAGAAAGAGGAAAAGACAAGTATCCCAACCATGGCAGTTCGTTGTGACTACAATTAACAGACCTACCATGAAAGCTCCTTCAAAATGCCATCTAAATCAACACAGGAGTTGTAAAATGTTGCTTGAAAAAGGCCGTATCTTCAGGTATGAAAAGGAATTTGCCTCCTAGACGTACAAAAGGTCAGGAGGCCAGAGGATGTATCAACTTATGCAATAATGAATGTCCATATAAAAATGAACATTTATCCAAACTAGAAGTCAACACTAACCCATATTTCCCAAACGCAGCATACCAGAAAATCCTCAGTAAAGCCCCAGTGTTCTAGTTACCATGCTGTGTAATAAAGCACTCAAAACACTGTGGTTTGAAACGATAATCACTTACACTCTCTCGTGGTTTCTGTGGGTTAGGCGCTTGGAAAGGACACAGCAGTGAAGGCTTGTGCTTTGTGCACAATGTTCTCTGGGGTCTCGGTTGGAAGACTTAAAGGCTGAAGCTGGATAATTCACTTGAGTGTGACAACCGATACTGCTTGTCAGCTGGGGACATTAATGCCTCTCTACGTGTTCTTTCTGCCTGGATTAGTTTGGGCTTCCTCACAACGTGGTGATCAGGTTCCAGGAGCAAATGTCAAGACAGAGGGAGACAGAGAGAGGGAGAGAGAAAGAGAGAGACTGTATTCTTCTTTCACCTTGCTTTGCAAGTCAAAAAGCACTGCTTTTTTATTTCTTTTTTAGAATTCTGATACATATATCATAGTGTTTTTAGTTTTTTCTTTTCTCAAATAGTAAGGGGATCAAGAGATGGAAGGAAGACAGGGAGGGGATGAAAAAAGAAACTGAGAAATGTTATATGCGTGTACCAACTCCCCACAAGGAAGATAAACATTACACGCTGCAAATATGCACTAATTAAACATTATTTCTGACAGGGAAGTCACATGCTCTCCACCATGATACAAGTGGAAGGAATAAGGACTTGCTTCTTGATGAGAAGAATGTTACACGTTAAGCATGATGTTTGGATGTCATTCTTAATATTTATATTATAAACAAATAATATATTAATATCTCAATATTTGTTGTATATACTTACACAAACACTTTGGAAAGAATATTATACCATACCTGTGTTGTTACTACAAAGAAAATTCTGTATAAACCAGCTTGAATGACATTTAACATACAAAAATAACAACAGAAAATACTAACAAAAAAAATTAAGTTCAGGTGGCAATAAAATGTATTAGTTATGAGACGCAGGATCATTTCAACTATCTTGTCTCCATGTCTTCAAATATACATGCCATACATACATACAGATACAAACACTATCTTCATGACACTGTCATATAACATCTTTCAGAGGCTGGAGTTTTCCAAAAAATCCTAAGAAAATGTGCCCAGCACATTCTAAAGCCTGTTGTAATAAAACAGAACAATTATAACCCAGAGTCTAGTTTTATAAATCTTACAATCAAGAAAATGCTGTCTTCTCTCAGAGTCTAGATCAGCGGTGGCAAACCTATGGTGCATATGCGCAGTAGGCACACAGAGCCCTCTCTGTTGGCACATGAGCCCAGGCACCCCAGCAGCCCAAAATTGGTAATGGATTTTTTACTAAATTAAAACCTGAGTACTGTACTCAGGTGTAATTGTAGCATTGACACTTTGCAATAAATAAGTGGGTTATGGGCTGCACCTTGGACACTCAGTCTCCAAAAGGTTGCCTTCTAGATGATCAGCCTCCTGGTCCTTTGCTTTATAAATGCGTTGAAAAACTAGTCCCCTTCTGAACTCTGAAGTCATTAATTGAACTCATTTGAACTTTACCATAAAATGTTCTTGGATAGTTTTGCAGCAAGAGACCAGAGGCTACAGTCACAGGAGTAGCCACAGTTCACATTGCCACAGTGTGTTTGTTCTGCACTGGACAGGATGATTCATACGTGGCCAGCCTGGACTATTTTACAACAAAACAGACTTGCGAGAAAAAAGCATTACAGTTTTTGTCAGCACTACACTGCACTGTTCCCTCCATTCTCCCAGAAGGTTTCAATTTAATGCCTGCCCAGTGGCCTTTGTCTGCCATGCTGCTGTTACACTGACAGGAGCTTTACACTGGGCTCAGTGAAGGAGGGAGGGAAAGCCATTCCGAGATGATGGCGAGGTCCAGGGCTTACCCTTTAATGTGTTCAGGCGCGTACTGCACCTGAGTAATCACTGCTGTGACCCAGGACTGGGTGGTCGCAGGTTGCATATTAGACTTTGGCTCTAACCCTAAGGTATGTGTTAGGGGATTTAAAGCCAGAAGTTTCTGACCTAAAGTGCATGAAAGTGTCATACTGATCCACTAGACAATGTTAAGAAACAATTCTACAGGCCATAGATGTTTGAAATCAGTTAAGCATTAAAGAGAAAAAAATTCTCCAAAGTCCAACCTCGTTAAATCTTTCAAATTTCTCAGGAAAGGTGGGACCATAAATAACCCTTTCTCTCCATGGTTATAATGGTTATAATAAAATGAGGCTATCATGTAGGCCTAAAGGTAATGTATTTTGGTAATTCTGTGGTTGATGTTTTTAAGATCATTAGCCCATTAGAAATGGGCTCCAGAGTGACAGATTTAACTGTGAAGAAAGATTTTTAAGAAAAACTATGGCTTTTATAGAGGTCAGATGTCAATAACATTCATTGCTGTCAGTTCCAGTGACTATTTTAATCTTAAACGTGTAAAAAAATATATGAATGAACAGATACAGATTGGCCCCAGAAAATAGTCATAATATATAGTTTACAAAGCTCTTTACCTTTACATATATTGATTTGAAACTAACCCCAGAAGTCATCTTGCTGATGGTAAAATATGATTGTTAAATGACAGAATGAGTACTTCTCATGTGAAAGAGATTGCCTGTGTTATGGTTTGTGTCTAGATTTCCCCCAAAAACCTCATGGTGTCATGGGGCAGGTTTCTAGAGTTTGTGATTGACTCATGGTCCAATGCTGAGATTATGGGTGTGAGTGCTACACCCGCCCTGGGGTGGGTAGCCTGCACACAATGTAAGGGAGGGGAAGAAGCTTGTTGCTTTTGCTGGTTTTTTTGCCACTATGAACTATGGCCCCCTGTCATGTGTCACTCTGCCTTGGAGCCAGCCAAGTATGGAATGAAACCTCCACACACTGTGAGCTAAATAAACCTTTCCTTCCTTAATTCTGGGTGTCGGGTATTTTGTCCCAGCAACAAGAGAAAAGCAGCCAAGACAGCCAGCCAGCCTGTGCGCTGGATAACAGGTGTTTCCTACAGTCCTACTCTCAATACCCAACCCACTTACTAAGATCCAACACTGAAAACAGTACTAGTCAATACTTAGCCCAAGCTTAGATGACCCATATAAAGGCTCATAAGTTTGAGGTTGTATTCTCCCTTTTTATTTCTTCAAGAGAGTATTGGGGTATATTCGATGTATGGCTTTTATAGCCTTGTGGCAATGTGAGTAGAGAAAGATTAAATTCTCAAGTTTCCAGTGTTCTCTGAAGATTCCCTTCTGTAAAGATCTGGTCTAAGCCTTTCCTTAGATTGTAAGCACTGAGACAGTGTGATCCTAGCCTTTGAATGGGGGAGGGATAACCGATATTCAGCCCTGGGTGAGTCTATTGTGCTACCATTTACCTTGCCCCTGGAAAAGCCTTATTGTCTTCGTCCTTGTGCAAATTCTCTCCCACAGTATTCAGGAATACTCTTGCTCTTCTGCCTTCAAGCAGAATGTGCAGGGGGTGGGGCAGGAGTGCTGTCCAGAATCAGCCATTTGCCTGCTTCCTGTCATCAGCTCTGTACCATTGCTCCCTGAGCTGAAGTCCAACAATCTTACAGGGTCTGAGAGCCTTCTCATGATTTTTCACAGACAAGCAGAGCTCCCAATATTATTTTCAGTATGTTTCTAAAGCCATTCTTTCATGCTAAGGTCCAGTTTCAAAAAGCCAGGTCAGGAAATACAAAGAGCTCTTGTCTTTTCATTCTCATTTAGTGACTGTTACTCTCCCTATAATCAAGTTCATTAGGCTTGGATTTCAATACGTTATAAAATTTCTCTCTCCTTATCACCTAGCCCTCAAAACCATTATTTCATCCTGGAAATTTTAAGAGAAATATCAGAATTGAAACTTAAAGATCATCAATTTGCCTTGCAGCTTTTAAAAGTCTCTGAGGAAAGTGCCTCACCATCAATATTAGGCTTTTAAAGCACGTAAAGGAATTCTACTATGGAATCATGGCTGACAAGTACTGAGCTCAGCCTTCTCTTCCCTGAGATGTAAGCCTCTTGGATCTAGAGATAGAGAGCTACGTGAAACGTTAAGAAGGCAACTAGGTGTTTATATTATGCACCAGAGTCTCTTAATAGAGATTCTTTATTATATTGTCCCCGAAAGACAACTGCAATCTTATACACATTGTATGAGTGATAGTGAGATTTGGGGTGGATATTTTCACCCTTATCTTCTCACTTCTCAATGTTGTTTATTTTTTAAATTAACATTTAACAGTTTCATAATGCCAGTAATACTGACATTATATTTTGCTTGGCAAAGAGCTCACAGACAGATCATGTTCATAAAGATAACTGAAAGGGTAATTAAGGAAAAATTGAAGGTAGTCAATTATAGGAACATAGTAAAATCAATCATGATATGTCCATTCCATAGGATAATATGCACCCATTATAATTATCATTATGAACTTCCATATAGTAACCAAAAACAGATTTATATTATAATTTTAAATAAAATAATCCAAATAAAATTGTATATAGAAGCATAAAAACGTAAGTATTATTTGCCAGGCTCTAGTATTTAATATTTTAATTATAGATTAAGTGTCATGAGGCCCTAAAGGTACAATATTGAATGTCCTATGAGAGACAAGTGAATTATTTGAAGTCTATCTCCCATAAGAACCACTTACATCACATCATGACTGCAGTCACCTTTTTTGACAAATATGGATGCAGCAAACTTGAACTTATTTCAAGAAACTACAGGGATGTAAAGTCTACTTTGCAATGGAGAAGAAAAATGAGAGGAATCCAGAAGAGCTATGGATACTTTATGTAGTACAGGGTGAAAATCTTCCAAGAGAGCAGTATACACAAGTCTTGGTTTCCTTGTGGAGTTACAATCACCTAGAGCTTATGTCCAATGAAATAAATTATTGTATTAATAATATAAAATTAAATGGCAAGCTGGAGAAATATTGCTCAGTATTCTTAAGTGTTTTAGATTAAAAAATCAGAAAAAAAAAAAGATTTTTCCCCTCAAAGTTATTGGGTGCAAGCTGAGCCTGGAAAAGTTGAGAGTAGAAAGCAGCTTATTCCTAAATGTGGGGCTGCTCCTTTCCAGAGGATGAACAGGAAAGTAAGGAATGTGACCTATGGATGAAAGAACAACAAAAAATGTAGACAAAGGATTTTTTTTAAGTAAATCTAAATATGAGGGGTGATATGATTAACTACAAAGCAAGGGCTAAAACTTCTGGGGAAATGGCATAGTGGTAAGGAGGAGAGAAAGAGCCTCTCCAAGATTTGGGGTCCAAATGCTGGAATATAGCAATGTAAGGTAGAGAACAAGGAGAGAAATGGGTCCCCAGGACTCAAGAAAGACCTGAAATGAAATGAATATTGGGCAGAGCAAAGCAAAAAACTTCAATAAAGAAGCAGGAGGCAGGTGGTGCTTTGTCCTTGAGCCTGGACTCACCGCATGGGAGGAGTGGCTTGAAACCACACATGCACAATAACTGCTGGTGACCCCAGAGGCTGAACCCAGAGGCTTCCATGAAGAAGTGTGCAAGTGGAGTGGTGTGGTGGATGCAGCAGACTCCCAAGGCAGGTGAGTTGTGCCAGACAGACTTCCCACAAGGCGGGCGGTTGTCTGGGAGGCATCTTAGACAGGAGCTAACTGAGCTCAGGACCCTGAATAGCTGCTGGCTCCACTAAGTGGCTCCCAACTGAGTCTAAGCTTGCAGGGGACATAGAGATTGCTGCGGGCTGGGCAGGTCTTCTTCTAACCCAGCAGCCAGAGGCAAGCCTAAATTTCAGAGGAAAGAGAACAGCAAGATCACTGGGATTGTCCTCTACCCCTCCGTGGAGCTGCTGCTGGTTTGCTAGATCAATCAGTGTGGAACTGAGCTCTGCCTACTGTCTACCAGTGGCAACAGAGACACCCCTTGAAGTGGACTTGTTTTTTGCTCTTTTGTTTTTTGTTTGTTTGTTTTTGTTTTTTGCTCTTTCCTCACTGGTTGTTCTTGTTTTTATATGAGTACAAACATAGTCTCTAGCTTTTTTGTTGTCATTATTCTGTTCTGTTCTTGTTTTTATTTCTTCTTTCTCTCTTTTCCCCATCTTCTGTGCTTGTTTCCCAAGATGCTTCTGTGCATCTTCCCACAGAAGATGAGATTTTCCTTTGTCCTCCATCCTTGCTTCTAATCTCTTCCTTTTCTTCTATTTCTCTATTTTCCCTTAACCCTTTTTAAATGTTCTCCCCTGAAGGTAAAATTTCCATATTGAAGGGTTATTTACTGCATACAGTTTTCTGGTTTGTTTTAGATTTTGTTATATAACCACAAATGTGGTTCATACAGTTAAAGGTGGCAAATTAATAGTTACCTCAGTTTGTCATTTTCTAGGCTATGTTTGATGCTATTGTTATTACTGAGTGTACCACTTTAGCTAGGGTGACATAATTGTTCTAGCCAGTTGTTCTTCCTGGTATACCAAGACTGAGATTGCCTAAATCTCATGAAAAAAAAAAAAAAAAAAAAAAACAGAAGCTGCGCTAGGTAGGCAGGAATTTCTCATCCCCAATAAATTCAAGAGGGAGAATCATACAGCAGCCTCAAAACCCAAAAGCCAGCTGCACCTGGAAGACATCTCTGAGAAGTAGTCATTTCCTAAAGGTTCTAAATATTAGCAATAAAGCACTCACCATGGGCAGTTTACAACAATCAAACCAGGAATTAAGCTAAAATTAAACAAATGCAAAAATTAAAAGAACATTTAAACAAGGTGCAACTCCAGACTTTAAACTCACCAAAGGCAAACCCATGGGGTAAAGAGATGGAACAATCTGAAGGCCACACACCTGGACTCTCTGAAGTGGTTAAAAACAAAGTAAATGAATGAGGCTCTGGAAAAAAATCAAATCATAAATAATTTCTCAGATAATTACAGATAGGATGACCATAATGAAAGACGTGATTAGTGACTCTAGAGCACATATAGATAAAAGAAAAAAAAGAGAAGTTTAAGAAAATGATGAAAACCATGAATGCCCAACATAAGAATGAAATGGAATCTATAAAATGGATTCAAACAGATATCCAGATTAAAAATTCCATTTAAAGTATTTGCAGCAGAATGAGCCAGTGTGAATACAGAATCACAGATATAGAAGACAAGATTTCAGTTAGTTATTAGAAAAAGAAAGATGTCTTTAAAATAGCAAGGGACCACAAGAAATCAGTCCAGTAGCTGCTAGACAGTGCAAAGAAGAATAACCTAACATTGATGAGAGTCAAGGAAAAAGTAGGAGATAGCACAAATGACATGAAAAACCTGTTCCCAGGCATCATGGCAGAAAACTTTTCTGGCAGGGAAAAAGAATTTGACATACAGTAAGTGAGGCATATTGAACTACAACTAGCCATGATCAATTGAAAACTATAGTACTCTGAAAAAAGAGATTGAAGACAATATCAGAGAATAGAAAGACATCCCTTGCTCGTAGGTAGCAAGAACCAACATAGGGAAAATGGCCATACTCCCAAAATTGCTATACATATTTAATGCAATTCTGATCAAAATACCAACAGCATATCTCACAGAATTTTAAAAATGATAAATTCATTTGGAACCAGAAGAGACCTAGAACAGCAAAAATCAATTCTGGTTAAAAAAAAAAAAAAAGCAAGGCAGGTGGCATCACAACCTCCGACTTGAAATTATACTACAAAGCTATTGTGATTAAAATAGCATGTTACTCGCAAAAAAATTGACCCAAGGATCAATGGAATAGACTAGAAGATGCAAAAACAATACTAGACATACTTAGCCACTTATCTTTGACAAAAGTGCCAAACACCTTCACTGAAAGAAAGACAGCCTCTTTAATAAATGGTGCTTGAAAAACTGGCTTTCCACATGCTGAAGATTAAAACTAGATCCATATTTTTCACCATGCACTAAACTAAAATCAAGATGGATCAATGATCTACATATTAAAATAGAAATAATAAAATAGAAATCTGCTGGAAGATAGAATAAGTAGAACTCTTGAAGTCATTGGTGTAGGTAAAGACTACAAACAAAACCCAGACCACAAGGGAAATATTACAAAAAATCGACAACTGAGATCTTATCTTATTAAAAAGATTTTGTACAAGAGAAACCACCAACATAATAAAGAGACAACCCACAATATGGGGAAAAAATTTTGCCAGCTGTCCCTCAGACAAAGAATTACTCTCTAGAATATATAAAGAACTCAAAAACATCAGACCCCCAAAATTTAAAGACCCAACCCAAAAATGGGCATCTCAGATAAATACACACTTCTCAGAGGAAGAAGTAGAAATGCCAAATAAATATATAAACAAATGTTCAACATCATTATTCATTCGAGAGACACAAATTAAAACAGCACTCAGAGTCCATCTCACACCAGAAAGAATGGTCATTACCAAGAAATCAAACAATAACAAATGCTGGCCAGGCTGTGGGTAAAAAGGAACCCTCCTCCACTGTTGGTGGGAGTGTAGACTGGTGTAGTCACTGTGGAGATCAGTGTGGGGGTTCCTCAAAAAAATAAGTACTAGACCTTCCATTCAACCCAGCTATTCCTCTTCCTGATATCTTCCCAAAATAATTAAAAGTATCATAACATAGCAATATATCCACACCCATGTTTGTTGCAGCAGTTTGTAGCTAAATCTTGGAAATAGCCCAAATGTTCATCAACTGATGAATGAATAAAATAGATGTAGTAATTTTACTTACAATGGAGTACTACTCTTCCATAAAGAAGGATAAACTTGAGACATTTCTGGCTAAATGGATGCACCTTGAGGCCATACTCGTAAGTGAAATAAATCAGACACACATGTGTAAATATTGAATTGTTTCTTGGTGTGAGAAACTTAAAGTGCAAATAAAAACCAAAATATATAATAGATGCTATAAAATGGGAAGAAAATCTCCAAATGGGAAGAGGAATGAGGGAGGGAAGAGGAAGAAAGGAAGGAAGGGAAGTGAAAAAAATGATGAGAAAAGAAGAATAAAATGGAAATAAAGCTTTTGTAAATAGGGAAAGGAAGAGAGGTTGAAGGGAGGTAGAGGAATGGGAAACAAAGAATCAAGTTATATCACATACGTATACAAATTCACACGATGAATGTGGTCATTATGTACGCCTAAAAGGTACCAATAAAATTATTATGTTTTTAAAAGTGAAGGCTAGAAATGGTTAATGTTAAAAGGGAACAATAAGGTTGGAAGTAAGTTGGAGATAACATTAGAAGAAAATCTTCCTTCTGTAATCTTTGTTTAAAGTAATTAAATAGCTTCTGTTCTCCTGACTTACAGCTATTTTTACTGAGCTGCTATTTCTATTTCCACCCACTCGTGATAACATGGGAGGTCCCATAACATAAATCTTCTGGAATCCTCCAACCTGCTGTGGCCACTCAACCCTGACATCCATTCTTATGGTCTTCATAGTCCCTTCTGGCTCTGAGGAGATGTAAGAATTTCCTTATATCAGTGACCTGGTTGGTCATGGAAACAGCTAAAACCATGTCATCTTTCTGAAGCTCCTGGCCTACAGATATACAGAATAGAGGAAATGATAGTTTTCTCTTTATTTATTTTAATTTATTCAACAAATATATGTTGACATCTCACCATAGCTAAGAACTATTTTTGGCCGGGCATGGTGGCACATGCCTGTTATCCCAGCACTTGGGAGTCTGAGGTAGGAGTATCTTTGCAAATTCAAGGCCAGCCTGGGTTACAAAGTGAGCTCAAGGCCAGCCTGAACTTGATAGCATCACCCTATCTCAAAAAGATGAAAAAAAAAAAAAAGAGAGAGAGAGAGAACTATTTTTGTACAGTAGATGTCATAGAGAACAAGATAAAAATGTTCTAGTTCTGGTAATACATAATAGTAAGAAAAAGAAAATAAACAAATGTATAAATCTGACAGGGGCTATTTTCACAATGTTTCCAGGGAGGCTTTAAAGCTTTCACCTTTAAAACTCATTTGAGAAGGGTGCTGTAGATCAGACTGGTCACATTATGCCCTTCTGGTGGCATATCCTAAAAGGGAAGTATTAAGTACGGAATGGGGTGTTACGTCTGCTCTCAGTTTCAGTAACTGATTACTAACTCTGCTATGAATGTCAACATTGTTATACCATCTCATACAAAATCTGGCCCAGGTTTTCGAATCTGCAAGACAATAAGGCAATGGAAGTGCTACTGCTCTGAATACCAGGTAAGAAAGATGCACCTCTAGCCTCCATTTGATGATGGAAACAAGCAAGAATGCAGGTAAGAACAGTAGAAGTAAGCACGTAAGTCCTAAAAGAGAAGTAAAACCCAGCCATTGTGGAAACACCAAAGCCCAGAGATGCCTAATGACTTGACCAGCATCACACAACTCACCAGAAAGAGAGTTCAAAGGAGAGCAAGTACTTTTCCCATAGAGCCCTAGAAAATGTCACACTGACACAGAATCAACATCTTTCAACAGCCCCAAGTAGGATTATGGCCTCCTATAGAGCTGCCTGCAACGCAGGGCTAACAGAGTCAGTAGCGAGAACAACAACGTGGAAGTTTAATAGTACATGATTCTGCTGGAAAGTTTGGTAAATTCTTCATTTTGTCTGTTTCTCCATCTGCAAACTGAGTCAGCAAAATTGAAGTCAATCCTCAATCCTGTATGGAGGAAAGTATAAGAAGACTAACAGTGTCTGACCTCTTATTTTACACATTAGACTCTATTAGATATGTGTCATTTAATCATCATAATGTCTCTAAGTGGGAGAAATTACCCCCATTCTGTAGATAAGTACATAAGTTAAGAAAGGTTAAAAACCTTTTGCAAGGTCACAAAGCTGTGCAAAAGCCAGAATTCAAAAGCCATCTGTCTGCCCTTAACCTCTATACTGCTAAGCAGCCACCCACTGGAATAATTTGAGTTCCCTTATTAAAAGGTACTGTGTGGGTCTAACTCATTAGGAGCAGTATCTGCCATGTAATAAACCATGCTATAATTTTGAATAAAAAGCCCTCATTGGAATTTTAATTTTAGGACTCAATCACTATGATAATATTTGTTATATAAATACACAAGTTAGCATCACTTTTCCTCCAATAAAGTGTATTTTAAGAAGTTTCCTGTACATACTTATCCCTACAGAAAGATGACAGGCCAAATTATATAACCCCAGAGGTGAAGGAAGGATATAAAGAGAACTGTTCTGCTGGGGAAGAAGCAAGAGGGTGTACAATGCTTACACATATGAAAGACACTCTGTGCAAGCCACTTGTCCCCCTAGCCACCACTTATACCCTGCTTCTAGCTGTGCACATCAGTGCTCATTCTCTTAGCTCTTCTCACTTTTTTTTAACAACCTAGCTATCCTTCCATTTTTCTCCTGCACTCCCACTTAAGAGCCTGTAGTCTAAGAGGATAAAGAAGACCTGAAATCTGATGTAGCCTGAATAAACTCAGCCAGTTATAAGCCATGTGGCTGAGAAAAAAATTATTTCAATGCTGTAAGATTGTTTCCTAGGCCATAAGTGAAGAACGTAGTATGTTCTCATTGTTGTGAGATGATAGGTATTGGAGGACAGTTCTGTGACACCTGCTGCTCAAGAAAGATTTTCTCCTTTCAAAACCAAAACTTCTAGTTGAGAACTAGGAGTATCAAGCAGGACAAATCCATTTCTTGTAGTGAATTCTGCTTACCCTTAGCCTGCTTCAGACAGGAAAATTCTGCTTACCCTTAGCCTGCTTCAGACAGGAAAAAATAATATCAAGGTTTTCTGAGAGAAACACTTGTGTGCTGCTCCTAAAGTTGTCAAGGGAAACACTGGAAAGTTGTTGACCTGAGAAAATTTTGGTTTGATGAATACAGTTAATTGGTTTTGGGTACAGAAACCAACTGAGTCCTTGCTCCAACACTTGGTAGCTTTGTGACATTGGGCAAGTGACTTATTCTACTGGTATGTCAGCCTATAACTTGGAAGTAAAACCACTACTTGTCTAGCCTAGCTCACAGGGAAAATGTGAATGCTGGAGGATATCAGGGATGAGAAGACACCATCTATACATTAGTCTTAACCTAACAGTGCTCTCAACTCACTGGAAAAACAACTGTAGAAAAATGGAAAGTGGGTCTGTTCCCATTCTTTCAAAGCAGATTGTGTGTGATCCTGAAGGCAAAATGTAATTCAGAAATCAATTTCTTAATAAAGCATGTGACTTTTCCAACCTTCCTCCGATCTACACCACAATTGGTTCTCCAAAGACAGTTTGAAACTCTCTTCAAAATTCACACCCTCTACCTATCTTTCATATGACTCTGATCAATGTAACTAAATAATTTCAAAACCCATATAACAAAAATTACCAGTCAAATCACATATTTCTAGATACAGGAACCTTAAAGATGGGAAGTATCTTACTCATGTTTTTATTCCCAGGGTTTAGCACCATGCAAAAATAGAAGCTTAATAAATAATTCTTGAATGAGTGGCTAAATGAATATCTATAGTGTGGGTAAGAGTGTTACACCACCAAATGTACATCCTGGGCAATTTTTCAAGATCATTAGACATTTAAGGTCTCTCCAAGAATGAACACTCACTTATAGATATTGCATGAACATTTATTATAAACATAAGAAATATCCTAATACTTGAAAATGTTCGTTAGGTACATTTGATGCACTTAAACAGAAACAAACATCAATCACTTTTATTCAAGCATGCTTCAAATTTACATGAAAAGTTTTCTTTCTATGCAAACTGTCTTTACTCCATATCAAAAATACAGATTTTGGTCGACACACTGGTCCCAAAATAACCGCTGCCTGTGAACTATGTTAACAGTACAAACTATCTATCAGGTCTGCCTGGAACCCAAGTCCTTTACAATACTGGAGATTTTAGCATTTCTTAGGATGATGAAATGAATAATACCCATGGCAATCCAGAAACTCATGTGGTACATGATTTTTATAGTATTCAAACTAGTATCTTACCCTGTGGAATGCTGCCTTACATTTGGTATATTAATACAAATATGGCTCCTGGAGTAAAAAAGGCTATTGAAAATTTAGTAGAGGTTGATAACTTGCTAGATCTGGCCACCTTTGTGTTGGGACCCTTGCCCATGGACTTTTTCAGAAATGGTGCCTCTACCAGGGCCACTGGCTACTATACCAGTAGATTTAAAGGACGTATCCAGCTTCACTATGCAATGTAACCACCACATTATCCCTCTTCCTTATGGCAACCTGCTTGGCCCAAGTACTTTCTGGCCACCAAGAATACAAGCATGGGCTGGAAAATCAATCTCACTACCACTAATTCTTCTACTTGTAACTTACTTTTCAGGGTATCTATAACATTGTGTTGACATACTCAGTTCAGTCTTCTAGTGTTCATTTCCTCTCTCCTATTCTACGGAAAGGGTAAACTGAGTAGCTTTTTGTATCACAGAAGGAAGACAAGTTTTCCATTCTCATGTACCAAATATAAAACATACACAGAGCACCCCATTTTTGAGATATTGTAAGAATGAAAAAATGCACATCTCATAGTCATGAGCAGGTTAGGCTCTAGTTTTGTAAATGTACTAAGGTCTCAGATTTTTTTTCTGCAACTTTGAGGACTGTAAAAAAACATAGCTTCCTTATTTTTTAGAATTGATCAGATCTTCATTTTAAGCTCAGTTCTTGATGGTATAATAAGAAGTGCAAGAATGGGAAAGGGGAGCCGGGCATGGCAGTGCATGTCTATAATCCCAGCACCAAGGAGGCAGGAGGCTGAGGCAGGAGGATCACTGTGAGTTTGAGGCTACCCTGGGCTACATAGTGACTTTAAGGTCAGCCTGAACTACATAGTAAAACTCTGTCTCAAAAAAAAAAATGGGAAAGGAATCCTTTATTCCAATAGAAAGATTAATTAGAAATACAACATGTAAATTTGTGGCAGAGCTTTCCTTTGTCTGTAGAACTTTTACCAGTAATCATTTTCCTATTAAGCTATTGATATTCTACCTCTGAAAACACAACTTCCTCTTCTTATTTTCTTAAAGCTATCATTTATTCTATTTAATGAGAATTGCTTCTTACAATTGAATATAGATCAGAAAGTATTATATTGATCATAAATGCAATGATTTGAGAACACTGCAGAAAAGCCACAACAGAAATCAAATAAACACAAGAAAAAAAAAACAAAGCTGTTTGGCCATTTCTAGATTTATAGTGGGCAAATAAAAGATATGTGAGCATCTTGAGATAAATAATTTCACTTTCTGCAGTAATAATTTCATATTTTTAAAATGATTAAACATCTAAAAATAGATGCTTTTGCCACCCTGTTGGCACATGCCTATAATCCCAGCACTTGAGATGCTGAGGGAGGAGGAGCAGGTGATTTCACGGCTGCCTGGGTTACACAGGAATTTAAAGCCAGCCTGAACTCCATCGCAAGACCCTTTCTCCAAAAGAAAAAGAAAAAAAGATTCTGCTTGTCAGGCTGGCGTAACAGTATAGGGACTGGATTGCTAATATCAGACTTTCATAATGACAGATGCTTTCACACTGACGTACACTACATACACCTCCTATCCCCACAATGATCCTTTCCAAGTTCCCTTCCCTGCTTTCTTTTAGATAATCTTATGAGATACCCTGTATGTTACTCTATTCTTCCAACAACAAACACAGCTGAATTCTAACAAACTTACTTGGACTTGATCTGACCTAGAAGCCCTGCGAGGGACCAGATTTATCCTTCTGAAACAACAGCAGCAAAAAGATAAAGTGTACAAAACAATGGTTTTCTTGACAGTGGCATCAAGTGTGGCATCAAGATAATTCAGTGATTTTTCAAAGACAGAAAATGAGAGAAATATGTCCTGTGATAGCCCATGTTTACTGCACTCTGTGAGTTTTCTAGGTCAGGTGCAGGGAGAAGGACTCCAGACAGGGCACAATTGTCTCCTTGAGTGGAAATGAGGCTGAGGGTCCAGGATACCCTTGGTTTCTTTTTCATGTTAATCTTTTCAACTGCCAACTGTCCTGGGGCAGATCTTTATAGGTGCTTCTTTTCTGGCCACTAGCAAGGATTTCAAATTATTTCTGGCCACTAGCAAGGATTTCAAATTATTTCTGGCCACTAGCAAGGATTTCAAATTATTTAACATGTCTTCTTGATCTTTCTTACCACAGTGGATCTCATAAAAGAAGCAAGCAGTATCCATGCTACGGCCTGAACATTGAACTGTCCTGAAATTTCCCCCACCAGATTAATTAGTCCATCACCCTTAATCTTAGTCTCCCACAAACTTTTAGGACATGAGCAAAAATAGACAAATTTTCTTCCACATCATGAGACATGTCAATGAAGTCTTTCTTCCCAGATAAAACTTCCTGACACCTGATCTTTACCCTCTGAATTTCTAACAGGATTCTGGTCTTCTGAACTCTGACCAAAATCTCCCATCAAGCCTGGCTTAAAGCATACTAGGGCTTCTCTACTTTGTATCTCCAAAACTTTCCAAAGTGTTTCCCTGAACCACTTCCAAAGGCTTCTAAACCACATGATTAGGTAGTCACAGCAGCAACCCCACTTCTAGTATCAAAATATGTCTTAATTACTTTTCTCATCACTGGAACAAAACAACATCTGCAACTTAAAGGATAGGTTTATTCTAACTCAAATTTTAGTCTATAATTGGCCCATTCCAAAGCAGGAAGGCATGGTGTAAGGGTCTAGGTGGAGAAAATCTGCTCACTTCATGGAAGCAAGGAAGTAGAAAGAAAAGAGAGAAGCCAGAGAGGGAGCTCATGCCTTCCAGATCCCACCTCAACAGAGCTACATCTCTTGATCAGGGCCCACCTCTATCAGCAAGTTGGTTATAGTCCTGCAATGGTCCAATCCTCTTCTAAAACCCAATTTATGCACACATGAGGCTTCTGTTGGCTCTACTTTCAGAATAAAACCAAAATCCAGAAACCCCTCACTTTTGTCAAATAATAATAGCCTCTAGCCTTGATCACCTTAATAAACTAATCATGATGATTTTTCCCATTTCTAACCTTGTTCATCTTCCACCTATACTTATCAATCACTTTGCCTCCCGCAAGTTTAGCCAGGCCACTCAGAGTTTCATAAGGTTCTATATGATCTGACACCCACCTCATTCATTTTTTCAGCTCAATATTGAGCTGAAAAATATTGCTAATTTTTTCCCCTTACCCCTTCTAATATTGCTAATTTTTTCCCCTTACCTACTCTACTCAAATACATGGGCCTCCTGGCTATTTCTGTTCCTGAAAAATAAGCTAAAACAATTCACAGATGTCTATGGTTCCCTTATCCTAGCCACAAAAAGCAGGTTTTCTTCACCCTATTCGCTTTTTAAATACACCATGGATTGAAAGAAAGAGTTTTAGAGTTAGAGGCCTTTTATTTATTCATTCATTCTGCAAGCATTCATTGGTTGCTTCAGATCAAATCCTTAGCAAATGCAGGTACATGAAGCAAGCCCTTTCTAGTCAAATATCAAGTGAGAGAAAAACACAGGAGATAATTATAACACAAAGTGGTGGATATGGGTAGATTTCAAGGTATTATGAAGGCAGAGGAGGAGTACTTTAATTTGGCTGAGCGGTTTCAGCTACGACTTTCAAGAAACAGTAATGTCTGATGGGGTTAAATCTCCATTCTACCATGCAAGGCAATGACCTTGGGCATGCTTCAGAAAATTTCTGATACTTGTAAATTTGAGATGATGATATCTGTTTCACCCACTTGTTTTGAGAATCAATAGAGATAACATATGTTCATTAAAAGTGTTACCTACAGTCATTATCATTCTCTGGCCTCTTGACCAATGCTATGCACTCAGAAGCAAGCACTTTAGTAAACATAGTGTCTGTTCACAGAGCTTCAAACATTTGAAGAAATGAACTTATTAGCAAAGAGCCTAGAGTTCAATATCTTGAAAACTTAAGTGGTTCTTATTTTTGTCCTAAGCCTCGCACATCATTTTGAAGAAATAAACCATATTTTGCTAGGGGCAATGCTATCACATTCATCTACACAAACTCAGTCAATATGTATTGATTTGTGTTCTAATATTCATGAAACAATGGCTTGGTTCAAAAGCAATTCTCTGTACTTGGGTGTGTTTTGTGCCACAAATGAACAGTTAATAGAACTGCAGTTAATGATGACTACATCAGCCAGAACACTCACACAACAGCCTCACTGACTGCAAGGTTCATTAGAAGACAAATAACTAATGTGGGATATGCCTAGCAATTAATAGTCTCCCTAACATTTTTCTGTAACCTACTGTGTGTAGCTGGATAAGCTGGGTAATACTGTAAGAAACAATACAAAACTCATCTTTGGTTTTTCCTCCATAAAGTACTAGATTGCTCCTGTTTCTTTGTAAGATAATTAAGGAAAAATCTCTCAGGAAAAAAGAAAACATATAAATTGAGAGTTGTGTTACACTTAAAATGATCACAAATTCTTTGATACTGATCCCATCAAGAGATGGTACCTAGATCATCTCCTCTTGGCTACAGGCAAGTCTATGACTGCATTGATCAACGAACTAGAATCTAAGTGACTTCCTATGATTTCCAATTCTAAGTCACAAAGCCCATGCAGTTTCAGCTGGCTGTCTTAGCACACCCACTCTACTGGGCTGTGCCACTGAGCTATATTCCTGGCTCTGACTATGTTATGACTTCATCAAAAACACAGGAAGGTTTCTACAAATAGAAGGTTGGACTCAGTACCCAGAAAATTTTTCAATAAGATGCTAGGACTACTCATTCCCCTCCCACACACCCTAAGATGCACATTATCTGCTCATTTACCAGTCAAGTTAGACCGACAAATTAGTCATCAGCTGGCTGCCTTATGTTGATCACAGCCTCATTCACCAAATATGAGAGACACAATTACAAGTAAAATTGCAGGTATGTGGTTTTAACTATCACATCAATCCTAGCTTTACCAATAGCTAAACAGAAATAAGATAATACACTTTTATTACTATCGTTAAAAAAAAACCACAAATTTGTTTTTAAATTTCAGATCTTAATATAAAGAACAAAAAAACATAAAAATGTAAAAGTAAATGCTCTGAGCTGCTAAACTCTGAGTCTTTTAATGTATTTAAAGGAATATTATTAACTCCATAAGCTCAGTTTAATTCAATGTTTTTTTCTAAAAGATATTTCATTGCTAATTAACTTTCAAAAAAGCAGAAGATATCTCCTTTCCACGGAAGGTTGTAATTTTCCAAAGTTTTGACTTTTGCTTAATTCCCCGTAAAGAACATTGTGTAGTTTTTGCTTTAATTTTAAAATGCTTCCATTCTGTGAGGTAAAGTGCTAAGTACTCAGTGAAATGTGAAACCAAAGTCTTTCTTGGATATGTGTTTCTCTGAGAAAAAATTAAAATCTAACAAATATAGCTCTACAAAAAAAGGAAGGACATTTGTCCTGATGTCTACCCCAGGAATCACCTCCCTATGGAGAATTTTGAAAAGATCTAGGCCTTTTCAATGTCCTTAACTAAATTAGTTAATTAAAAATATGGATGAGCAAAGTCCGCTGAGGTTAAAGAGAGAACAATAGTCAGCAATCATTTATCACAGTCCCCGGTTCAAGGATTTCAGGATACCTGATTAACAGTGGCAATTCTCATTTAGGTTCATGATCTGATGAAGCAGAGTTGTTATTGATCCAACAGCTGACCTCTCTGCAAGCTGGGAGTGTGACAACAGCAATCTCTCCATACAGCACGCCTCCAGTTATGACAGTTTGAGTAATGACTATATGAAACAGATGACTAGGTAGCTAATTCCAAAAAACTCTCATTCCATTTGTATTGAGCTTCAGATTTTTCACATACTCAGTGTCTGTACTGGTATCTTTCCTTTCTTATTTGTTTCTTCCTTTCCTTTTTAATATCTTATACTACAATTTTTAAAGGAAGTTTTGACAGATTTCAATTGTTAGGAAGGAAAACACTAATCCTAACACTTCTTGAGTTCAATGTCTGAGTCCCGCAAATCTGACAAAAGATGTATTTACAAGAGAAAGGGAATACAAATTTGTTGATATTCTAGATCCATGGGAATTCAAAGAAAATAAATTCAAAACAGTAGACTTGAGGGATTAGGTAACATTTTAATAAAGAAAGAGAGGGTTGCACGCTGATCAATCGCAAAATTTCTTAAATATTGCTAAAAATATTTAGAGAAAACTAATGGGATATAAGTGTTATTGTATGGTTTATTTATGAAGATTCGTGTCAATGCTAACTCTGTCTCTGGTAATAAGAGTATCTGTGTTTTGCAGCTCAGGTAAATAAGGATAAAGCTGCAGAATTCCTCCTGTATTTACTGATTCTTAATTGCCTTCAGCTCACCATACTTTTTATGCCAAAGTGGCACATTTAGAAGTGGCATGTTCTGGACCTCTTCAATATCTGTAGTTGTGTTTTAGCACACCCTACTGATACACTAAGAATGTCTTCTACTCCATTATATGGAATAACAATTTAACAAAAAGGGGGAACTTGACCAAATTTTAGCTTTCATAAGGAATAGAATGCAGACATGAAATTAATGCTTTCAGAAGTTTTTCTACAAAAAACCCATGAAACATCTGAGAACAATTGGCTTGAACAACAGAACATAATGCTGAAACATCTGGAGGGGAAGTAGAAAATGCAAGCAACAGTCCAGACACTTTGTCTACACAAAAATCAGCCATCCAAATGTTAAGTCCTAGACCAAATATCTAGCTGATCTGTGCAGTTCCTTCCATCTCTGTGTATGTGAGGCTCCTCATCAACTCATTGTAACTTTGAGTCACAGCCCCCTGGAGTGGAGTGCTCCATTAGATCATGAGCCTAAGAGAATCGCCACTGCTAGTCAGTTATCTTGAAATCCTTGAACAGGGGACTGTGATAAATGATTGCTGACTATTGTTCTCCCTTTAACCTCAGTGGACTTTGCTCACCCATATTTTTAATTAACAGATTGTCTCTCCTACCCAATTTTTTGTCTGCTTTCAATGATTGCATGCATGTTTTCTAAGTAAAGTTAAAAGAAAAAACAGCACACCGTGTCTTTTTCATTGGAGTGACGTAAGGGCAGGACAATGGCTGGTCGGTTTGCATTTTCCTTGCAACCCCTAGCACAACAGGGCAGTCAATAAACATTACACCAGCAAATAAATCAGAATTCCAAACTGTGGTCTGAATTGAAGAATACATTATACTCAGCTATTTTTGCAGCAGGGTAAATTTCAGATAAAGGCTCAATTGATTGGCTTTTCTTAAACATTAATGTGCATACAAATCTCCTGGAGATGCTTTAAAATGCAGATTCTGAGTGAGGTCTGGGCTGGGGCCCTGCTATATTGCACTTTATCACACTCCCAGTTCCACTAAGGTTCTTAGGGTTACAACTGAATAGCAAGTGGATAGATTATTGGCAAGGGAAAAGGTACCGATTGTAAATCACATTCCAAGTATGTTTAATTGTCAAAGGAATTTTTAATGAAATAAAGCACTTTTTTAACTCTTAAAATCTAAACCATCAAATAAAAAACTCAAACTAGAATCCGTAATCTAAAATTAAGAGAGCTTTTGCCTAAGGGGCAAAAACAATGCTTTGTAAATTACTAATAAGGTCAGAGTTGCTAGGAGGAAAGAGCACAAGAGTTAAGTTTTAAGCTAAGTGTACAAATACAAACCACTAGGTACAGTACTCTAGTACCAATCTTAACATTCCCCCCACAAAGTCATTTTTTCAGGCTTACATACAAGAAGGAAAATGAAATTATAAATTGATTACATTTTCAAGTATACACGAGTAAACATCATAAATGCTCCATAATTTCAATAGATTGATAGACTGAGTAATCTGTTTCTAGCAAATGTTTGCAATTCAAAACTATATGCACTACTGCACTTGTCTTGACTAATTATTTGTGATAGAAAGAACCTAGAAACCACCTCTAGAAGCACATTCCAGCACCCCTAAACTGAGTAACATATTTGGTACATCCAGCCAGAAGGTCAAGGTAAGGCCCTTTTTGACACTTTTTTTGTTCATTTCTTTCTCTCTCTCTCTAAAATCTATGTCTGAGAAGGTTTCTTTCACTCTCTCTCTCTCTCTCTCTCTCTCTCTCTCTCCCCTAGGCTGGGGAATTTAGGAAACTTTCTCATGTAAAGGAGCAGTTACCCATTTTGTGCTCAAACTCTTACCTGTGCTTATCTCTGGGGATCCTTTCTCAGAGACAGTGTGTCACTTTCTCAGGGCTTTGTTTCATCTCAGTCCACCTTTCTGCCATATTTGTTAGCAATTTTGGTTTGCCATGTGAGTCAGTCACATGGATTTGCCAGATTCATCAGCCATTCTGGTCATGTGAGTTAGTCATGTGGCAGGCCTTTTGCTTCATCACATGGGTCAGCCATGTGGATTCTGCCATGCTTGTTAGCCATTTCAGTTGATGATGCAAATTGGTTACATGGTTCCACCAGGCTTTTTGGCATTTTTTTTTTCAACTGGCCACATGGTCACCAGGAAATCTTACCCTTGTAGTCAGGAGCTCAGTCTCCAGTTGTAGGGAACATATGGGCCTCCTCCCTCTTTTGAATTAGGTTAGATTTCCTCCTTGTTTCTTCCAGCAAAAGCTCAAGTAATTTGGAGACATATGCTTCGTAGCTTAAGCAGAACAAAAGATAGCCAGTAAAGGTCAACTCAGGCAGTTGTGAGTATGCAGGAGCAGTGCCATCCTTGTTCTTAGAACTGTTTACACGTTTTTAAAGATGTTTCTATCTCAGTTGTCTTAAACAAAGCACCAAAGTTTTTATTATCAGGACAAATACAAGAAATGCTGTTGCTCAAGGGGCTCCACACTGATCTCTTAAGAGTTTACTCTTTCTAAGACCATCATTAGGCGGGGGGGCCCCACCCCGATCTCTTAAGAGTGCCATAAGTGGCTAAGAGAGTCCCCAGGAGAGGGCTCCACCCTGACCTCATGGACTACTCAGTGGGCTAGTAAAGTCTCTGCCCTTCTCCCTAAGAAATTAGTGAGCCATGGGATGGAGAATCCTAAGGCAAAGAGAGCCCTCAGGGAGGCTCTACTCGCCTAGGAGACACTAGTGTCACCCCAGTCTTGAGCAGAAATTCTGCTTAGTAAGTCCCTGAGTCTGGTAGGGACACAGCAGGTCTCTTCCTCCTGCATCACTAGCTAGGCCCCAAGATGTCCCATGGGAAACACCAAAGACAGCCCCCTGCAGATGCCACCAATCTCACCACCAGGCTGTATTCTTAATCAGCGGGAACAGTTTGACCCTGCCAATCAGAAAAAGGAGTGACTCATCTATGACTGCAGTACAGTTTGGATCCAGTATGAATGAGGCAATGGGGAATAATGGGTAATGATGGCAGTTTAAATTAGTATACTATTTTTCAGTTAAATCATTTCTCCATAAAGCACAGAAAATAAAATGAAATCCCTTATGTTCAGCCTTTCTGAGCCTTTATCTCTGAAAAAAACATCCAGAAACTATGATATTTAGAATGGCCGCTGGGAAGAGGAAATTGATATAGTTGGCGATCCTGTCCTCAGACACCCACCTGTCTCTCAGAGAGATATGAGTCTGTTGCACCTGTCTCCTACCATCCCAGAGAGAGCCCGTATTTTCAAAAGACCCTGGTAGGTTTATAGATGGGGCTCCAACCCCCTATGAACCAACTTCTGGACACAGCCTTTTCTGTGTGTGATAATTAGGATATAGATGAATATGGAAGGGAAAGAACTGAGAGAAAAAACAAACCAAAGTTATGGCTGTCCCATTTGGTAATGCTTAAACCACTCCCAAGTTGTCCAAGAGGAAACCCAGAGCCAATCACAGCCTGCAAGAAAACTGAACACTGGGCGCATGACTGTACCAAGGCACTACTCAGGCCCTGCTCTGTGTGTCAGGCAGCTGATGTGCCTGTCTCATGGCACTGGGAGATTGACTGTCCATGCCCCAAAGAGGCACTAAACCACTCAACACCATCATCTCCCACTCAGAGGAAGAGGACCAAAGGAGCCCAGGATGAACTTGAATGCTGCAGTCCACGAACTCTCTGTCTTCTGTGAGAAATCCTGGGTGATCCTGGACAACATGGGCATAGGTAGGTAAATTCAGTTGCTTATACATCTGTTTAACTCCCACCTCTTGGAAACCCTTCTGTAGATCTACAACTATAATTGGGGTCAAGGGACTCACTAGTCAGAGCTTCTTTACTCCTGCTCTGACATGCCACTTGGAAGTCAAAGTTCAACTCTAAGTTCTGCACTACCCCACAGTGTCCTACTCCCTAGCTAGCAAGAGTTTTGCTAGCCAAATTGGGGCCAGTTCTCCAATTCCAGCAAAGGCCAAAGTGCATTTTACCCACAGACCATGCTTCTTAGACACATCTGAGGCTACTATACAGCCTTGTACTACTCTTAATCCTACTTTTTGATGCCAATAGGCTCAGAGATTAGCCAGTCTTGTATGTGATTCCTAGAGCTATGCCTGAAGGTAGGACATTAGTGATCTGTACCTCCAAGACCCTAAGGAGGTGTGCTTCACTGATGGAAGTAGCTTGGTCCAAGAAGGACCCTGAAAGGCAGGTTACACAGTTGCAGTTCACATACTTATTGAGGCCAAACCCCTCGCCCCCCCCCCAGGAACCCCTATTGAAAAGCTGAACTCATAGCCCTTACTCATTGACATTCAGCAACTTGGAAAGTCAGGACTTTGCTAACTAATAAAAAAAAAAAAAAAAGCATAAGCAGAATATTCTACTGCTCCTGGAGGCAGTCTGTCATCCCAAGCAGATCGCTGTCATTCATTGCAAGGGACCCCAAATACACATGTCTCAAGTCTCTTTGGGAGATCAAAAGACTGATAGGGAAGTAGCCTTTCATCCCCTCCCCCCCAGACTCTAACCTTGTTCTCAGTTCCTGAGAACTATTGAAACCAATATATAGTTGCCAGGAAGATAAATGGGCCTTAGGACAAGGGGGAATCAAAAAGGGACTTTGGTGGTTTTCACAAAACAAACTGGCCCTTTCTCAAGAGACACAGTAGGAAGCTTTAAAAACCTTATGTGCTAAATAATTGCTAGAATTTCCATAGAACTAGGAAGAAAGTTACTCGTGGGGGCCTCTGCAAGACCTGAGGCTCCTCTTCAAAAGCAAGATTCCAGTACTCCTCTGGGTACAAATACCATGTTTCCCCAAAAATAAGACCTTGCCAGAAAATAAACATCAGCTGTATTTAATAGCTGGTCATTTCCATGGTAACAGCCAGTGTCATGAAGAATCTACTTTATTATTCTCTTGCTCAGTGGCTACTCTGTATTGGCAGGTAAGGCAAGGATAGGCTGATCGGGAATGGCATTTTTGGTCTCTAGTTAGGTCTTATTTGGTGGCAAACACAGTAAGTAGAGTCACTAATGACCCTAATCCTCATAACTTAAATGGGCATGCACATTGAGACTGCTGTTTTTAATTAGATCCATAATGTAGATAATCTTGCTAAGGTTATGGCTCTCAGGCTCTTGATAATTTACCTAACATCCCTCTTTCCGGTACTTTCTCTCCACAGGAAGTATGGAGATCTGACCTGTTCCTTCTCATATTTGGGCCCTACAACTTGACACTAACAGTGAAGTAACTCCTGACAAATTCACCAAGTTTTCTACAGACACGAAACCTTTGATTACTGTCTCTGACAGATTGTTTTTCCTTCAACCCAGCTGGTGAGCCACACCACCCCAAGGTGGTTGGAGAGCACATGACCCCCAATCATTACAGCCTGTGGCCCCTTTCAGAAGGAGTAGCTATATGAAGACAGGAACCTCCACTCCCTCGACATCCCATAAAGAATTATGGGGATTTATGTCTCTCAGGGGGAAATGAGGCAGAAAACTAAGGCATAGCAAAGCTTTCTGGGGCAGTACAGTATGTCCCTCACTTCCAAACAAGTTCCAATCTGGGAGAATGTTCATAACTTGGGTTCCTTAGTAAATTCTACAAAGTGAGCCTTACACACCTTTTGACACAAATATACAACATAAAACATTAAAAAAACAAACGCACACACAAATACAGTAAGTCCTCAACTGTACTGTACTATTGTACACTATTGTACAGTAAGCACACTGCAGCACAACTGTGACAGTGTCCGGTAGACATACGGGCTTCTTCCATGATTTATCCACATGCAGGAATGTTTGTAAGGCAAGGTCCATTTGTATCCATGAAAGTTTGCAACTCGAATATTTGTAAGTCAGAAACTTACTATATAGGCGTTCCCTCTTAATTACAAAATCCCAGAACAGTTCCCAAAGCCCTGCACATGCAGGAAGTAGGACAGTTTTGGACAGGACAGCCTAGACCTGACATCAATCTGAGGATCGGGTGATATAAAAAGGATAGTTGACGCTGACTCTCCTGCTGCTGCGCTCTCTCACAGCAGCTCAGCCTTGTCCTGTACAATGTACATTGCTTACTTTGCTACTTTTACTTGGCCCAAACTCGCTCTACAGAGCCTATATCTTTTCCTGCTTTAATAAATATAAAACCTTCCTACCTTAAAAACAGAACTATATAAAGTAATTTTTAAATTGTTTTCTTCATTGTTATATCTAAGCCATTAGGTAGTGTTTTACACGGAAAAGAAAAAATTAAAGTTACTCAGTTAATCAATACTGAGCCCAAGTACTTTGGAAAAACACTCTGAGGTTACAGAACTAACCTGGTATTGATTCTACTAACATGGATCTTGTAGTCTAACAGGAGGAAACTTGCATATAGAAGTAACTGAAATATGATTTTACACTGTGGTAACTGTCATAAAATATGCAAATAATGGGCTTCAGAAATAAAGAAGAATCATGAGATAAATTATGATGAGACACTTTACCTCCCAAAAGTTTTTTAAAAATGTAACACTGTCCCTGGATGTGAGATAGGACAGAAGAAATAAAAGGTAAAATGGAAATATCTAATGGTGGTACTTTTAAGAAGACTATGACTTTTGGGTCTCAGTTAAAATTTCCCAGTATGAGCCATATCAGCATTCCCTTAGTTAAATTTAGGTTCCTTTCCTTAGAGACCCATCACACCCGAGATTCCTTGGAATTACTGAACATCCATAAATTGGCTTAATTGAGAAAATAAAGAGCAGAAACCTGATCCTAAGATAAAAGAACAGGTTGAGAGAACCCAAGGAACATTTAAATTACCTGTTCAGGAAAAAAAAAAATGGGCCTGTACCTGTAGAATGGACTACTACCCTTCCGAGGTGTGGGTCACCTTTCCCTAGGTTTCTACTCCCTCAGGAGAAGCATAAATAGTCCCTATTCCAGGAAATAAGCACTGCTGTCTCTTGAGGGCCCTTACTTTATTTGTTTGCACATGTACATTTTAAGTCTATCTAATCAAACCTTTACTATCCCTTATGAACAGTCTGGAAATTATTTTTCCATAACAGCAGTGTGCAAATTTATTCTACAAGAAAAGCGGGTTAGGTCCCTTACTTCACCTTCAGGAATCTCTTTGGGTTGAGTCCGGTGACAAATGGAATATTGTTCTCTAAAAAGACTCTCAAGTCCAATAATTCAGTGATCATGAGATTTCTCATTTGGAAACACTCTTGTAATTCAAGACAAAAGGAGTCCTCATTTGCTGAAAATGCCAAAGACATACAAAGTATCAGTAATTTCCCAAGAAAATACCTATTATACTCAAACAGCTTTCCATACATCTTTAACCAGTCATGTGATAGTAACTGTTTAAAAATCAAATCTCGGGGTGAGGGGAGCACTCCTTTGTCACCTTACTGATTTCTGTGTTATAAATATTCTCATTATTGCTGATTTCAAGCTTCTGTGAGCATACTAACCTCTGAGCTGGTAAGCTATGTTCCTAATCTGCCCTCACTCATAACTAATGATATTTAGTTTTACTGGTGAAGAAGGATACAGGTTTGGGTTTACATTTTGGTTCCAAAATTCATCAACTGTAAAAGCTTTGATAAGTTTCTCAGCCTCTCTGGGCTTCTGTTTTTCCCTTTATAAATGGTGAGTGCTAATACAATCTGACTGTGGTAAGAAATAAATTAATTAAAATGTGAATAAATTGTTATGTGTCACTAAGTGTTGACTTTCAGTGTTAATTATAAAAATCCTATTGAAAATTAATCCTTAGGCAACTTTCTAATCACAATCTCCATTCATAAGGACCTTCTGTAAAGTAAGAGTTCTTACATCTTTTTAGAAATAACTCTACCAATCATTTCCTTCTAAGCACTGCTGAAAGTCTAAATGTAAAAATAAGATGGCCTACATACTCTTAAGTGAAATAAACTGGACAAACATATGTAAATACCACATTGTTTCTCTGGTGTGAGAAACTGAAAGTGTAAATAAGGAGCAGAATGTATATTAGGTATTGTGAAATAGGAAGAAAATGTTGAAATTGGAGAGGGGTATGGGGAGGGCAGTGGGGGAAGGAAAGAAGGCAAAAGTAAAAAAAAGTGAGAAAAGAAGGAAAAGCTAGAAATCATGCTTTTGGTACTGGGGAGGGAAGGAGGGGTTGAAGGGAGGGTAGGTGAATGGGAAATAAAAAGAATTAAGTTATATCATGTACAGGTACAGATTCTGTATGATGAATGTGATTGTTATGTATATCTAAAATGTACCAATATAAGTAACACCTAAACCATGATATCAAGCCAAGATTTAGATTGGAAGCAGAGTTGTCCATTTCTGAATAAATCTCCCAGGTTAGGGAAAGTTAAATAAATAAATAAATAAATAAATAAATAATAAAATAAGATGGTTGATACAATTATGAAAAATTGGTTCTCTGGGCCATTTTATGAATACTCTGAAAGATTTACAAAGCAAGTCCATTTAGCATAGTGCTTACTACTATACTACTCATTTGAGATTTGGAAGTATTCTGTCTTATCTTGGTCTTAATGGCATAGCATCATAGTAGAATATTAATGCTAGGATGTGACCTTGAATTGCAACTCTACATATACTATCTTAATACCCACTGCTTTTTGCCCCACTTATGAATTAGATAATAAACTGCCTTGAGGCAAAGTTAATTTCTGTCCATCATGGTGCTTTTCCATTGCCTCCTTCAGGGTTTGAGACATAGTAGTATAATAATTATTTGTTGAATCATGATGTCTTAATACTGAATTAGCTTCATTGGCTTATTCCCATAAGAATCAAAGATTTCAAAGCCTAAACACTGATAACTATTCCCCAGAATAAAATATCTAGATTTTTTTTATTTTAAAGAGAAAAGAACAAAAAAAATTAACACAAAGACATATACAAAACAGCATAAAAAAATAAAAATGATACAGAATTTCAAACAAGGTAACAGGAAATTAACAATGATTGTTGTATTATATATTGTTATCTTCAAATTGGTTACTCAGATAACCAGATATAGGCATGATTGAAAGGAACAGTTAAAGATCTAGAAATTTTGCAGTTAAGAAATCTGTTTAAAATAACTTGAAATTTTCTACTCAAGGAACTGCTAATCACAAGGTATACGATAGTATAAATACTATTATTCAATTGTGGACAATTTTAACATTATAATTGGTACTTGTTAATAAATATACCAGGAACCAGACATAAACTTGAACTATATCAGATGAATTCTGAATTATACTCATTTATCTGTGAATATTCTTTGGAAATGGATAGAAAGACAGAAATTCCCACAACCACTGTTAAATAATCAATCTTTAGGAAACAATATTTGACCTAAATCCCTCATTTTGCTTACAAGGAGTGGGAGGTTAAGGGGAAATTCACTACTTCCCATTGGCATTTCCCTAGAACATAATCAAAGGCAAAACTTTGAAAAAAATCCAGGTCATTGGAATGCCATTTCCACATCAATTTGTAATCTGTTTAAAAGTTTTGTATCTTTTCTAGTTCCCTGTGTTTTTGTAAATTAAAAAAAAAAATTCTAGGAGCCGGGGATTTGACTCAGCGGCATAGTGCATGCCTGGCAAGCCTGAGGTCCTGAGTTCTGTTCCCAGCACAAAAAAAGAAAAAATGCTAGAATGTTAGACTTACACACCTCTTGAAATGTCATTTTGTCAATTAGAAAACAGTTACTTTTTGTACAATCAAATGTAAATTACAGACTAGGACCCCTTGTCTCTTCAGAGATGTAGGAACTGTCTTGAGCCTCCAACAGTTCCATGAAGTAGCAAAAGCCTAAGTTTCTGCTCTAAAACTTCTGCAGATTTTCACAGTCCTTTTTCTCATATCCTCCTCTGCAATTTGAGTTCATGATTCCTCTGTGAAATATGTTAACCTAGATATAAAACTTAGCACAGTTCAGTTCCTCCAGCACAGATGTACTCTCAAGAAGTTTAAAAAGTATTCTGAATGATGTTATAAGAAGGAAAAAGGAAGGATTTACTTCACCGCAATGCAAATAATGATCACAACTAAGCTACAGAATTCTTAAAATATTTGGTGGCTCTGCATCCTATGAATTTTAATGGCTCCCCTCTCCTTACCATCTTCTAATTCTTCACCCCTGTTCCCACTCCCTTATCTTTCTTCTACCTTCTCTTTCCTTGTGCACCTGGCATTTAACCACAGAATTATTTCTTCTATGCTCTTAAAAATACATAACTTCCCCCTTTCCCTGAAGTCTCAGTGTCACCTAACAAGCTTAGCTATGATATGATATGAGTGTAAAGCAGGGCTGGGAGATGGCTGCTCTATCCCACTGAAGGTGGACCTTCTAGAGCTTTCTGTGATAAACAGCCTGCTGCGGCATGCATGCCAGAGGTTCACCACCACTGCTCTATCCCAATCATTTTTCCACTTGAAGATAAAGTGCGCTTTAAAAAGGAATCCAGGTGAAAATAATATCCTGTGCACCATTAAGCAATTATATAGCTCAATTAGAAGTAATTGAATTAACTCAAAAAGAATGATGGTAACTTGGACGAGGACTGTAGCAGGGACAATGGACAGACACACGAGAATGTAAGACAGAAACTGCAGGTATTGAGTAGCTGAGGATGAAGAGGAGTAATGCAGCACAACCCTAGTTCTATAGCTTGGGCAGCTGTGATTTGTTGCCTCATTCATAATGATAGTGTACCCCAGCAGGCAGCAAATTCAAAAGTGGTTATGATGAGATCAGTTTTGGAAATGCTGAATATGAAGCACCCAGGAGACAACCTCTGGGAGATATACCCTAGGCAGTTTGAGGTGTGTACTTGGTTCTCAGGAGAGTGATAGTGAGGCACAGGCTTTGGGTTCAAAACTATTTGGCTCTAAGTCCTAGTTCTCCCCAATATTAAGTGTGTGCCTCAAGCAAGGAAGTGAAACTAGCATTTCAAAGAGATACTTGAGTTATTATGTTCATTATAACTAAGTAGGCATAATAGCGAAGCTATGGAAACAACTGAGGTGTCCATCAGCAGATGAATTTTCAAACAAAATATGATATGCATGTATGTATATATGTGATATGCAAAAAATGTGATATGCATGTATGTATAAACACTATTTAGCCATACAGAATGAAATCTTTCATTTGCAGCAAAATGGATGGAACTAGAGGACATTATGGTAAGTAAAATAAGCCGGATACAGAAAGATAAATACTACATGTTCATAGCCCTCTGTAGAAAGTGAAAAAACCTACCTCAGAGAAGAAAAGAGTAAGACTGTAATTAAAAGAGGCTAGGAAGGGCAGGGGAACAGAGATGGAGGCTGGATTAAAAGGTGCCAAAATACAGTCACATCAAGTAATAAGCTCCTACTGAGTCACTCTTTCTCTCCGGCCCTCCATTTTACTTGTATAAGACAGTGCAGCTGGATTTGTTGTTCTGTTATATTTCCATGCAACTATTAAATATATATATATATATATACACACACACATATATATATGATTCTTCACATAAATTTCATGGCTAATAAAATTAAAGACATTCTTTTTAGTGTTTTTATTTTACTGTAGATTAAAGGTGTACATATTTAATAAACACGTTCATCACTCAGAAGCAGCAACCAAAAAAAAGGTGGAGTGAGCTGTGAAAGGTTCAGCTAAGGTTCCAGCTCAGGAACAACAAATTGAGGACTAAGCACCGATTCCAGGATTCAGCATATTTATTAAACCAACATCTGACCTATGGTACTGCTGTAGTCTGAATGTTTGTGCCTCTCCCCCTTTGTTATGGTTTGCGTCTAGGTGTCCCTCCAGAGCCCTATGCAGACATGGGGTGCGCTGCTAGAGGTTTTGATTGATTCATGGTCCAATGCCGGGATTACGGATGTGAGTGCGACACCCACCCCAGAGTGGATAGCTTGCATACAATATAAGGGAGGAAAAGAGGCTTGCTCACCTCCCCTCCTCCCTTTTTTGCTCTCCACCTGCTCCTCCCTTTTTGCTGTTGCTGCTTTTGCTGTTTTCCTGAACTGTTGCCCTCTGCCATGTGCCACTCTGCCTTGGAGCCAGCCGAGTTTGGACTGAAACCTCTACAAATTGTGAGCTTAATAAACCTTTCCTTCCTTAGTACAGGGCATCAGGTATTTTGTCTTGGCAACAACAGAAAAGTAACCAGACATCCCTCATTTATATGTTGAAATCCTACCCCCAGAAGAAATGTTACTAGGAGTTGGCACCTTTGAGGGTAACTAGGAAATGAATATTGAGCTCTCATGAATGGGATGAGTGTCCTTATAAAAGAGGTGTGAGAGAGACCCTTCATCACCACTTCTGCCATGTAAAGACAAGGAAGAAAGGTTCCATCTGCAAGAAAGTAGGCTCTCACCAGACACTGAACCTGCCAGCAGCTTCACCTTGGATTTCCCAGCCTCCATAAATTTCTGTCCATCACAAGTCACTTAGTCTATGATACCTCATTAAATTAGCCTAAATGCATTAAGGCAGCCACTGTTTCCAGTAATTGAACACAAAAGTCCAAGAATAGCAAGGTAGAAATAGAATTTTCCCTTGTACTCCTTTGTAGTATCTATTTTCCATTCTGCAACCCTCTGTCCTGCTGATATTTTGGTTCCAACTCCCAGAGAAGCAACACTATTGCCAGGGACATAGTACTAGTTCCATGAACTAAAATCTTTATCTGCAATTTCACTAATTTGGACACCATGACAGTTGTGGTCAAAGCAAGAAGTTACTGTCCTAGCTAGGATAACTGCTAGTGAGAAGTTAAGATTGCATGTGCACACTGCAGATAGGGAGGAACATGTCTATGAATAGGAGATTTACTAAGGAATTTCAGTATTTCCATATCCATTAATAATTCTCACTGGTCAATTATAACAACCACAACCTAATAACAGCAGAACTGAACAAAGAGCTTATGATCCTCTGAATGAAGTGTAAGTCACTTCATGAGGCAAGCATACCAGTAAAGTACTGGTGAAGGGTAAGAAAAATCTACAAAAGCTGGTAGAGGAAGGAGATAACAGATATCAAGTACAGCCTCAGGACCAGCTACAGCAGAAGGCACTGGTATTTGCTTTATACCAATGCTCTTGCCTGGGCTCTTCTAGTAAAATCTGGCATTAAGGTGATTCTATGACTGACTGAACCTGTATTTCCACTTCCCAGGATAATGTGGTTTCCTTTTAGTCTAAAAAATTACAAGTTGCTCCCGTATTTTACTTTGTGAACCAGAGACAGTTTGGGGATATAAGTGGATCCGAATGGTTCTGACAAACCTTCAAACTCTATTGGGTTTTCTGTCTTCCAGACAGCTGCCACCACAGTGCATGAATTTTTGTTCTCTCAGGCCAAATAGTTACATTCCACAGATTCTGTCTTCTGCCACTTTCTGAGTCAGATTCAGCTGAAACACCACAATGCAGATCACTGATTTTGACTGCTGAGAAGCAGCTGAAGGAGCTGAATGATACAAACCAGTAGTATCTAGGCATTAATTCCTAAGGAGCAGAGTTTGACAAGTGAGAGACAAAAAGTGAGAGTCAGGTAGATGACTCTGTTTTCCTTGGTCTTGGTTGGCTTATGCAGCTATAACCAAGTACTTGGGACTAGGTGATTTATAAATTTAAAAAGTTTACTTCTCTCAGTTTGGGAGTTGGAGAAGTATGTGACCAAGGTGCTGGAGGTTTAGGGTCTGCTAGGGTTTGGTTTCTACTTCCAAAATGATATCTTGGGGGGCTGGGGATTTAGCTCAGCGACAAAAGCACCTGCCTGGCATGTGCAAGGTCGTGAGTTCGGTTCCCGGTACCAGAGAAAAACCAAAAAATAAAATAAAATAAAATAAAATGATATCTTAAATGATGCATCCTCAAGATAGAGCAAATTCTGAGTCCTAACAGAGTGAAGACATCAGAGGAAAAAAGGGACTAGCTACTTCCCTCAAGCCTTTTTATAGAGGTCCTAGTCCATTCATGAATGCAAAGCCTCCTAGTCACCTCCTAACAGCCCACATCTTAGTACGATCATTAAGTACATTGGCCATTAAGTTTCAGCTGTGAATTTTGGGAAGGAGGCACATTCAGACCCAAGCACACTGCATCACTCCAGCAAAATGTCCCAAATCATGCTTTTGCTAGAGAGTCTGTCCAAGGGGGTTGACGTGCTGGGGAACAAGCTCACTCCTTCAGCATGCGGTGAAGTAACAGTAAGCACGTTACCTTGCAATCCTTCCCACTCTTTTCTGCCTCACTTCCCTTTTGTCACTCTTCTGCGCCGGACTTCTGTGTCCCAAGTAAAGCATTAGCACTTAGTCTTTGCCTTAGACTCTATTCTCTAAGGAACCCATGTTACACAACTACATCATATAACCTCCTCTGAATTTAGATATGACCATGAAACTAATTCTAATCAATGGAATAGAAGGAGAAATTAGGCAGACCACTTCCAAACATGGCACATACAAATTTCTACACATGCTTGGTTTTACTTTTTCCCTTACAAACTGTTGGAAAAGGGAAAAAAGACAAAGAAAAATAAGGGCCACCTTGGGACCTATACATGGCAAAGCTATCACTGCTGGAGTGACTGGATGACTAGATGGAAGAAAGTTGTCTACTGATTTGTTTTCATTGCCACTACTATTACACAAAAAGAAAGACATTGATGTTTGTACCACGATATAGCTGGGCTCCTTTTAAACAGCATCCAGCACACTCTACTTAGGTAACCTAAACTGTCATTAAGCCAATAACTACAATTAGTGAAGGTCAGGATCCTTTAAAAGGTGTAGTGCTACGTCTGGAAGTTATATTTTTATTTTTTGGGTTTCTGTTTTAGTGTGGTTTTGGCTTGCTTACCTGCAACCACATTTTAATTGTAAGCTTATGTAAATGAAGCAAAATAACAAAGTCATGAAACATTTTGTTTCAAAATTCAGTTAATATGCCCTTTGTAAAAGGCACTCTTCAGAGGGAAAGAAAAAAATGAAAAAAAAAAAAAAGGAGAAAATAGAAACAAAGCTTTTGTAAATAAGGAGGGGAAGAGGGACTGAAGGGAGGGTAAAGGGATAAGGGAAAAAGAGAATGAAGTTATATCATGTACAGGTATAAATTCCCTATGATGGGTATGATCATTGTGTATACCTAAATTGTACCAACAAACTTAATTAATAAAAAATAAATAAAAGGCACTCTTTCTCCCTTACCCTCCAACCACATTCTATACAACCCAGAAAAAAAAACCGAAATGATTTGAACTGGCAGATGTTCATCAGCATAGATATCTTTGGGCTGGCTTTATTAACAAAGGCTACAATCCTAGGAGTGCAAGAGAAATTAAGCCAGATGTAACTACTGAAACTAACATACATCTTCATTTCCACACTAAATGTTACCCATGAATTAAAGCAATTATTCTCTAAAACCTATAAAAGTCCCCAGGGGAAGAACACTTCTTTTTTTTATATTATATTAGATAATGCTCTCTACTCTCAAAAATTAGGGGAGCAGTGGTGCCTAAACATCACCTCCACTGGCAAACTCCACTTAAGTCTGCTCAATCTTTTATACAGCAACCCGAATACCTCCACCCAGTTTACTTTCTTCTTATCCACACAATCACTCCCTAAAAAGCCAGCCTGTGATACATTGGAAATAGTACATTTCTTGCCTTTCTGCCCCAGCAAGACATTCAGGAAGAACAGATGCTGGGTGAGCTGTGTGTGATGGATGATAGAATCATACCAAAAAAGTTTTGAAGGAGACAGAGACCAAACCAAAGGCCAGTGGAAGGGTGAGTCAGATATGCTAGACAAAATCAACATCTTGCTTGAGGCTTCTTGCTTAAGGGAAGCAGGGGAAGGACAGCACAGGGGAACCTTTGTACATTATCTTTGTTTGTTCACTGATCATACATGTATTAAGAACTTAACATATTCCACGCACCATACGCCATATGCCATACACCGTACACCATACACCATAAACCATATACCAGGTGCACTTACTAGGAACATCGTGGTGTATGAAACAATTAGGTGTCTGTTCCTAGGAGCCTGTGGTCTAGCCTGGAACCTCCATACATTTCTGAGAAAACTGAATTGCAAAAGAAGTGATTTTTATGTATTTAGACATCAATTATAAAGCTTTGAATTGTTTCTGTGATTTAAGATGTAAATTTCAAGCCCCTGATTCTGAACTAAAAATCAGAACACAAGTTCTGACAATAAGAATTCCAATCAAGTTCCTAGGTTCTTTTTGTTCTTAAAGTCTTTAAGTATATTCTCTGCACTGTGTCCATAGGTTAATACTGGATCTCCATTTTCAATTGAAAAAAAGAGCTCAAAAAGATGAAATAAGGTTGTATATCATTCTTTCATTTTGTTTATATATACACATTTTTGTTATATATAAAAAATACATAAAAGGAATGAGTATATATTTGTATATATTCATATATAGTGCATATGTACACTTAGGTATATGTATTAGGAATCCACTATAAAGCGCTATGTCCGTTAGATTAGTCAAGGTTCTTCAGAGCAATTGAATGGAGGGTGGGGGAGGAGGAAAGATTACAGGAATCGGCTCACACCGCTATGGCAGCAAGTTAGAGGACAGGGAAAGTTGGTGGTATAATTCAGCCAAGTCTGAAGGCCCAAGAACTAAGAGCGTTTTGTCCAAGGGCAGGAAAAGATGCTGTCTCAGATCAAACAGAAGCAAATTTGCTCTTCCTCTGCCTTTTTTTTTGTCCCTTGGCACACTGACTAATGCCCATACATGTCGGCAATAGTGTGGTTAGCACCTAAAATAATCATTACAGTGTGTGTTTGCAGCTTGGGGCCCTCTCCACCAGCTACCATCAGTGGGAAATACAAAAGTTCCCCTGACGGAGCTTACCTTTACTTCCTGGGAAAAAGTGTCAAACATTTTCAATAAAATATACTCTATTTATTAGATAGTGAAATGTATGGAAGGGAAAAATAAAGCAGGGAAGGGAAAAGGGTGTGTTCTGGTAGAGTTTATAATTTTTGATAAAGCTGTAAGAACAGGTGAGTTCTTACCTGAGGAGGTAAAGGAGTAAAACATGCGGCTACGTTGGAGAAATGTTCCCACGTGAGTCATGTAAGTGCAGAGACCTGGAGTGGGAGCTTGTTCCCCTGTCTGAGTTGCAGCAATGAGGCCAGTGCGCTGGAGCAGAAGCACAAAGGAGTGAGGACAAAGGTCAAAGGAAAGAAAGAGCTGAAAAATCATGCAAAAACTTTGCCTTTTACTTGGTCACTATAACACCTTTGGCTTTTACTCAGAGTAGAATGAAAAGCCATAGGAGGGTGCTGAGGATGAGAAAAACACAGCCTGACACACTTCAGAAGAATTGTTCTGTTTTATTCAGAACGGACTGGTAGTTACGGGCAGAACCAGTGAGGACAGCCACATAGAAAGTTCTTCCAACGGTCTCCGCGATAACTGTGGCTTAAACTAAAGCAGCGGTGACAAAGGTGTCGAGAAGTGGCCAGTTTCTACATTGTGAAGAGGAATCTGACAGGATGTTCTGACAGATCTGAGGTAGCTTGTAAGAGAAAGAAAAGATTCAGTTACAACCCCCAGCATTAAGCCCAACCAACAGGAAGAATGGATTGCTATTAATTGCAATGAGAGCTGCAAATCACAGGCCGTGTCTAGTTCCATGAAAACTGTAATATACAATGGAAAAAATTTTTACTTTTTGTGAATACAAGCAAGGAAAAAGCAAGCAGAAAGTCAATAGGGAAATAGGGATTTTTTTTTAATCAACAAGAAAAGATAACAAGTTTTCATGAACCTATCATCCTGGATTTATTCCTATCTCCCTACAAAACTGTTTCATTTATATCAATCAGGCTGTCTTAGTTTGGGTTTCCTGAAAAGCAGAGTCTGCTACAGGGAATGAGTTTATTTTGGAAGCAATGTTGAGGAGGCTGCAGGAGTAGAACGGGGAATGTGGGAAAATCAACACAAATGTGTGGCACTGGTGACCCCAGTGGCAACTAAGTCTCAGTTCCTTTAGGGGTTTTCTGAGAACTCATGTACAAAGCATCCTAGAATTGTCCCCGGGACACGTTGGGGACACCTTCCAATGCCTCCCACCTCCATTAGTTGAAGGGTGCTCCGCAAACAATGACTCCACCCCACTATGAACTGTCTCTGCTGTTTGAGCAGACTTTCTAGGCATCAGAGAAAGCACTGGAGCTAAAACGCATGGTCGGGGGCTGGGAATTTAGCTCAGCGGCAAAAGCGCCTGCCTGGCATGCGCAAGGTCATGAGTTCAGTTCCCGGTACCGGAGAAAAACCAAAAAAAAAATAAATAAATAAAACGCATGGTAACATCATTGGATTCACTCGAGGTGGGACAGGGTCAGTGTGCATGCAGCTAACTAGCCCATCTGTCCTTAAAACAGGTGAGAAGGGGGACATGTGGAACAGGCCACTGCTAATGACCACTACACTGGGTTAAACATGCCTCCTCGGACCTAGACTGTGATTTCACCTTTCACATTTTGTTTACTGTTTTCCTTCCCACCACCCACTGCATTCCCAAACACCCTACTCTTTTCTTCCCTACTCTTTTCTTCTGTGAACTCTGACCAGCCAAGACCAAATGAAATCTTAGTTACTTCAAAAAACCTAGCACTATTTTCAGTTGGAAGTACTTTCCACTCTTTATAATGCTCACAGCATGAATACCCTTATCTCTGGACCCTTAACTTCAATCCTTTGTGAATAGTTAAATCTTCAAATCCATGCTTTACTTTGCCAAGCACATCATAATCCTGGAGGATATGAATCCTTTGGGTTCTCTTTTGATTTATCCTCTCTATACAGGTCGAATTGATCTTCTTTGGTAGCAAAGAAGGGACAAAGACTACAATTAGGAAAGCTAGCTACTATGGTCACTAGTGCATCAGTCATTTTGCTGCCATGGGAACCAAATACTGGACACCCACAATTTAAAGAAGAGAGTTTTATTTGGCTCACAATTCCCAGTGAATTTAGCCCATACTCACTGGTGGAAAGGCCTGGCAGAGGATGGCTGCTCACCCCAAGGGAGCCAGGAACAATACACCTTCTGGGTCACACCCCCAGGGGCCCACCCTAACTAAGCCCCACAGCCTTGCAGTGGATTCAGCTACTAAATTCATCAATGAAGGAATCTCTTGATGAATATAGCATCTTATTATCCAATCACCTTCCAAGTACATGACACTGTAGGGGACATTTTAGATCTAAACTGTAAAAACTAGCATCTAAAGTTACTTCAGAAAGCTACTTAGGAGAATAAACTTCCTGCTCCAGTGGAACAGGCAATTCCATATCTTAACTATGGAGATTGTTTATACTGCTTGAAAGTCTTTACGAACTTCCAAACTAAGATTTTTCTAATGGACACCTTTGAACTGCAGGGAGAGATATACCTTGAAATAGTACTAGGTTAGTTTACAGACTAAATACATCTTTCCGCTAATTAAGATGTAAGGTGTAGGTTGGACAAGGGCAAAGCCAGGCCCTTCGTTCTTCACAGATGTTGCAACCAACAGTCCTATGTCAACTTACAACGGCTACAAAATTAGTGAAACACAGTTCTAAAATGTGTCTGTGTAGGGTTTCCAGAGATGACGGTGTGCAGGCCAGCAAACTCGGGGGAGAAGACCTACCCTGATCATGAGTGGTACCATCCAATGGGTCTGCGACAAGGGTAGAATGAAAGGGAAGGAAGACTACTGCATCTTTTAAAAGCTCCCATTCTGCTTGAGTGGGCACATCTTTTCCCTCTCCTGTCACCTGTGGATATCAAGTTCTAATTTCTTCAGCTTTCCAATGCAGACTCATATCAGTGACTCTGCCAGAGCATCCAAGCTTTTAATCTCAGACTTGTGGTGCCTCCTTGACCCCCCCTTGTTCTGTGGCTTTCAGTTTCATGGGCTGGACAGATGTCAAATCCTCTGGCTCTCCAGCACACAGACAGCCATTACAGATTGTCCTGCCTCTGATCTCATAAGTCTAATAAATTCCCTTGCGCAGTTATGTGAAAGTATATATTTTCTATTGATTCTGTTTCTCTACAGAGCCCTAACCAATAGAGATGATATATTGCAGATAAATACTCTGCTAGTACAAGGAAAATGGGTACAGTGGCTAGTTCTTCTCTTAGTCATGTCTGGTAATCATAAATATAGCCTAACAGAAGTGTGAGGGAGACAGAAGAGGGGAGAGAAGCAGTCCTAGAAGTGATAAGGTGGTGCTGGTTATGTTAGTTTTAATGTCCACATCAGTTAGAGATGCATACTGATATATTGATGCATGTAATGAGTTTAAAATTTATTTTAGAATATATTACAACAAAAGATTGCAAAATGTTGATATTCATTAAAGTGAGGTCATGGGTACATAAGTGAAATCTCTCTATTCTGTATATCTGAGAATTTTCAATAAAATGTTTTACAAAAGAGCTACGCACTGAGTGAGAAAGTTGTGTACAGCTGAGGTACCAAGCTGTGAGCCTCTAAGTGCAGCAGCTGCTACAACACCAATATGTAGAAAATTCATGAACCTTCATTGCCTATCATCACTGAGGCACTGAGGCACGGTGTGGGGAGGTTTTCCCACACCGGCAGAAGGGGAGTCCATGCAAATGTAATTGCGATCTTGTTTCTCTGCACAAATTCTCCCAGCACTCACCTAGTCCCTCTCCATCTTGGTATAGTTGACAGAATATCAAGTCCACAGAGCTCCTTGCTCTTTACCACACTTACAGCTTCAAGTACCTTACTGGCCACAGATTCACTTTTTTGCTGACTAATATGCTCACCTACCTCTGCTATTTTGATACATTTCATTCCCATTCGAAGACAAGTACATTACCAGCCGTGGTGAGCTGTAGCTCTTTACCACACTTATAGCTTCAAGTACCTTACTGGCCACAGATTCATTTTTTTGCTGACTAATTTATGCTCACCTACCTCTGCTATTTTGATACTTTTCATTCCCATTTGAAGACAAGTACATTACCAGCTGTAGTGAGGTCTATTTCCCATTCGTATTACTTTACCTAACAAAGTTTTTCTACAATACCATGAATATCTCCTCTTTTCAGTAATAAATATTATACCACAAGCTACTGTTTTGTCTTTCTAAATTTATATTCCCTAAGAAATTAGCCCACATTCTCATTGGCCCAAACCCTGTCTCAACCAATCAATCTTTTCTTTGTTTCCATCTTGCACAGGAGGCTGAGCCCAGTACTGGGCAGAGGGCTAACACCTAGCAAGCACTCCTTAGTATGAATTATTGAGCTACTCACTCAATCTTCAGACTGGAAAGTGAAAATCTCATGCACTGATCTGATAAGCAATTATTAAGTAATTATGTGCCATGTGCTCAATTTATAAAAATTAATAAGTATCAACTTCAATGAAAATTAGAATATAGTAGAAGATATAAACACATAAACAACTATAATGTTATTTTAAATATACATATATGATACATACACTAAGTAAATAAAATCACTTTGACATCTTAAAGTTAGAAGGTGAGAGTATGAGGTTTCCAAAGCTCAACAAGGTGGAACAGCAGTTTGTTGGACATATATAAAGAACTGGAGATATCAATATAAATTAGAAAAACTACATGAAACTAATAGGAATAAAGGCAAGCCATGGAAGATAAGGCTGAAGAAGTACAACATGAAGGTACTTCATGTTATAAACTTTGAGATTTATTCCACAGAAAATAGAAAGTCACTGCAAGCTTTTAAGCAGAGTTGTCAAACGATTTGCATTTTAGAAAAATTACCCTGGAGTAGAGTAGCGTGTGACTTTGAAAGCTTGAGGTGAGGCAATTGCAGCAAAGCAAGAGAGGCAGCATCAGCAGTTAGGGGATGATTGCAGCCGTCCAAAGGAGAAAAGATACACACACAAATAGAGGCAGGGCAGTGAGTGATCCATAAATGAATTCAACCCCATTTAAACTTCTATTTTTCCCCCAAAGAGTGTTCTTATTCTAAACTGTTAGTTGTCATGAGAGCTTGTTGAGGAAAATTCAGGAGCAGATGACAAATAACTAAGAAATGTATAGCCCCAAAGTACCCTGCTGTGCCTGTCACCCACTCCCAAGGGTCTTTCTTCTTTTCTCTCCCCCCTCACATGGCCCTGGGCATGGTCAGGCTCTGCGTGCTAACCTCAGCCTTTCCTAGCTTGTTCCTGCCTGACTTGGAGCTCTGATCTTTACCGCTCCTCAGAGCTCGGTTGTGGACTGCAGTGACTCTTAGCTCCAGAAGGAATGTGGAGTGACACTGGCACACAGCAGGCATGACGTGCCAAAGTCAAGACCGATTCTGACAGAAATGAAAGATTTCTGAATGAACAGATCTTAAGACCACAATGCTAAGGGACGTAAATCAGACAGAGAAAACTAACTATGGCATGGTTTCTCTTACATGAGAAACCCACAACATAAATAATTTGATAATTTAAATAACTTAATTTAAAGAAATAAAAGAAAGATGGTAGGAAACAGGGAAGTGGAAATGAGGAGGGAACTAGGAAATGAAGAAAAAGGCAGGGTGGAAATGATCAAGATGTGATATTTTGTGTACTAATTACCCGAGGTAAATGTAACTACTAGGTATCATAAACATATACTACTAATAATAATTTTTAAAAAGAATGAAAGCTCTCTGGCCTGCTAACACTGTCTTATGGAAATTTTAGGGTTTAGAGAATTCCGCCCTAAAATTTTTAATGTGTTATGAGATTGAACGCCATTTAGATAAATGAGCCATTTAATAGTAGATGGTTCATATACCAGAATTATTCGGTTGGATGCTCTGGAATTAGTTCATTTTATTTTTAATGCTCAGAGGAAGTTAGTTTAGGCCAAGTATTTTGTAAACTTTCTTTTGGAAGTTAAATCCTATGTGGTAAGTTCTGATCAATGTGTATAACAAAGGTGCCTGAAACAAATGTGTTTAGTTAAATAAGTGTTTAAGCTGATGTTTAAGACAGAATTCATCCTTCCAGGAAAACAACCCAGTTGGCTGTTTTAGGCAGACAATTACGGAACCAGGACATAGTTGTTATTTGACGTATATTGAAAATTCCTGCCAACTGTTACCGAGTACTTAATGTACGTTTTGACTACTTCCTCCTTCCTTTTATGGAGGTTTGACCCCTTGTGCCCAGCGTGCTACAGCTGTCCCCCAACTTCCAAGGACCGAGAGACTGTTCCCAGCTTTTCTGAGCACTTACTACCCCTGTTCAATATCGTTTCCAAAATATCCCTGAATCTAAAATCACCCTTTTCTCACCCTCCAGTTCCCTCCAAACAAGAGTATCATTTCCTCTTTTAAGGAAGGTGTTAGAGGAAAAGCAATCAAAACCCCTCATTGGACCAGTTCACGTGAAACCTTACGTGGCAGGAAGCATAACTTTCATAAGAGTTTTTTAGAAGAATCTGTTGTTCCACATGGGTCTTTGATTGGTGGGATGCATGAGGGAGTTAATTTTAAAGCATAGAGGGGCTGGGGATATAGCTCAGCGGCACTGTGCCTGCCTGTCAAGTGTGAGGTTTTGAGTTCAATTCCCAGGACTGACAAAAAGAAGTGTAGGGAGTTTTATTTTTTCCTCATTAATTCATGTGGGCCAGATCACCCACATTCAATTACAGAAATTATCTTCCGAACTAAAGGCAACACATGCTTAGCCCCAGGTCACCAGCTCATAAATAAAGAATCCCGTCAGGAAACCTGGCTTGGCCTTACATTTCTTACAATCTGTAGTTGAGTTCCTTCTTTAAAGCTAGTGGTTATATTTGAAATTTTTCTAGATAGGCTTTTATGGCTTGTAGTAAAGATAAAAGTTACATTGATTTTCTATTGCATTGTTATCTTTGTCAAACAGCAAAATGTGTCACTAAGTTAACATGAGAAAAATAGTAGGGGGATAGTGACTGTCATGCATACTTTCTTGTCAGAGTTAATTAATACAGAAATCACAAAGAAGGGTGTTAAATCTTCATGACATTACATTTGAACGTTAGCTCACTGCATATGAACAAACTTTCCCTTTGAAAATCTCTAATATCACCCCTTAAAAAGCAAATCATAGGAAAACACACACACTGCTTCACACTAATGCTATTACACTCAGCTCAGCCTCTAGCTTCAGTTCAGATTGCTGTTTCTTCACATCAGATGAAATCATGATTTGCATTTCTCTCCCTTCCAATCCCTTATTTGAAACAATCTTGTAAGAAAAACATGCTTCTTTTAGTATTAGACACACTCCGCAGTCTATGCAGACAGTGGAATTCCCTTAAGCTGAAAGCCGATGCAGAAGGAGTCTGTTGTATATTTTCTTTCCTTTCATAAAGCTCACAGTGTCTCTAAGCTAAGGAATCACAGCACTAACGTGTAACAAACTGAAGAGACTGCCCCTCGCACACGCTGTGACAGAACCTGGCTTTTGGTCTAGGTGTGCTGAGCCCCAGACCTGTGCTACATCCCTGCCACAAAAACTAAAAAAGCAAGCGCGGAATTTACAACAGGTCCCTGAAAAAAATCAAACCTTGGGTAGAAGGCCAAGTTCCACTACCTGATTCTCTCAGCAAAGCTTTAATGTGTTTCTTCCCTGTGCCAGGCTTTATCTGGCTCAGGTGATAACAAAGGTGAACAATGACATAGCATCCTTATTTCCTTCCTTACCCAGGCTCATGGTTTGATGAAATAAACAGATGGTCACAATGCAACGCAATGTGTGCTGTGGCAGAGAGAGAGGTTGCAGCTAGGCGCGGGGGCTCCTCAGCCACCTAGGAGGGGTGGGCAGTGCAAGGCACATCAAGAAAAACTTGCTGGAAAAGGAGGCATCTGACATGAGGATCTCATTTTTTACTGACGTCTTTTTATTTCTCTAACTTTATATTTCATTGTAATTTCAGGCTTACAGAAAGTGGCAAGAACAGTACAAAGAATTCTCCGACACCTTCACCCAGATGTTCAAATATCTTTGCACCAAAAAATAAATATCTTTTTTTAAAAAAAGAAAACTATTTGAGAGTAATTTTCAGAAATGATTACTCTTAAATACTCCGGCATGCTTCCTAAAGGCAAGGACATTTTATTCAATAGCCAAGGACATTTTATTCAAGCCAAGGACATTTTATTCAATACTTGCAACAAGTAACAAAATCAGGAAGTTGGTACTGATACAATACTATCATGTTATCTGTAGATCTCATTTAAGTCTCATTGTGCCCAGGTATATTTTCCAGCAAGAGAAATTCCCAGCCCATGGGCTGGGTTCAGTTGTCACATTTCTTTAGCACTTTACAGTCTGGAACAGCTCCAAAACCCTTTTTGAACTTCCATATTCTTTTGATGTTCCTAGTACGTCAAAGTTCGGGTACTTAGTTGAATGCTCCCCAGTTCGGATTTGTCTGACGCTTTCTCATGATTATATTCACATCAGCATTGTTTACAGAAATACCACGGAGGTGATGTTGTGTTCTTGGGTGAGGGAATGAAGAATATGGAAGAGCTAGCCTGCATAAGCTATTGCAATACTAATTTATTTCTACATGCATCCATAGGAGCACGGAAGGTGGAAAGAAACCGGATACAACATCATATTATTAGACAGCATTTTTCAAGCACTCACGAAGCTCCCGGTACTGTGTACATGCCTTTTACAAGTTAATTCCATCACCCTCACTATAACCCCACTTCAACTTCTCCCATTTTCCAGATGAGAAAGACTGAGGCACAAAGAGGTGATGAAGCTAGCATGCGAGGCAACTAGGATTTAAATCAAGGCATTCTGTCAGCAGAAGGAACTTGGTGAAAGCAACAAGCTTACAAAAGAAAGCTTTGGAAAACAGCATGCACGCGACTGGTCCAAGAAATGGCCATGTAGCTTGTGGCTGTGGCACGCTCGCCCTCTACCGGCGATATCCATTCATTGCGTTATTTTGACTGCTTTCCACTCAATCGGACGGCGAAGCGAGCTGGATGTACGGAAGAGAACCTTCCTGCAGAATTAGTGAAATTTGTGCAAACCCCTTCAGTCATGCCTGATCCAGGAACATGCTTCAGGAAGAATGTGGCATTCCTTCCACCTTTGTTCTCTAGGCACCACAGTCCCCCAGCACTCTCTAAAGGTTGCTCAGCCGCCTAAATCCTAAACCTTGTTCTCAATTTCTTTTATGAAACTTCCCTGGGGGATTTTTTTTTTTTTAACCATGACAAATTTGGAATCCACTGAAGCAGCAAGGAAGCTAAAGTTGAATTAATCAGAATACAATCCCCAGACAAGACAATCATTGCAAACCTGAGGAAACCTGTAGGGAAGATGTTTGTCCCTGAAAAATAGTTGAAAAAGATCCAGCACTTCTGAAGCAAAGTCATCTCACAGCGGGCTCTGAGGAGCAGAGTAAGATCAAATCACTAGGCAAATAAGATGATGAAGAGGGAAAATTCCTCTGAATGAATCGTAAGTAGCCTCTATTTTCAATCAAATTCCCCTTCTCTTCACAGATAAAAGCATGTCCCTGTGAGGCTGAGAAACCCCTGGGGCTTCCACAATATTCCATCCTTTTCTCTACTAATACTTCCACAATAGTCCATCTTTTCTCTCTACGAAGACCTGAAGGTAAAATAAACCCAAAGACAGCGGAATGATCTTTAAAGGATAGCACACTGACTCATTCCACAAACACCACGGATGGACCTGGCAAAGCAAGAAAAAATGCATTTCAATTACATAAAAATACGTGCAATTGGCCATTTTGTTCTTTTGCTCAGTGGCAAATACAGATATGACAGGGGCCATTCCTGAGCCATTTCTAACCTCCAAGAAAAGTGAGATCTTTGCTGGAACTCTGAGAATGCTGATGCAAGAAGGTCCTGCATGAATATTAAGTTCTAGACACTCACCTATCAGATGGAGACACAAGTGTATTTGCAAATGGGTGCTACGAGGCAGAAGGCCGAAACCTTTGCCCCCAGATCATAACAGCTCGGTGGATAAATGCCTTGCAGGAGGTGTTTAGACTAAGAAAGACCGTCACCACCAGGACTTCTTGTTTTTTTTTTTTTTTTTTTTTTTTTTTTTTTT
>NW_004955430.1:12382700-12412486 GCF_000276665.1 Chinchilla lanigera | reverse complement strand
TTGGTTTTTCTCCGGTACCGGGAACCGAACTCACGACCTTGCGCTTGCCAGGCAGGCGCTTTTGCCGCTGAGCTAAATCCCCAGCCCCCTTCTTGTTTATTTTAATAAAACATCAAGAATCCTGTGAAGAATCAGTCAGAAAGTTATATCTTTAGTCAATCTGGAAAGTAGCCTGTTATATCAGTTACCTATGCCATAATATTGCTGGATAACAAATAGTCACAAAACATCAGGGGCATATGGCATAAGAATTGATTGGTCCCATTTCTGGGGTTATCAAGGAGATGGCTCTTCAGGTGTTACCTGGGCTCACTCACATGTCTGAGACTGGTAAAACTGACTCTCATCATCTAGTAAGTGAAGCCAGTAGTGTTCTCATGACAGAGTTCTCAGCAGGGAACATGCTGAGACACAATGTCTTCTCAGACTTGGGCTCATGGATGCTGTCATTGGGATTCTGCTGGCCAAAGTATATGCACAAGGAAAACCCAGGTGAAGGGAAATAGACTCTGTCTTTTCATTGAGGAAATGCAACAAGAGCGCAAGGGGTGTAGATACAGGGATAGGAAAAAATAGAGGTCTTCACTGGACTCTACTATAGGCAAGAACCAGAAAACCAGTAAAGTCCACTAGGTAACTCTAATTTCCCATACTTTATATGCAGTCATCTCAATGAATGATTTACAAACAGTGGTTCCTCTAGATTGTCCAGTAAGATGTAATAAAAAGGAAGTTCGTATACAGTAAGGACAACTTTTTGTCCTTGTTAGACCTGGAGCACCCCAGCTAACTGAAAATGTTATTCCTGGGCCTTTGTATCGGAAATAAAGTGTCACTCACTGCCATTAATTTCTCATTGATTCTTTGCCAAAATTTTATTCAAGAGCAGTCCAACATTTAAGAAAAAGGAATACATTTATACTTTTTCCCCTATGAATCACAATCTTTGGTCTAGATATGTATACTCATCTATATTTAATCTAGTAATGTACAATGAAATGAAATCTAAAACCTTAGGTAAATACAAATTAATATCTTGATTAATTGCAGTAATTGCCTGGGTGAAAAGTTAAAATATACACACTCTTTGGAATTTTATAATTGTAAGAAAAAACTAAAAACTTTTCCTCTTTTCTTTTTCATTTATTCAGCCGTGTTGAATTTTCTTATTGAGAGTCTTCATACCATGACTATATAGTTCTCAAATGATGAGGTTTTAGCCACAGAATTATTTCCTTTTTTCACCTATTTCCATTCCATAACTGCTGTATTACTTCTGTAAAAATAATATATAAATCAAAAATATTGTAAGATCCCTCTTCCCTCATTTTATAAATTTATAAATGTAATTTAATAAAAGACCTTAACATATTTAGCACCTGTCTTTACTATATTCCAAATGACTTTGACAAGAGCAAGGACAAAGCTTAATCTTGTTCTTTTTTCTTTTTTTTTATTTTTGCCCCTGGTTTAAGCCAAGACTAAGCCCTGGTCTAAGCAGCAATGTAACGTAACATAATACATTTCTCCTGGTAGTTCCATCTTCCTGGATTGATATACAAGAAAGTCCAATTTTGCCACAAAGGATAGGTACACATTTAAATACTAAACCCTTAGTGAAAACAAATATGGACACAATTTGAGGTCCCCATTTCCCGCACTCTTAATATAACCCCTTCACCAATGGGCACCTCATTTCCCTGTGTACAAGTTACTTTACCTGACAGTCTTCCTACTTTTTCATATGTTGGAATGCAAAAATAAAAAACAATTTCAAGAAATAAAACCACCTCCTCTAGCCTATCTCTGCAGATGCCGACCATATTGATTGCTTGACCTTTAATAAGTCCACAAACTAGAAGGTATATAATGTTTGGGGATTAAGGACGCTGACTTATTTCTTTCCCAAGTCAAATTTAAACTCCGACTACCTAGAATCAAACCATGCAGACTGTCTCAAGCTGTCCCCACTTTGCACAACTCTCCCTGACATTTTGACACCACTTATTGATTGAATTTTCAGTGGCTGTCATTCAAGGACACCCAGCTTTAAACGGACTGGCAGATTCCCAGGGGCCTGAAAATGACCCAGTTTGACCCAAATGTGTATAATTCTGCAAAAATACTTTCAGTTAGGTCATCCATGTAACGGATAGCTCTCATTCATTTATGATTGCCACAATTAATAAACAGGTTAGTAAAAGAGACATTCAGTTAGGGGTCTTCATTCTTAAGAAAAGAAATAAGAATAATTTAGTGTTCTGATTCCTGAGTGTTTGGTATGAAATCCATGGGCTAAAATCTATTTCTGTCTAACAGGTGAATTTATAGCTTAGTGATATACGATCCTTTTTCCTAACCACAAACTCCTACAATAGCCACCAAAAAAAATTAGATAACGCCCTGGTGGAAAAAAAAAAAGAGTTTGCCAAGGGAGATAATGATTCTAGAAAACTAGCCTTGGATGCATATAAATTGAGTTTTGTTTAGCTTGCAATTGAAAGAAAATGTCCCAACTTTCAAAAAAGGGTTTCAAGGCACTTATACAATGGCAAATATATTTCTAAATTAAGCACATATCTCACTTTTGACAACATATTTACATGACCTCAAAGACAAAAGCCAACTCTTTCATTTTCAACTAGTGAGCAAGACACTTCTATCAGAAATTATCAATACAGCACCACTGTAGACTCAAGGTAGAATTTTATATTAGACATACTCTATGTACCTTAGTATTTTGCAGTTTCATTTCATGTTCAAAGGAAGTACAAGACACTAGCCTAAATTCATTTGAACAATTTTTCCACTGATACTGGAAAGACTTTTTAAGTTAAATTGCATATTGTGTATTACTACCTTTTAAACAAAATAAAATTAAGTTGATTGACATTTTGGCCACATTTAGTATGTTATTAATTTTATTTTTCAAATAATGAACGGTAACAACAAAGCCCTTCTGGATTCTTCCATTATTTTTTGAACCTCTTATTCAAAAATATTTATTCACTCATAGGCCTGAAACAAGTCATTGTGGAGACAGCAAATGAGATCACGTCCTTATTTATGTAGCTCAGTAGGAAACAATGGTCCCCATGCCCTAAAACAGTGGTTTCAAAATTTTAACATGCATCAACATCTCCTGGAAGGCTTTTTTTTTAAAGAGGCATAGAAGAGTTAGGTAGAATTTTGTTTTTTCTTTTTTTCTCAGTTCTTGTTTTTTATTAGTACATGTTTGTAGTACGTAGTGATTGCATTCCTTGTGGGGAGCTGGTGCACATACAAAGCACCTCTCACTTTCATTTGCATCTCCACGCCACCACTCCTTCCCGCTCCTTCCGACTTCTCCCCTTCCCATTTCACAAAAGATCTATTTCCCTGCTTTGGGTTATGTATATTTTATTTTGCTCTTTATTTCTCTTTTGGTTTTCTCATATAAGAGAAACCATATAATATTTAAGCTCATGAGCCTGATCATCCTGTGCCTTAACCCCAGAGTTTCTGTCTCAGTAGATCTGAGCTCACAACCAAGAGCGTTGAGGTCTAACAAGTTCTCAGAAAATGCTGACATTAAGAGTGCAAGGACCACACCTTGAGAGACACTGCTTTCTAGTTAATTTATGGCACTCACTGCCTAATATTTCTTTGATCACAGTCTACACACCTTTCACTCAGGCTAGTGTTCTATTGGCTGTGTTTCCTGAATGGAAGACCAAATCTCATTAACGGTTTGTTGGTAATTCTGCTTAAGGTCTGGTGTCAAAACTACAGAAAGTCTGACAAGCTCTCCTATTTTACCTCTTCCACAGCCCCTGGAGCTCTCTTCTTCCTAATACGCCAGATGCTACTTTCAGACGTGCAATTTAGAAACTGTCTGCTTATAGCCCCAGCTGTTTATGAAAACTGCAGACACCAACTAATCCTTTCTCTCTCTTTCTCTCCCTACCCCTCATAATATCATTAATAGAATACGCTTGACACAAACACAAGAGCCAAAATAGCTTCTACTTTGTAAGTTCTTTTACAAAATAGATTTAGCAGGAGTTAAATGAAGTTCTGTCATAGCAGAGGTATGAATGGACACTTTCTCAAGTGGAAATATATCTATGTGAATTGATTTGGGACCAAGGAATTCTGACATGAGGGTAAATGGCTTCTCAGAGGATTCTTTAAGCCTACTTTAATTTTAGTTTAACAAACAAAGAACAATAAAGGCTTTTCGTTCAAGAGAATATGGTGGTGTTTAGGAAGCCATTTTGGAAACTGATCCAGAAGGAGCTAGGATAAAGAAATGTTGCTAAGATTGGTTATCAAGACAGAAATAACTAAACATATATGTTGGTGATATGAAGAGAATTATAATGCAAGAGGTATACAAATGGGTCAGCTTCCCAGAGACCAACTGTTTCCTTATCTGCTTCAACTTTTATTTCTGGTCAGATGTTTCCTGGTTTTCTAATACAGAGTTCTGTTATATCTAATTAGCACATTATTAAGAAATTAGGAACATTTTTAAAGTGAAATAAACTCTTTATTCAGCAACATGAGGCTGTTTTATCTCTAGGCTAAGCCTCTTCTTGACCAGGTAAGCATTTCTTAGACTTCAACTATAAAAAAGCAATGAAATCTAAACTCAAAGCAAAACATTAAAAAAATAAAAATGGAACCCTCTATTATTTCTTTTGTGCATTATTTACAGTAAGAATGATTTGCATACTTTTAAATCTATTATCTCACTTGGCCTTAAATAGCCTTAACAGGAGAAGCAATTGATGTATTCAAAATATAAATTAACCTTATTGTTAACCTGAACAAAAAATATCTTGAGATTGTAAATGCTTGCCCTCACATAAACACACTAGAAATTTCTGGTGCGTTCATAAATTAGTGCTTTACAAATACTCAAGAACTTGTCTAGCTCAGCGGCACAGCGCGTGCCTGGCAAGCACAAGGTCGTGAGTTCGATTCCTGGTACCAGAAAAAAACAAAAAAACAAAACAAAACAAAAAAAAAAGAACTTGTCTATGTAGAAAATCAAAAGTTACCTTTCTGGAAATAGTATTTATTATTATTATTTAATGTAGTATTTATTTATTAGTAGTAGTATTTATTATTATTATTTAATGTAGTATTTATTATTTAATGATACACACTTAAAAACATGAAGATGAGGAATGGACATTCCTATAAACCCAATTTAGTACCTTACTGGGTGTAAAGTATTCTTATTCAAGAAGTAGTATACAATACCTCCCTAAATTAAGACATACTTTATTAACAATTCTGAATGTACCAACCTAAACCCAGTAGTTTTGTACCAAAACCTGAACAGATGTCTGTTTCTAGTCCTGACAAGTGGAGTGGGTCTCTATTAAACATATGCCAAATTTTCTAGCGTTCATTAAAAGAGTAAATTCCTTGTTTTTCTAGCAACCTTTCTTTATCTATGCATCTTTTCCATTTCAGATCTTCTTTTTTTTTTTTTTTTTTTTTTTGTTTGTTTTTCTCTGGTACCGGGAACCGAACTCACGACCTTGTGCTTGCCAGGCAGTCAGATCTTCTTATCAGTAATGAGGCCTGTCATCATATCCTTATCATATGTTGGACACTGTTAAGCACTTTCCACTGTAAACTCAGCCCTTGTTACCTCTCTTAATCATCAAAACAATCATCTCACAACTGCAAAAATTTAGTTTAAAAGAATTGTTCTGGTTCACGCAGTTTATAAATGCTGGATTCCACACACGGAAGTTTCAAAGTTTATATGTTAAATTCCATGCACTGCAGACTTCCTTAAAAACTGTAATCCCAGCAGAAGAGCTCAAAAAAGAATAAGATGACAGAAGTTTTTCAAAGTCTAATGAGATCCAAATGTCAGCTAAAACTTCACATCAGAACTATTCATTACAATTATCAGCTCTTGCTAGCTTACAAATAGGTTAAAGAGGAAATTAGCTAAAGTAGATTGTAATCACTTAAATGACTTTTTTTTTCTTCAACAGGTGATTTGTTGCACCAAAAGCAAATCCTCCCAAGAGAATTAGATAAATAAGCAACCTATAATTGAATGGTTCTTATCTAGTCTACCTTGGAAGTTAGTGGAATTGGATTCACAGTTTCTGTGCTTTTAGCTATGGAAAAAGTTAATATTTCAACTAATATAGCAGAGAAAGGAGTTACCAGTGACATTTTTTGTTTTTCTGCTTTATTGTGTTAAGCCTGAATCAGTAACACCAAAAGTACACAAAATGCTCAAAAACATGGACCTGGACTTTGCAAGTTATATCACTATTAATACAAAGCAATATATTTTATTCATTTCTTTACCCTTGACACATAGAGGCTCCATCAAACCAACATTTGTTCAATAGTTAAAATTTTAATAACTTTCTTCTTAAAGAAATTCAGATGATGGGTTTCTTTTGAACACAAAGAAAAGGTTGAACAATGAATTGAGTTGGAGGGGTAGAATTTCCAGTAAACTTAATTAGAAAAACCTGGGACACCATAGTTATAGGTTCTTAAATTAAAACCTTACTAGTACAAGTATAAAAATAAACCTACTAAAAACCCTAAACCATCTGACTGCTGATTTGTTTTTCCTTTGAATTTAATAGATAATTACTAAATATATCCTAGGGGCCAATTGCACTACATTAGGCTGGAGACATGGCTCTCAAGAAAACAAACATGGTTCCTACTTTTTAGAGAGCTGATAGTGCCAGTAGAGGAGATAAGTTTTAAGACTCCCTTAAGTTTAAAGACACATAAATAAGAGCATAATCCTTTCCAGATCTGTAGAATTATGTTTCCTAGCGAAGTTCCATGAAACACTGTCCAGATTCCCTAGCTTTGCCAAAGTATGCTCAATCCTATTCTCTTCTCATAAGTTTCCTGTCCTTGGAAGATCACAGAATGCTGTCAAGAATTTAGCTATTCTGTGATTCAGATCTAGCTTGTCTAAAGCCCATGTGTTGAAGGACTGGTCCTGAGCTTGCTGCTACTAGAATATGGTGGAAAGCTTTAGCAGGTAGTGTGTAGTGGAAGATCTTTGTGTCACTGGGGATTGTTGGGTGCCAGTCTCTTTCTTTTTTCACTTCCTGGCTGCTGTGAGATGAGCAACCTCCTCTGCCATACACTCCTGCCATGACTGGTGCCTGATACCCATCCAAAAGCAACACAGTCAACCACCCATGGACTGAATCCTCCAAAACATTAAGTCTTTCCTCTTTTTAACATGAGTAACTTAGTATTTTGCTATGACAGTGGAAAGCTGCCTAACACAACCTCTAATTGCTGGGGCTAGAAAAGGTGAACAACTTCCAAGACTAAATAAATTCTGAGATCCCTGAAAGGGGATTAGTAAACACAATCTTAGAGACTCAAGAATGAGACTCAAGCTAGGATCATGTTTTTAAATGCCCTCTTCATACTTATTTCAGCACTACATAAACAGAACCAGTTAGGACTACAGAAAGATACAATATTTGGTGATAGGAATTCTCTCTCTATTATAAGTGACAGAAAACCAAAATCAAATTGATTCCAACAGTAAGGAGAATTTACAAGGTCAGTAACTTAAAAGTCCAGAGTTCAAATACTCATTAAATACTATTTCATCAGAGCGTTAGTTTTCTCTTCTTATGATTCTCTGACATTGTCTATCCATTTGTTTTTCAAAGTGGCCTTTCTCGTGTATACAAGAGCATTGCTAGCAAAAAAAAATTGTAGTGATAGTTTCTTCTCAAACATATTCAGGTAACAAGTTGATAAATTTTTCTGCAACTGAATAAAACCCTCAAGCTTTATTCTTATTGTACCTCTTCTGAACAATCTCTGTTACCAAAGGGAATATCATCTAAATGCTGCTTCCTGCCTGGGTCAGTAGTCCCCACCATTTGTGGTAAGAAAAACTGGATAATCCTCAGAGACTTTGCCTACTTTCTTCCAATGTAGGAGAGATGATCATAGTGGCCCCTAATGTGTGATAAAGTGGAATGGATGACAGGAAGACAATTAGCATAACTATTTTTTGTGGATTTTTAAAATGTATTATTTATCTGTAGTAATATGTTGGCTCCTATCTAAAGCAGCACCCAGAAAGCTGAGTCAAGACCCACAAAAGGAGTGCAGCAGTGTTTCAAAATTCTTATTCCAACCAAATCAACAATAATGCATAAAATTATGTGTGCCTCTCATAAACTTTTATCAGCTACAGCAAAGGAACCAGGACAACCCAGCTAATCTGTCAGCAGCAGCTGGAGGAAACATCAAAAAATTATTTTTTCAATTGTCTATCCAAGTACTGTCTGCACTTAATCTGCAGATATCCAACTGTTAACACTAAGGGACTTCACTCAAACAAAACAACTGCTGCAGCTCCATGGGCCCAGAACCTCCTGTGACCATCTTCTTAGAATGTTAATTAAAAATTCCATATTCAGAGTAAGCTTTGTTTGGGAAACATCCTTAAACCCAACAGAGCAGCCTGATTTCTTTGCTAATTGCTCTGAATCTGAAATGCTTGTAGAGGCTTTTGGTAGAAAATATTCTAGGTGAAACATAAATTTGTCCAACTTTTTGTAAATGAATTCACTGTTCTTTTCAATTTGATTTCCCCATAGAAAACAATGGCCTGAACCATTGGCACATTAGTCCTAATAAGCAACTTCCTTTTGCTTCCCATTTTATCTTTGTGCTTTCCACTATAATACGGTCAGAGTACGGACTTTGTGATATGAGTCTTACATGTGAGATGAGTCTCTACTGCCTATGTACCAAGTTTTCAATATATTAATAATTTTGAAAGTAAAATTATGACTTTCATACAAATGAATACACAAAGAACATGTGTTAAAGCTTTTATTTCATGTATTAATGAATGAAAGAACGAGTAACATATTTCAATGAATTCAAAGGATAATTCAAAAATACACACGGCCAAGCAATAGAAAATGCTGAATTGACTTTTGCAAACAGATTTATATCTCCTCAGGGCAATAAGCCATTACATTTTATATGCAGTTTATTTGCATTTCTAGGAAGAAAAATCATGATTATTCATTATCTAAAGTTTCAAGAGTTGTAAGCTCAAAGATAAAAAAAATAGAAATAACCCTGAAGAATGCACTAACAACTTTTTTCTTTCTGTATCATTTCAAAGCCGTTCACAATATTTTTCTGACAATGACTGTCAAGTACAAAGCAAATTCTTTGAGAAAATAAAAAGGCAAGCCATAGGCCCGGGAAAAAATATTTACAAAAGACATATCTAATAAAGGACTGTTTCCAAAATATAAAAAAGAATATTTAAAGATCAATATGAAAACAAACAACCTAGCTTAGTATTAAAATATTTTGCCCCCCCCTCAAAAATAGATGCATATAGCTAGTAAGTATATAAACATATACTCAACTTCACATGTCGTCAGGCAAATGCAAATTAAAATAATAAAATACCTCCATACACCCATGAGACTACCCACAATTCAGACATCACCAATACCTACAAGGATGTGGAATAACAGGAACTCTCCTTCATGGTGATAGGAATGCAAATTGGCACACCCATTGTGGAAGACAACCTGGAAGTTTCTTACAAATCTATATAAACTTTGGCCCTGGGACTCAGAAATATGCTCCTTAGTGCTTACCCAAAGGTACTGAAAACTTACGTTCACAAAAAAATCTTCCAAACAGTACTTGGATAGACAATTGAAATGTTTATAGTAGTTGAATTGAATGTTTATAGTAGTTTCACTGATAATTGTCAAAGCTTGAAAGAAATTAAGATATCCTCTGTGGGTAAAAAATGGGAAACTGTTTAGTCCTAAAGAGAAATCAGGTACCAAATAATAAAAACACATGGAGAAAACATAATTATACATTACTCAATGAAAGAAGCCAATCTGAAAAGAGTACATTACATATTATTCCAACTCTATGACATTCTAGAAAAAGAAATCTATTATGACAGTTAAAAGATCAATAGATGCCAAAGGTTGGAAGAACAGAGAAATGAATAAGCAAAACACAGAGGATTTTTAAGGCAGTGAAATTGCCTAGTATGATATTATAATAGTGTCATCATTTTGATGATAAATGTCATCATTTTTTCTAAACCTATACAGTTTACAACGTGAAGAGTGAAATCTAAGGTAGACTATAGATTTGGGGTGATAATGATTTACCAGTGTAGGTTGATTGATTATAACAAATGTACCACCGTGGTGCAAGAAGGTGATAGTAAGGATAGCTATGGGTTTGTGGGGAAGAGGGTGTATAGGAAATCTCTGTTCCTCCTCAGTTTTGCCAGGAACCTAGAACTATTTTGGAAACTGTCTATTAAAAAGAAAAATTTTAAATCCAGGCTTACTTTCCTGAAAAGGATTTTATGTTTAAAGACTATTTCAATGAGGAGAGAAAGGTTGGTTGGTTGGTTGGTTGGTTGGTTTCATTCTGTTTTCATTGCAGGAAAGGGTTATTAAATAGGGAAAACAGCCCATATCATAAGACAGTGCTCTGACTATAAGATCTGTAAGCTTGTCAAAGATCTAGCAGAAAAAGCACTTTTTAAAAAGAGGGATAAACAGTGCCACAGAGAACTGAGAATGGAGACATGGAATGAATGCATGGATGACCTGTTTGGACAGCTGATCTGGGAACAGTTTCCCTCAGGTCTGCTGATTCTCCAGAAGAGCTATGAAGGGGGATGTCACACATTCCAATATTCAAGAGTGGGCCAAAATTCAGTGCCCAGGAGGAGGGGAGAACTCTCCCTAATATTTGGTCAGGTCCAGTTAATGGTATTTTCTTCAGTTGGGTCAATGGAGACAAATATTTGAGCTGAATAAACATTTATGAGACAAGGAATGGCAATTTGGAGGGTTTGTGTATGGCTTTCTCCTAGGTAAAAAGGGGATCATCCTTGAATTTTATCTAAGTCATATAGGGAAGAAGGGTGATTGTGATACTGTGACATGTGTATATGTTTTTGTCCCAATTTCCTGCCATACTATCCTTAAGCTACTGGAACCTATGAAGTGACACACTGTCTTTTTTATGCTAATGCACGACCAAGGCCAAGGCCCCCTAGATGGCTTCAAGATAGGGGCTGGTCACTGAGAAAAATTAAAGCATGATTAGAGAGTTGGAACCTTCATCCTACTCCCCAGCCTGCAGGAAGGATAAACTGATTACAAGTGCCAGTAATTTAATCAATCACATCTATATAATAAAGTCTCCATATCCCTACCCCCAAACACAGGACTTGGACGTTTCCTGATACCTGCACGCATGGATGTTTGTGGAGGGGTAAAGCACCCCAAAAGAGATGGAAGCTCTACACCCCTTCCCACACACTTTGCCCTTTGCATATCTTCCATATGGCTGTTAATCTGTTTTATTTGTAATATTTTTGCAATAAGCCAAAAAACAAGTAATGTGTTTCCCTGAGTTCTACGAGCCTCTCTAGCAAATTCATGAAAACTGAAATGGGGATCATGGGAGCCAGAGATTTACAGTCAACTGGTCAAAAGCATAAGTGACAACCTTTTACTTTTGACTGGTGTGTGAAATGGAGGGGAGCTATGTGGGACTGAGCTATGCGATCTGATGCTATCTCCAGGTAGATGCGGTCAGGACTGGATTGGACTGGATTGGATTGGATTGGATTGGATTGGATTGGATTGGATTGGATTGGATTGGATTACAGCTGGTGTCTGCTGGAAAAATCCCTGCAGAACTGATTTGTCAGTGGACAAAGAAATATTCCAAACATGTAGGATCACCAAAATGAACTGTGTCCTGAGCATGTAATTGAAGGAACTGCATTTGCTTTTCCTATATCTCATGTAATATTATCTTGCCATCAGTTACAGTTTCTCTTAAGACTATTCACCAGAACAGAAAAGAGGAAGGGAGTTTCTTAACCCTCACTACTTTCCCAGAGCATAGGTCTCAGGTTAAGTTCATCAGTGTCAGTTTACTCTTTTGTCCAAGATGAAGGAACGTCATTATTTGCTGAACAACTCAGAAACAATCATAAATCTCAGCAAGATCTCAGCAGTAGTCTTCTGCACACTTGTAGGATTGTTCTTGCAAAAGAGTTGAACCACCTGTTCAGAAGTAGCAGAAAACTTCAGTTATTTTAGGTTCCTCAAGAGTATACCTATTAAAAAGAGAAATATTAATATAAAATGTATTACTGCAAAGGGCTGAACCCTAGGGATATACAGTCCAGTTGGCAGGGAAAATCTTTTCTTTTATAGTGCTGTTTCAGTTTCTAGAAGCTAGAATTTTAATGCTCTGGGTTAGGTTCTCTAGTTTGGGTTAGCTTTCACATAAAGGCATGCATAACCTGAGTCAGACTTGCTAAGTGGCCCAGCCAGTGGTTTGTCCAGACCGAAATCCAGTGCCTGTGTGGGCTGTTGCAGTGACAAGTCTTTGAAAGTATATATCGAGTCACCAGGCTGTATTAGCTCGCTGATCTTCTTCAGGTGCTTGGGGTGGGGGGAACGTCAGTTACAAGGACCATAAGGATATAGGAAGTCAGGGTTTGGTTCTTGGTAATACCAAATAAGGAAGAAGGAAGAAAAACTGGAAGTGTTAATCTGGAAGGCTATAATTGTAGGGAAAGAGGATAAATAAAAAGGAAAGAGTATGATGAAAACCTCAGTAAGCTTTTTGGCTAATCCTGACTAGAAAGAGTTAAAGCTTCACCTGGAGAAAGCAATTAACAAAGGAGAAAAAAGCTGCTAAGAAAGCAAGCACCCTAAGGAGGTCAGCCTAGCTATGTTTCCCCACCTTACAAAGGAGACAAGGGATGGCCACTTAAAAATAGTTCCTCCCTTTCTCTCTCTCTCACTTTCTCTCTCTCTCTCTCTCTAGATGATAGATGATAGATAGATAGATAGATAGATAGATAGATAGATAGATAGATATAAAATACTTTCCTTCATTTAATTACTAACTTGACCTTGTAGGTGAAGCCCTCTGAACAAACCCATAAATTTTTCTGACAGGACAGAGGAAACCAAATGAAGTTCATGTTTGAATCTGCATGTAGACGATGGACCTAGGTTAGGACTCTAGGTCCTAAAATAACTAGATTACAAATTCTACATAGAGGAAGGGCCCTCACAACTAATATAAAGCAGCTGAGAGCAAAGGGTCCTCAGGTTGTCCATATTTCCGAAGCCTCCCAGTCTGATTCCTCAGGGTAGTTATCTCTCCTTCTTTTCCCTCCTTTCCAATAAAGTGTCCAATAAAATGTCTTCCTTTCCTTAAACTTTACATCTCTAAGTGTTTATTGGTATGGAGTTTACAAATCACTGAGAGCTGAACCTACACAGGGGCAGTGGTGCCCCTCCCCTCACCAGGGCAGTGAGCAGTGCTCGCCCCCCTACGTGACATAGTCAGATGTTAAAGGAAACTACAAGAGCTGAACATTTGAAAGAGTTGACAATTAAGATGAGAGGATCAAGTACAATGTACAGATGGGTAACAGTGAGAGAAGAAATAAATCACTACCCGAGAAGATAAAGGTTGCAATTATAAGTTACAGCAATTCGTGAAGAAATACAAAATAGCTCAAAGACAAAGACTAGTCAGAATCTAATAACTGACACAGTGTGCTACAGTTTTCTATTGAAACACAAAATCTCCCTCCATGTCAGAGAGTTGAAGTAGCACAGGCTTCATAGGTTTGCCTTCGGAGAACTAACCAGCCAAAAATCTAAACCATGCCAGAATCTTAGCATAGCGGTAGGCACAACGCTAAATACATGTGAGCTATTATCATGCCCATTATTTATTGTTCACACCAGATCACACCATCTTTCTTTTATTTGGTTTTATTAAACTATTTTTAACTACACAATTCATTACTGCACACTATCATATTATCCAGAATAAATTCAGAGCCGGGCATGGTGGCGCACGCCTGTAATCCCAGCACTCAGGAGACTAAGGCAGAAGGATAGTTGCAAGTTTGAGACCATCCTTGGTGACAAGGTGAGCTCAAGGCCACCCTGAACTACATAGAGAGACCCTGTCTCAAAAAAGACCCCAAAAAAAGCAGAATAAATTAGGCTAAAATTTTAATTTGTTAGTTATCACTGCTTGTATGAATAAAAGTTCACAAAAATGTCTAAAAAGAGGAGAATAAACAAACAAAGTGTAGTCCATTACATAGATCTTTTAAAAGATATAAAACATAAATGATAGAAAAGATAGAAAATTTTGTAAAAAATAGGATTGATAGATAAGAGATTAACTCATATGAAATATAAGGAAAACAACAGTTGCTATATCATTAGATTCTGCATCTTTTCTCAATAATATGTTCTGAGCATCTCCACACTTCTAGAGTCCTTGAGAACATGCACTCTTAAAGATATAACACGACATATTCCTTCTATGTTATTTTTCTATTAACCTCTGATGCTTTCATTAAGAATTATGTGGTAGAGAATGGCGCATTAAATTAGAATGCTCACACAGCAAGGCCCCAAATAAATCTTCATTTACAACAAAGAGTAGTCTGACCTACAAATGCCACGGTCAAAAGAGAACTAGATGAGGGAATTAATAGAAAACTGGTTACCAAAAATTTGAGGGAAACATACCACAGGTTAGGGTTTGGAATGAGCCCATTGGAAGAGACGGAGAACTCCTTCCCGAAACCCCAAATGTGAACTAGAAAGTCAGAAAGTCTCACTCCTGATCTGTCAGCATGACATGACAGTTCCCTGAACAGCCTTTATCTCCCATGTCTGTTCTTGCACAGCGGCTCTGTCTGGGTCACTCTTCTCCCCTTGTCCATCTGGAAAATTACCCTTATCATTACATGGTAGTACAAAGCTACCTCCTGTACCAAACTTTCCCTAATATCCCCAGGGAGAATTAGGCTTTCTTTCCCTCATTTTTCTAGGAACTGTCATTACAGCAAGTGTACTGCCACCTAACTCTTCACCTGTTGGTCTCCTCTGGTAGATAGTGAATTCCCCAAACAGAAGATTTCCCCCTTGTTCCCAGCACTTAGCATACTGTAGATGCTTAATAATTCCTTCATAATTATTACATAAACTGGCAGATTAATGAATTTGTGTGATGGAATAAAGTGGAGTTTAACTGATTATTTAGAAACAAAAATGACTAGATGGAGCCATAGCAGGTGAGCTGTCTAATTCCTAAGAATTACTAGTCTTTCTGTTTTACAAATAAAGAAACTGAGATCTAGCATGATTAAATAACTTACTCTAACATAAATTTCAAAGAAAATAAGTACAAACAGTTCTTGATTATGTGAGATGATAAGTGCAGATTAAAACCATTTCTTACCTATGACTCCCAAGAAAAGCTTTATAAAAGACCCTTTTACAATAGTATAATAGTCATGTCTATATATTGATGGTAGAAGAGTCACTATTATTACCAAGTTTATGAATGTAGACAACCTTTGAACTAGAAGATCTACTTTTAAAAACTCATCCTACAGAAATGCTTATACTTGTTTGAAATGATATACAAATAGCAATATTGACTGCTGCATAGTCTGTAATACCAAGAGGTTAGGAAAAGCTCTGCTATCTTCGTGTTAACCATGGTATGGTATGTACAGAGCAGTGATTTTCAAAGTGTGGGTCCCAGACAACCGCACCAGTCTCCCCTGGGGACTTATTAGAAAGGCAAATTCTCAGACCCTCACCACCAGCTTCTTGAATCAGACTTGGAAATAGAGCTTATGAACCTATGTATTAATAAACCCTTCAAGTAATTATGATATATACTATAATTTATAAAACACTAAAACCATGAAGTGCACTGCAGCTTGGGAATAAAAAGATGCTGCTGTCTATGGCTGGTTGCTAAAGCAAGATAACCAAATATTTTGTTGGATAAAGGAAATAATCTGCAGAAGAGTGTCTGTGATATGTTACCTTTTATGTAAAAGGGAAGAGGAGGTAAACCTGATTTTAATCAACTTTTATATATGTTCATTAAAATCTAAAAATCTAAGTTAATAAAAAATTAAAAAGAATGCTTGCCTATGGCTAGAAGAAGAGACAGACTTGGCATTATAAATTTTTCACACTTTGTGATTCTTAGAACCACATGACTGTGTTAACTCTATTCTTGTCTCCAAAGTAGTACTTCAAGAGCACTGAGCTAAATGCTACTTAGTACATCTTTATTAAAACCTTGTGGAATTACAAACTGTTCTGGTTTGTTTGTTTGTTTTTCCTTTTTTTAGAGGTACTGATGACATGTAATAAAATCAGGTAAACAACACACATACCCTATTATACACAAACACACACATGTATTCAAATATACAGAAAAACTGACTGCTGTGCTAATGAGACAATTAATTGTCCAATTGCTATTTTTAAGTTTAAGGACATTTCCTGCCCCTATGCCAGGGTTTGCCTAACTGCAGAAAAGAACACTTATCCAGAAACTTCCAGCTTAAATTAGGACAGTTAGACAGACCTAAACAATGCAAATGTCAGGTCATACTGACGGATGATACATAAATTAAATAAAACAGTGCAACTACTACATGGTTTATAACACTATAATCTGAACAAAACCCAACATTTTAGGTACTTTCCAATTTATACAACCTGCTGAGACCAAGAAATGTTTGTGGTGGTGATATAAATGTTTGTGTGTGTATATGGCTGTAATTAATCTGATGTGACCTTCAAAAATTACTAAAGGACTCATTTGTCCTTTCTATTAAAAAATAATAATTTAACCCTCATCTATCTCATTGAAACGTGTTAAGAATTAATCAGAGATATTTTTAACTTAGTAATATATTTAGCTTTTCAATGCCAGACATTATGCTGAAAGCAAATATCCTTGTCATAAACATCTTTTTATTTTGTCCTAGTTTCAGCATAGGGACATTCGGACAAAGTTAAATCCCAAGATCTTTTCCTGCTGCCAAACTTCAAAATGGAATCAACAGCAGTGACCTCACCAAAATCTCCAGAAGGACTGGAAAATTACAGCTCCAGGTGGCTCTTTCCAGCTTATATCCTCAGGAGACCTTTCTAGGCCCTGTGCTATGGAATACAAGACATACACTTGGCTTGTTCACTGTGCCGTTTGCTTTGATCTGAATTTGCTTCTGATAAGTACCTTTGAAGTCCCCATATTTCCTGAGACTACTGCACTGTAAATGCCCAAAATGAGCCATGAGAACTATTAAACTGTGTCTTGACCTGCTGTGGAAGCTCAAATGAACCATCAGTAATAGGATATAAGAGAACCAAGAGAGACCATAGCCAGCGATGGGTACAATCGCTATCAGGGCATTTCTTATCTATTTCAGAGGCAGGCTATAAAGATTTCAGAAAATGTTTGCCAAGTGCTTTGAGTCCTAGAGAAAAAATATTACAGGAATCCTTTGAGACAAAGAGGAGAAAAGACGTTTTTTAAAAGGCAGAAAGAACAAAGGGGATTATAGAAATCCAATTCAATAAATATTTGTTGAGTGCCTACCAAGTGATAGACCCTGGGCTCGGTACCAAGAGGCATGAAGTGCTTACCGGACAGTGCTCTGGGAGAGGAAAAGCAAGACAAGTTTAATTACAACAAGATAGATTAAAATAAATTTTATAAGAGATGTAATTCTGTATTTATGGGTTTATTGTTCATTTATTTTAATTCCCAGCAATAGCCTGTGCTTCACACAGAGGATGTACTCAGAAATTCTAAAGATGAGAATGAACAAATACTTAGATGCAAAACACTAGGGCAAGACTTGTTCCTGGCCTCTTCCTTCTTTGCCTACCCGCCTTTCTGCACATTCTCCAGCTTGTGACTTTGAAATTCGAGTCGTCGCTTGAACATTATACGCTTTTAGAAGCACCGATTGTAAGGCCCAAAGTTTCACAGTGGCGTCTATTCCACCACTTGGTTGCCATCAGCAGAGGCAGCTTGGAGCCTCCATTGAAACATTACAAACTGCATATTAGAAGGAAGGAAAGCCACTTGTTTCAGTTTTTTACCAATTTAATAGTGAAAGTCCTACTTTGTGAAAAACTGAGTTCCCAGCAAACTCAGATAGTTGGTCACCATAGTTAGGAACTCCCTATGGGCTTTTCCTCAAGTATTCTACCTCTGTTGGAAAAATTAAAATGTTAGACTACAACTTCCCATAATACAGTTAGCAATTTCCCTTCCACAATAATTAAAGCTCTTCCCATCTCCCAATGCCTTCCAAAATGCATTTTTAAAACTTATCTGACTCCTTGTCCTCCCACCCCCAAGGATTCCTACTTACTTGAATCAAAAGTTTTGGGCTAAAATATAGAATTAGCTACTAAATTAGTTCTCTTCTTACAATTGAGGAAGCTTGAATCCCAGAAAAGTAATTGGCCAAGGTCAGGCAACTTTTTAGTTGGTAGAACAAGGTAAATAAATGTATTTTCCCAGTGTCCAAATTTGTTCTATTTCTTTCAGGTGTACATGTTAAAAAATATTTCTTGTGTTCAATAGGTTAAAAATTAATTTCATGTTCAATAAGCCCAAACTTATAAATGTTGTTTTCTTCATTACTAGACTTGACAGTTCTAATAAAATCTTTCAGAATGCTTTTGCAATTGATTTGTGATCTGATCAACAACTGTCTAATTTTAAACAAAGCGTTTGGCTAATGAAAAAGTAGGATAGCACAAACATTTCTATTTGTGTTTACAAGCATTCTTTAACCATTCAATGAGAAAGCAATTTTTGAAAGTAGTTTTCTATGTCACTGGTGACCAAACTTTTTCCTCTCCTTGCTAGAGCCTATCAGATTCCATGACCAAGTAGCAGCAAGGATAACTTGCACAGTGTTTATCAGTTTAACAGTGTTATTTAGAGTACAATAACCCTTCCAGGCAGTTAAAAAAAATTCTAAGAGTTGCACTGCAAAATCAATATAATGCACAGTGATAAAATACACAGATCTGATTTAGAAGTAGATTGAATCTCAGACATGCATAGCGCAAGTTTGAAGAGATTTGCCAGTGAACAGGTCATTTATACTGAAGGTCACTGGCCAAATCAGAGAAGCTACCAAAGATGGTAACTTGAAAGGAGAGGAATATCCCTATAAAAGAAAAGGATACATCAAGCTCCTCTTATTCTGGTGCTCCAAAATTCAACCATGTAACCAAGTACCTTTGTGTGTATCCTATTCTCATTTAACACTCTGACTGTGATTGAGTTTTCCAAAATAGCTTGCCTACAAAGATAATATAGACTAGCCAAAGAATACCACTGTCTATTCACAGTGACCTTCATAGTTATCACTCTAAATTAATAAATTTTCCTGCTGGTTAATAGATAAGTTGTCATAAATTTGGTTAACAAGTCCTACTCCAAAGGAAGATGCAACTCTCAGGTCATAAGAAACACTGGACTCCATGCATTATGAAAATTCACCTTGATAAACAGTTCCTCCTGCTAGCCATTTCACCCCTCCGATTGACTCATTGTCCTGAGCGCCATACCTTCCACCCAACACCACCTAATAATAATCATCATTTTACATATAAGAAAACTAAATCTGGGAGCTAAATGCCTTGGCCATGGTTACTCAGTATAACTGCGGATTGTTCCGTGCTGCACATGTCTCCTAGGGAACCTATGAGTATAGTGAAACTGGTAAGTCCTTGCCTATTCCTCTGTCTTCACCTGCATTGGACCTCACTGTGTCTCACAATGAATAAAATACTGAACAGTCTTGCAACTTTGGCAAGGTTCATCTCTGCCCTCCACAGTACCAGCTGGGTGGCTCAAAGTCTGGATGGCAGAACTATCTGAAGGTTGGCTACCTCATTCACATACCTGACAGTTGATACTGACACTTACCTGAGACCTTAGCCGAAAGTGCGGCTGGAATACCTAACACAAGGTCTTCCATGTCACTGTTAAGTTTAAGACAGTTCAATGCTTTAGGCAAAGTTACTCAGTAAGTATAATTCTAACATGAACACAGGCAAGGTTCCAAGGGCAAGTGTCCCAAGGGAGTCAAGCAGAAGCTGTATCACCTTTTGGAGCTGGCCTCAACATGCACCGTGTTACATTGCACTCGTTAACAATGAGTCACTAAGGTTGGCCTTTATCTTTGTTAATGTTTAAGAGGTTCAATTTTTTTCTCATTCTTTTTTATTGAGTATACAGATTGATGAGTTTCATTTCGGCAGCTTTGTACAGGCAAATGCATACTTTATCATTTTTCACCACCTTCATTTCCCTCTTTGCTGGGTCCTCACCATGAGTTTTACATTTAAGGGGGTAGTTCATTGAATTTAATATATTTGACTTGTATCCATCCCCCCACTACTCGTTCTTACAGCCCCTGCCCTCTCTTACTCCCTTCCTCTTTTCTTTTCTTTTTTTTTTTCTCTTAGTACACGTTTGGAGTGCAGGATGTTCACATTCTTTGTACAGAGTTGGTACATGAACTTGACACACCTCAACTCCTTTTCTCCCCCTTTTCTTTTTTATCCCCTTTCCCTTCTCTTCCTACCCTTCTTCTAACTCTTGATCCCCTTCCCCTTTAGGAAAGCTCTATCTCTTTACTCTCCCTTCTGATTTTTTGTCGTCTTTTTTAGATTCTACATATTAGGGAGAACATGTGGTATTTGTATTCCACATATAGCTGATTTCACTCACCATGATGATTTACAGATTTGCCTACAAATGACAGAATTTTGTTCTTCCTCATGGCTGATGAATACTCCATTGTGTGTACATTCCAGATTTTCTTTTCTATTCACCTGTTCATGGGAACTTGGGCTGGTTCCATATCTTGGCTATTGTGAATTGTGCCCCAATGAGGATGGGCATGCAGATATTCCTATAGTATGCTTGGTTTAATTGCATTGGGTTGCCTTCTCTTTTGATGAGGGAAATGTCCAAATTGTGGACAGAATATCCGTCCTTTGAGGAATCTGCTATTATTGACCCTGCTATGCCATCTTGTTTTACAGATCTGATCCTTAGATTCTCTAAGCTGGAAACTAGTTCCTAGATCTCCTGAACTACCAGAACTCAAAAATTTGTGAAGGTCTTTAACAAGCATGCAATTCACTTTCCCATCAATCTATTTGGCAGATGGTCACCTAGATCAGGTTTAAATGCTTTATATGGCAACAAGACAGGTCAGTATTTCTCAAGCTTCCCATTTCACTATGAACAATTCTGCTGAAATATTCTTCCTTATCAAAGTCTAACTTTCCTTGAAAGTTCCAAGTCTTGTTTTTATATGTAGCTATAAGTTTACACAAAATAAATCTAATCCCTATTCCACTTGGCACCTTCAAATACTACAAAAAGTATCTCCTAAATCTTCTCTTTCCTACATTTAACATCTCTAGTTTCTTTAGCCATTTCTTACAGAATGGAGGCTTATAAGATCTTAACTGTATTTTTTATCTGAGTACCACAATTTATACATATTCTAGTTAAACTTTTTAACAATCACTTTCATTTTTATTATCTGTTCTGATCTTCTTGAATTCTAATAGTCGTAATTCCAAGTTTTGTTCTAACTGTAAATTTAATACACATAACTTCTGTGAATTCATTGGCTATAATGGTGAAGAAATCTTAATGTATACCACAAAGTAAAAACATATTTCTTTATCAACTTTCTAACAACTATGCTTGGAAGCAAAAATGTTGAGAGATGTTTTGTTAAAACCTTTCAATATAAAGTATACTATAGATTATAATAATTTACTGATCTGACAGCTGATTTAGATCTTTTTTAAAAAAAAATTAAAGTTCAAGACTTTACTTAAAAAGTATTTAATAACTATCCACAAAAATGCAAATATAGACTAGCCAAAGAATACCACTTGGCTATTGCAGGCACATGGACCTAGCAATCAACAAAATAGACAAGGTATCAGCTTCCTATGGGATAAGACAGATAATAAGTAATCAAATAAGTGAATCAAATGATAAAAGTACATTGCAGTGATAAATGCCTGGGTCAGTAGATTGACCAAGGAAGGCCTTTTGGATAAAGTAACACCCTTAATTGAGACCCTAATAAAATTATCAGTCCTATTAACATCTGAAGCCATCAAGATACAACAGAAAAACCAAGTATATGCAAAGACCCTATGGGCATTTTGAAAAACAAATAAAGGAACAACTTGGTTGGAGGTAATGCGTGAGGCAGGTAGGGTACAAAATAAGGTCAGATATGTAGGTAAAGGCTACTGTTTAGAACTATTGTAAGGTGTTCAGGTTTTGTTAAAAGTGTACTAATAGCTAGGTATAGCAATTACAGAAATCCCCAAGACTACCCTCACTTCTGACACAAAATGCAAATTCAGGGCTCCCCAAGACCATCCTCAGGTTCCGTAATTCACTAAAAGGACTTACTGAGTCATTAAAAGTTGTTACACCTGGGTTACAGCTTATTATTGTGAAAGGATACCAATCAAGCAAGGAAAGTGAGGCATAAGAAACAGTCTTATGAAGCATTAGAAACAGAGCTTGACTCATGGATTTCCTCAGTTATTATCCTGGTGGTGGAGTCATGGACAGCACTAAATTCCTTTGGCAACTATGTGTGACAGTTTGTTGGGAATATCGTCAATGAGGGAAGTTGCCCTGAGCCTTAGCATCCAGAGTTTTTATGGGGTCTTGATCTGAGTGACATGGGTTGATTGCCCATATCATTGACTTCTCAGCCCTTCTAGAAGCTGATCTGGTGTCTCGTGGCCCTACACTCCCAGCATAAGTCACACTGCCAGAGAAGAGAAGCAGCAAGAATAGAGGAGACAAATATAGAAAAATTGAAATGGGAGAAAAGCAGGCAACTCAGGACCAGGCTGGCCTGCCAGTGCCCACAGTGATCACTGTCTATGAAAAGCACCTGAACTACTAATTTATCAAACTGCTCTAAAGTTTTGCTAGAAACTGGGAATAAAGCGAGTTAGCTGGCTTCATAATTTATATTTTCCTTTTTTTAAAAGTAGGATGTCTCCCATTCTTCCATTTTTTTGAAGATTGACATGTTATCTTGATCATGCAATGGCTTAAACACAATTTATTCAGTTGCAAGTTGGAAAGTAAAGCAATTTTGGAGCACTTTGTATGTGTCAGACAATCTAGCCACATTTACAAATGTTATTTCATCAAGTTATAGTCAAAGTTTTTTTAAAGCAAGCTAAGATATAATTCGACTAGATCTGAAATCTTGAATTTATCTAAAGAACCATCTCAGAAGACCAAAATGCATGGGTAAGGTAATGATTTCACTATATACATACGTTAAAAAGTTCGCCTATACAATAAATACCAGTTGCCCACTATGTGTCTGCAGGATTCAGTGCCACCACTGCAAATAGCAGGCACTCGTGTCCACCGCTCTGGAGTAAACTGTGTACCTCTGAATGAGGAAACAAAAACCTCTCAAATGGTTAACACCAGACACATCTGGATTGCAATGAGGATTCAACTGCTTGGTAGCTATGTGGCTGTGAACCATTTCCTGAACTTCTCTGGAACACAGTTTTTGTATCTGCCAAACAGGACTGACACCACTCACCTTCACAGGTTGTTGTGAGGCATAAATAAGAGAATTCATGTGACATGCCTGACCTATAGCAGGTTGTTAGTTTCCTTCTGACCTGGAAGTGATGTCACCTACGAGCACAGGCCTATCCTCAAATCCCTCTTCCTTTTAAAAGCCAACACTGGGTCCAAAGCTGAAATATGACATTTAGAGTAATGGAATTATATGTTTCCTAAAGTAGAGAAAAATCTATTTTTATAGTCCATTAGAAGATTCTAAAACCACAGTCCTAGTCTCGATTTTTTTCATAATTTTTGGAGTTTCATGCTGTAGTAACCAACCTCCATGCTGGCCCCCTGTCATCTCTACTTACTAATAGTCACACCTGTCAGCGTACAATAGTGTGAACCTCTATAACCACAGGATACTGTGAAAGTGACAGATTGTGACTTAGGTAATAACCATTTAGGTTCTACCTTGCTGTCTCTTGGATCACTCACTCTGGAAGCAGCAGCTGCCATGCATGAGGACATTCTATCAGCCCTTGGGAGAGTCCCCATGGCAAGGATAAGGCCTCCTGTCAAACAGCAGCACTAACTTGTCATCCATGTGGAAATGGATCCTCCAGTCCCAGAATGGCCTTCAGCCCAGCCTATCTGAAAACATCAGAAGGTACCCTGAGTCAGAACCGCCTGGCTAATGTACCCCCTATGTGAAACTAAAATGCTTATTGTGTTAGATTCATAGATTTCAGCATTATGCAGCAATAAATAACTCATACATGTGCAATAGCCCATGTATTTTGAAGAACCAAAATCAAAGGCTATGTGTTTTTCAGAGACTCAAATATGATATCAAAATGTATCTCCTTTGTTTTCCAATATTATTCAGGAGTTTATTTTGCAGGTGGTTTTGTTGTTGTTGCTACTGCTATTGTTTGAGTTTTTCTCTTTGGCTTTGGTTTATATGTCACTGACACAAAAGTGCTGGTATAATAAAAAGGTAGGTACACTGATCATGAACAACTAGGACCTAAAAATGTTAGAAGTTTTTCAGAGGAACTAGCCCCAATGCTGTAAATGTAATTTATTATCTCACCAAGAAACAGGGTAGAAATGCAGTTTTGGTTTCAGAGAGTTCAAAAACTGCACTGTAGAATTTTCTTCAAGTACAGATATAAAACAAACCACCAACAAATATTGCTTCTTCCTACAAGTAAAATGGTGCGATTGGCAGCTGAGTTATTTCATACGCAATAATACTATCTGACAAACTAATGGTCACAAAATTAAACAAGGAGCTGAGCTGGTCCTTATGAGAGATGTAGATTAAGAGTTGAAGAAGCTGAGGAGAGGGATGAAATACCACACTGTAAAATAAACAAACACAATTTTCCATGAAAATGCATCTCCTTAGCTAAATTTAATTTATGTTAAGTTCTAGGAGATTAAAGTCATAATTCTCAAATTCTTCTCTTCTACTTTTATACTTTGTTTTCAAACATTCTACATTGCATATTCTACATACCCAAAGCCATATCCACCCAAACTTCCACTTACATATACACAGTTCCTTCATCTTGGTAGTAGCTCTAAATTTCCATACCTCAACCAAAGAGAGGTGAAAATTCAAATTCTCTTCACAGAAAACTGAAAGAAAAATTAGTCTATAGTCAAATTTAAGGAAAAATCTGCATTCCCAAGTGCAAAGACTGTAAGAAAGTCTTATTTTAGCTCTGACAAAAAAAGTCACATACCTTTGGTTTCTTTAAAACCAGTTTCATGTTTACGGAACTAGGCTGCTTAGTTCTGTGCATCCCAGGAGGATAAGCTAATCTTGTACCTGCTATTTACAAAGCCACATTCCCATCACTGTGCCACCAGAGCCCTGAGCTACCCTAGAGAATTTTCCTACAACCCCTCCAAAAGTTCCAGCTGGCACAGCAAATCTTTAAGTCTCACTTATAGAGAAGGCATTCTAAAGTTGCTCAAAGTACTTATTGTTTCTTTGAAAGTTACAGCACACAATTTACATTGCAAAACTTTTTTCAGTACTATAGAAATAAATAAAATAAAACTTTTACCAGCAAAGATATTTATTCTGACTCATAAGCACTATCCCTAAATTCAATTCTAACACCAAAGGCTTAAAATATTCAACTCTATTGCCTAATCTTAGTTGCCATCCAAAACCAAGAATTATTCTAACAAAGTAACATAATTCTTTTATGGTTTGGATCTTAAATGTTGATATCCCTCCAAAGTGCATATGCTAAAAGCATAAGAATGTACTGTTTTTCCACAGTCCCAAAACAATAGGACCAAGTGGCCATGGACTGAAACCTCTGAAACCAAGAGTTAAACCTTTCCTCCTTTGTTTATTGAAGCTACTTTACCAAGGAGATAAAAAGCTGACTAACACAAATTATAACTTATTCTCTCTTGTTTACCTAAAGTTAATATTCAGATTAAACTTTTGGATGATGAGTATTTAAATATCATGCAATAATCTTATAAGACATTTATTAACAATAATTTTTCATTGTAATAGCTCATAATTTTAATCTCTTTGTAATCTTATGTTCATTCACTAAAGTTTCTGATTCATATCTTTTATTCACAAATTATTGTCACTGACCCAAAAAGAAGATTGAATTGAGACAGAATGCAAAAACATACATGAGATTATATTAGTGAAATTCAATATACATTTGATATACATACTTAACAAAGTGGCTGGGACTACATTTAAGAAATGTTTTACTGCTTCATCCTATTAATTATATATTTGAAATATTAAAATATTTGGTTGATGCAAAGAAGTAAAATATGGTTCTTTTATGGGATCTGTAAGTCTTCTTTCATTGGGGAAAGAGGTGATGTCATTCATCACTGAAGTACTTAAATTTTTGATCCTCATTAGTTTCATTTGTCAATAAATATATTTATTCCTACTTGAACATTACACAATGTACAGGTGCATTTCAATATCACATGGCACCCTATAAATATATATAATTTTATGTAATCAAAATTAAAATTTTTAAAATAAGAATCTTTAGTCAATTTTATTTTCCATGTCCATTTTCAGCAAACCATGCAATAGCTTAATTTCAAAGCTGTTTCTTCCATCCTGGAGTATAGACTTTAAATTATTGGATCCCTTCTCATATTATTAAAAAGTTTTTGCACATCAAAAGAAATCACCAACAGAGTGAAAAGAAAACACACAAATTGGGAAAATATTTTAGCTGAATATCCCTCAGACAAAGGACTTCTCTTTAGAACATATAAAGAATTTTTAAAAATAAGACCCCCAAAATTCAAAGACCCAATTCAAAATGGGCATTTGAGATGAATACACATTTCTGAGATAAAGAAACACAAATGACAAATAAATATATGAAAATGTGTTCAACATCATTGGTCATCCAAGAAATGCAAATTTAAACAACACTGACATTCCAACTCACCCCAGAAAGAATAGCTATCATCAAGAAAACAGCCAATAACAAATGCTAGAGGAGTTCTGGGGGAAAAGGAACCCTTCTCCACTGTGAGAGCGTAGACTGGTTCAACCACTGTGGAAAGCAGTGTGAAGATTCCTCCAAAAACTAGGATGAGAGGTCCCATCCACCCCAGCTATTCCCCTTCTGGGTATATTTCCAAAAGAACTAAAAACATCATTTAACAGTGATATATGTGCACCCATGTTTACAGCAGCATAACTGGTAATAACTAAATCTTGGAAACAACCCAAATGCCCTTCAACCAAGGAATGGATAAAAAAGATGTTGTATTTTGTGGTACAATAGAGTATTACTCAGCTATAAAGCAAGATAAACTTGGGGCTTTTATAGGCAAATGGACGCAACTAGAGACCATACTCATAAGTTAAATAAATCACTCACATGTGTAAACATCGCATTGTCTCCCTAGCATAAGTAGCTGAAAGAGCAAATAAAATCCAGAAGGTACAACCGATATTGTGAAAGGGAAAGAAACTGCTCAAAAGGTAAGAACAACTGGGATGGGGGAAAGGAAAAAAGGAGGAAGGAATATATATATAATGTATAATAGCTATGGAATATATATATATATGATAGCTAAGATAACTGTGCTATTAATTTCTATTAGTTCATTAAAAGGAACAGTGTTTATATTATTTGATCAATCTTACATGCCTATATCTGTTAATCTGACCAACTACTTCGAAGATAACAATATGCAGTATAATAACCAGTTAATTTCTGGTTATTTCTGGAAAAAATTACTGGATCCCTATCCCAGCCTGCCCACAGGTGGAAAAGAACTTTTTAATTTTTTTTTTTTGTTTGTTTGTTTTTCCGGTACCAGAAATCGAACTCATGATGTTGCGCTTGCCAGGCCGGAGCTGTGCCACTGAGCTAAATCCCCAGCCCCAAAACAGAACTTTTTTATACAGTACTGTTTTCTAAGATGCACATGTTTATGTCTTTCAAAATCAGTATAAATGTAGTTGAGGTAAATTGTCTTTCTAAACATTTTATGGAGTCTTGTCACAATAAAATCTAACATTAGAGCAATGTTAAAATAGTGGACATTATGGTGAAAACTCACTGAAGTCTCAGGACTTTGTATTATAAATGTGGTTCTTTTTCAAGACAAGCTTTCCCTTTTCTTCTTTTAAATCAAAGCTAGTCCAACAAAGGAAGACCAGCAGATCTAAAACAGAATCGCCAAGAACCAGGCCACATTAATAGCAATACAGTATAACTGGGTGCATCCAAAAGATACCATTGTTCACATTTTCTATAGTTTGTTAAAAATAGCTTCTTGTGAATGGGGAAGCCATTTCTGCAGCCTCACATCCTTCATAATGCCACCTGGGCATATAAGCAATTAACTATGTCAAAACAAGTTTAAAATAATTTTCTCATTTCTCTAACCTGAGTGCAGATGCAGAAGGGCCAAATCCCTCTGTGGAAATCTTCAGGTTTTAATAGTGAAAGAGCCCAACTCCACCACAAATAACTAAGGAATAACCATTAAAACGTCCTGGCAAACTGTACTATGTATCAAAAGCATATCAGCACAGATTTCTGGGCCTCATCCTCTGAGTTTCTCACTCAGAAGTTTGAGTTGGAGTTTGAGAAAACATTCCCAGATAATACAGATGCTCTTGGTCTATGTGGAGGACCACCAGGACAGCTCTCCTTGAAAGAAGAGCATTTATCTCCACTTTGGCTAAATCAGGCCCTGACTCCATGTATTAATATGTACAGAGCGAGATAGGATACTTCTTGAGCCCTTCAACTGGCTTAAAGCAATGCAAATGGATCTAGCTGGGATGCTGATGTGTAGTCTTTAAAGCAGTGGGACAGGTCAGTGATGCCCCACCTCTAGCTTCCAACTAGTATGCATGAGCTAGGCTGAGTGATGTCACACTTTTGCTAAGACTGAGGCTCCAGAAAGAACCCATGATGTCTCAGCACATGAAGACCAGACATCAAAGCTGAGGCATGGACCCCAAAACACAAGATACTTCCTCAAGCTGTGTTATGCAGATTACTTTCTGCAAACCTTCCTCCCTCTGCAAGTTGGAGAGGTGCTATCAAGCCTCCTACCTCCCCAGTTCACAGCACTCATGTACTTCCCACAGCTCTCACAGTCACTCACCCCTGAGCCATTTCCCTCTTCACAAATTAATAAAATCTGGGGTTAGGCCTGGGTCGAGGCCTTTGTTCTGGTTAGCGATTGTTCTAGCTGGACTGGGACCCCATTGGCTCCCCACCACTACAGATATGTGTTTATCTCTTTATTCTCACCATGGATTGCACTGAAAGTGATAGATTGGATTTACTTATTGGAATTCCAATAAATTTTCCCTAGGATTACAAATGTGGACTCTTCCAAACCACAATGAGGTCTGGAAGGGTTCCCTGTAGTCTAGAGACCAACACAAGTGACAGGGAAAACACAAGCAGTACATAGTTTTAGAGGGTATACTACATAGACCAGCAGTTCTCAGCTTTAGTTGCATAATGGAATTGTTGAGATTTTTTAAACCTCAATGCTAAAGCTACAACCCAAACCACTTAAGTCCTTAGTAGGGGAGGGACAGCACAGATGTCAATCACTTTTAAAAGATGTACAGTAATCACTCATATAGCAATGGTTCTCAACCTTGTCTACATATTGGCATCATTAGGGAAAATTTTTTAAATACTGATGCCTGACTCTCACCCCCAGAAATTCAGGGATCAATG
>NW_004955430.1:12368515-12382600 GCF_000276665.1 Chinchilla lanigera | reverse complement strand
GTGAAAGAGCCCAACTCCACCACAAATAACTGAGGAATAACCACTAAAACGTCATGGCAAACTGTACTATGTATCAAAAGCACATCAGCACTACCTTTAAAAACCACTAGACCTTATTAAGTCATTACAGTCATGCTAAAGTTTCTGGGTTATTTTCCCCTAAATTCTAGGGCTTAAAAAATGTTATTAACCTATTAAAGTAATTGAGAAATAGACTATAGAGTCGGCCAAAAAATGTATACACACTTCAGGAAAAGAAAACTTTGTATAAATATTTTAATACTAAATTTATTGAGACATCATGTAATTAATGCAAATTACCTTTGGCCTCTACAATTACAAGAGGTGCTCAAAGTGCTGACCATTAGCTTCCAGATATTTATTAGTACAGCAAACTGTTGCTTGAGTAACCCTGATTATTGTTGACCTCTCTGCACATGCACTTTTAGTTTTTTCTCTACAAGCCAGCCGTAGAGTAGGTTTTCTGTGATATGATATCCTCTAGGGTCTCCCCTACAAGGATAACACCATCTTTTGAAAAAAGCATCATACTATTTTTCTTTTCCTAAAGTATCTTTACATTTTTAGCAGACTCTGTATATATACATACACACTCACACACACACATATAATTCTGGCACACTTTTAAAATCAAGTTAAAAATTACAATTTTCTTTTAGGTATAATTTATATATGGAAAATTCACTATTTGCAATATATAATTTTAGATGTTTTGACAAATACAGCCATCTCCATGATCAAGGTATAAAAGTTCCATCACCCTGAAAAGTTCCCTCATGCTCTTTTGAAAACAGTTTTGAATTGCCCATTGAGAAAAATGCACTGCCTCACTATCTGTTCTATTCCAGGCTCAGTTGGTTGTACAACTATTTATTTCTTCCAGTGAAAACAGACTAACGGTAGGCATGGAGGCTAGAAGTTGGTACCTTAGTTGTGTTGGACAAGCTCAGCCACTCTGAGGATAGAGAAATAAGTTTTAATCATAATATAAAGTATTATATATAGTGTAAAGTTAAAATGGAATTGTGTTGAACGTGATTAAACATGAATCTGTATTATTATGTTTAAAAATATGTGACTTGCTCACCTTTGGAAGATAATAAGCAATTACTATTTTATAAACTGATAAGAAAATTGAAAGAAGAATGGAGTATTCATCTTTGCTTTTTTTATTAATTGGAAAGGCAAATAATAAATGAGGGGATTTTCTCTTTGTTGAAGTAGAAACTATGGAGTCTTGCAATATAAACATGTTGCAACCCTAACAAATTGAGAATGAATTAAAGTGAGAAAACCAGAAAGAAGACAAAACATACTACAAAATATTTTTGGAAAGAAATAAAATGAAACCTGAATCTAATCAGACTTCTAGCTCCAACTATCAATTTGTAGAGAATACAAGAGACAGAAATATAAACTGCACCATGAGAATGCAATCAGTAAAAGTCAGACTGAAGAAACTCCACAGGAAAAATGACACAGCTTATTCAACAAACCAATTCTCTGAGAGAGAGACGGGCAAAGACAGAGATGGAGTGGGACCTTAAATTTTTTTTTAAATGTACAATATTTACCCTAATCAATTACAATAGGTGGACCTTACTTAGTTGCTAATTAAAAAACCTTTAAAATTTATGATTATAAGAAAATTGAAAATGTGAACATAGCAGATATCTGATTTAGATTTAGATAAAATAATTTAAGAGTCAATGCTATTTTTCAGTATGTTGATGGTACTGTAATTATGCTTTAAAAGGGGGGTTATCATATATATCATATCTATACATTGAAATAATATTTATGATAGATGTTAGGTGTATTAGTCAGCTCTCTGTCTCTGAGACACAATACCCAATACTATCAGCTTACAAGAAGAGAGGTTTAATTTGCTCACATTTTTAGTCTGTGATCATCTGGCTCCAAAACAGAGACATATGGCGGAAGAGAATGGCAGAGCAAAGCTGCTTAGTCCATGGCAGTAAGAAACAGCAGAAGAGCCCCATAGCAAAAGGGGTAAGCAAAGGAACAGGATTTGTCATAAGTTCATAATTGCAGAACCTGGATGATGGGTATATGAGAATTTACTAGGCTGTTTTGCTTACTTGTGTATAAATTTGAAATCTGCCACGATAAAATTTTTACACAAATATCCTTGATAGCATTATTAATAAGACTCCACACCTGATGGGAGAAAAATCCACCAATTGTTGATGAATAAGCAAAATGTGGAACATCCTCTCTCTATGCCTACTGTGACCTAATCTATAAAGTTTGACGACCTGGAAAAACAGTATTCATGATCTCTCAAAGACTAAAATGTGAAGATTCTAGGCAGGGCTGGCTGCCTGCTCAAAAGCTGACTCTATTCAACATAGTATTCAACAAATGTTACACTTAATGGTGGAAAAGCAGTGGTAAAAAGTATGATGTTGATTCATCATCTTTTAAATTATACTGCAAGTTGATCTGTTTCAAATCCTGTTCCTGAGTTCCCTGGGCAATCCTGGATTAATCAAATAAATTGAAAACTCTAGTGTATTTTGAGACTAAATGCTTTAAGCAGAGACAAAATGTATGATCCTTAGCAGCTATTTTGGGGGGATTTCAGAAAGCACTAGGGAGACATGTTTTATTATGAGGGAGCAGATTCTCAAGACCTCACAAGAAACAGAAGGCAGGAACATACACCTTAATTCACAAGAGTCCTAGAAACCAAAACAGTTCATACTTATGTGTTTCCATTCAGCATATTATTGGGTATTATCTGCTCTCTAAATTTCGTCACAAATGAATGCAAAGATATAAAAGCAATTGTCAGGGCCATATCTGCTTACATTCATATGTAAATGAGGTCACAATAAAGGTGGCAGGTAAGGTTTTGAAATAAACAATAATGAATACATTATTACATCAAAATTTGATTTTTAAATCAAGTTCCTACATGACTTCATAAAACAGTCTGTAAGCCACATTTAATTACATCTCAAAACCATGTTTGCTTATGAGTACAAAGGCAGGGAGTTAAAGTTGAGTTTTATCATGCAGATGCCATTTTTCCAGACCTGGAAACTAAAGACATTTCAGGGTTATTTTCATTGTTGCAGAATTTAATCAGCATTACACTGAACTTTATACCAACATTAAGCAAAGGTATTAAACAAAGCCTCTTACTCAAATTGTAACAGTGGCTATTTAGAACTGTTTCTGACTTCCTTGTCAAAAATAATAATAATAACTTCCTTGTCCTTTCCTAATCGTTGCCAGAATAGAGAAGTTAACCACTCTGGGAGAATGCCACAAAAGGCAAATTAGACACCAAGACAACTTTCAAGGAATCTATCTGTCCATCTCTCACTCTCAGGCTGATTCCTGAGTTTAGGATTTGACCAAATTACTGTCCTAAACAATTCCCATTCTCTTCCTCCGTCCCTGAAATAAACTGATGAGTGTCATATACTTTAAAAGGATGAATGAAATTAAATTTTTGTTTTAGAGTCCAGATTGAGAATTTTGCCACCTCCCTTCAGATAATTAGAAGCACCCTGGAGTATTACAATTCATGGCTTGGGGCATATTCTCAGCCAACAATAAACATATGGTGCTGGGAATTATTTCTTAGCAGGAAACTGCTGTCAATAAGCTCATAGGGACCAGTCCTGAGTCCCTGCACAGGAAGTGAGATGATAGGTAATACTGGTTGGCTACAATCTCACAAGAGTAAGTAGAGGGTAACTCTTCTGCCCTCTTGTAACCATCTTGCATATTAGACAGGTGCAACTTATTTCCAACAGGTGCTTTGCTTTTGGAAAATTAACATGGAGGCATCCTAAGTGAAACTGCGCAAGCTCTCTACACAAGGATCAGCAGGTGCCTGGTTAACAACCAAACATCACCATTTAAGCAGAATAGAAGCCACATAGACAAAATCCAAAATGGAATATCTATATCCAGTATGTTCATTTTATTAACTTATAGGAACATATACTACAAGTTATATGGTAGCAGTAGTTTTAGCATGAAATAAAAAAGACAAATCTGTGAATTTAATGGATTCTCTGGGACTTGGTGTGCAAAGCTGAGTGATTGCAGTTGAAAACCTCCAGTGCACTCTGTTTAAGCTTGTTGTAAATAAACCTGTCACTTCTGTAATTTAAAAAAGAGTGGCCTCTTCCTGTGCACTGATGTATATAAACACAATATGGATATGGCTGTACATGGACATGTAGTAAAAGCGGATCTATAACTGGGTCAGCCCATGGTGGTCATGCAGTAGGAAACCACTTTAAAATACTTGTATTCTTTGCTAAAATATGAGTCCATAAAATATTTATAAAGAAGCACAGCTTTTTTTTATTTTTTAAAGATAAAAGAATGAAAACATCTTAACAAACACACATACATTTAGAAAATAACACAAAAACAATACAAGCAATATAGAATCTCAGACAAGGTAATGGGAAATTAATAATGGTTGCTGTATTACATACTGATAGCCCCAACTTGGATATTCAGATAAACAAATATAGATGTGTAAGATTGATCATACACTTAAACATTAACTCAATAGAGTTAAACATCAATAGAGCAATCAAAAACAGTAGTACAACTATGTTAGCTATCCTGTGTATACATAGGCAGCACAGTTTTGATATATTATCACTACTATGGATATATAGATATGATATAGATATAGATGATGATATAGATATATATTTGTTTTTTGAGACAGGATCTTCCTATATAGCTCAGGCTATCCTTGAACTCACTAAATAGTCCAAGCTGGCCATGAACTCATGGTGATCCTCCTGCCTCAGCCTTCCGAGTGCTGGGATTACACATGTGTGCCAACATGCCCAACTACTATAGTAATACAAATAACTGGTAGGAATGAGTTAAAATTAATATACATGTGGTAGATTTAAGATATTAGTAATTTTGTTGAAATTTTCCCTTCAGAAATTAAAGTGGAGTGAATCTAACCCAAAACAAAAATAGTGCCCAGGGATAGAAGGAGCCAGGGTCACAGGTCTGCCAAGGAGGTCAAGCAGGTTCTTTGTGGTGCAGATTTACTGTGCAAATAAAGTAGAAGAGATGGGGAGTGGAAGATTCCAGTTTCAAAAAACACCACCTATATATCCAGAACTGGCAAAGTGTTGACAGGAAGGCTCATCGTGCTGTATAATCTCCATTTCACCCTGTGAAAATGTTGAACCTGAGAGAACTTCCAATTAATTTAAAATGCTCAAATTGTGTCTTTTAAGGAATAAATTGCTAAATTAGTAAACATGCAAGGAAAGCATGAGGAAGCCCTCCAGGTAGGTCCCTTAGCGGCTCCTCCATCACCTCAATATAAAATCTAAGACAGTAATTCATAACTAACTCTGCCAAAAATATCAAGTTTTGTCACCCATCATCCCTCCTCTCCTACATTCTATTTCACAAAAATGAATTATTGCACTTCGTTGCACATAAAATGGGTCAGCAACAATTGTGAAAGACTTTTAAATGAAAGGAAATGATTACTAGGTATCCTAACATACTCTTGCAGATTACCTTCACCTTTCACTATACTTGAGTTACTTTTCAACTCTATAAGTTATGGAAAACTGATCAAGATGGAAATGTTTCTTGCTATGTTAATGCAAATGAGTTATGTCCTAGGGAGATGCAGTTAATTTCTTTCCCTGGGATACTAACCAATTTTGCAACTGTTCATAAATGTATAGCACTGCTCCTGATTGCTTATATTTACATGTGGTTTTTTTTCTTCAAATGTCCTTTTGAATCAGTTATGATATCTTCATGGCTCTTTACCTCATGAGTTAATGAAACCTTTAACAGATTCATATTTATATAAGGCATGATTTTTCTTTTAAAAAGTATATTTTGGGGTTATGGGTTTATCTCAATGGTCAAGGACTTGCCTAGGATGTGCAAGGTCCTGGATTTAATTCCTGGCACCATAAATAAATAAATTATAGGTGCATACACATGAATAATGATTCACTCCTCCAAACTTTTGTACATATAACCTACAGTTCTAATGGGCCATCATTTTCAGGACAAAGAATAGGGGATAGCAGGGGGCAGAGTGAGTAGAAAAATGCAGAGAGACTGATAAAGAATATAGTTGCAACCAAATAAGATAAATAAGTTCTGATATTCTACACAGAAGAAGAACTATAGTTAACAATAACATATCATATATTTCAGAATAGCTAGAAAAGATTTTCAATATTCTCCCCACAAGAAATAATAAGTGTCTGAGAATATAGATAATTTAAATATCCTGAGTTAATACACAATGTACAGATGGACCATACGTCACATTGCATCTTATAAAGATTACAGCTGTTATCTGCCCATTAAAAAGCAAATCCTTCATGACTTAAGTTTGCTTAGTTATGTTATGTTTCAAATAACCTCACAAGCTAGTGATCTTCCATGAGCTTAATCTTCCTGGTCAGACATCATCTCTTCCTTAAAGACCTCTATAATCACCTAGATATTTATCAACAAAGATATGTGAATCTCCAGATAAATGGAATTTAGGAAGCTCCTGTCTCTCAAGGGAGCCAGATCAGTTTACATTACACAAGAAGTCTGGTGTGGGTGGAGACACAAAGGGAAAGAATGATGACAGATGACCGGGCCAGTTAGTGCCTGGCTTAAAATCAAGAGAAAACCTTTGACACAGTGTAAGCATGATATTGATTTTGGTTTACATTTTGAAAAGATCATCATAGTTATTGAATGACAAACAGAGGAAATAGGTTAAAGATCAATTACAGGAGATGTAGGAAGATCATGTAAAGAGGCTATAGCAATTATTCAGGTAAGAAATGATAGTGCAGATGAAACAGTGTGGGGTATTGGCAGTAAAGATAAAGTAATAATATGGGTGGATTTAAAACACATTTGGGAAGGAAAGTAAACAGGATGTGATGATGAATCTTTAAAAATGGAATGAAGAGATGGCAGTTGTCTAGGACAATTCTATGTTTCTCATCTGGATAATAAGAAAGCATACGGTGCCACCCCTTGAAAAGAGAGTATGGGGAGAGAAACTGGACTTACAGACCCAAGTATCATACCCTTTGAAAATAGAATCTTCAAAGTAAAAGAAAAGAAAAGATGACTCACTCTCTAGAGCAAGGACAGTTCTGAAACACAGATGATTACACACACAAAAGATAAATTTTCTGGGTGGAACATTTTAGTCCATTGTTGGATGATCCATTAAAATCAAACTACTATCGCAAGAAATATCCAGGCTGTGAACTTTAGAAAATGGAGAATAGCTAAGTAGCCTAAACAATATGCAATGATGAGGGCTCATTCCAGCTCAAGTGATAGCATCATGTGGCCTTTTTCAAGCAATTTAATCCTTGTCCCTTCATCTGAAAAGAATGGAATGCATGAATAGCAGTTTTACCCCAGATGCAAGATGAATTCAGTCCTCCTGAACTGACATCTCATCTGTGATGTGATTCATCCACTGTGGACATTTTTACTTGAACTATCCAGTTTGCCTCTCAACCTTAATCAAATTGTCCACATAATTACAAAGTGTCTGTATCAGCTTATGATGATATACAGATTAAAATTTCATTTTACATTAGACATTTTTTTCATTTTTAACTAATTCCTATAGATTTATATTTCAGGCCTCCTCAACTTTTTATAGGTCTCTAAAATGACCTTGAAAATATCCACTTAAGTTGATATTTATAATGAATGCTGTCTGAGAATTTTATATCTCTATTAGGTGAGTAATAAGTTAAACTTTATCTTAAAAATCAGGATAGAATTAAGACATGAATCTAAAGAGTAAAAAATAATGGAAAACTTAAAATAGTTGAGAATAGATTATTATGGCCCCAATAATTCCCATAATTCTTATCTAGCTAAATATAAGAGTAAGTTGGGGAAAATATGATTTCAAATAAATGTATAAGAAATTAGTACAAATGTTTACATTATTTAAACATCATTTGGTTTATATCAGCAGAAAATTAGCAATAGTAATTTTAAGAACTTGTGAAACATTTGAGTGTGATAGGGACTATAAGTGATATTTATAAGACTAACAGTGAAATTAATTAAAGATGAGACTGCAAGGCAGAAATGCTTCAGTTAATGAGGGAATTATACTGTGAGCAAGGCATACTACAAAGAATATTTTCCCTGATAATGAAAGTTTAATTTAATCTTTTTTTTTTATTTTAGCAAGTCTGAATTGAAATCCTTTTAAATGTATCATAGATGTTTTATAAGAAGAATGCTGGAGCAAACACATTTATTTAAAATACTCCCTAATGCCCAATAAAAATTCTAAACTAACAAAGAAGGTTAAAGAAAATAATTTGTACTAATGCCAGAAAGGACTCAAACTCATACAAAAAAAATAAGCAGTATTTATATAATTTAGTTTAGACTAAATTGAGCACACATAATACAAGCAGTCCCATTCCCCAGTTTAAGAGCACCATGGAGCAGTACAGGAAAAGAGAACTCTCAAGACTCCCACTGATAAAACATCTGACAATGTTAAGGAAAGAATTAAGGAGAAAATAAAATAACGTTGTTACCAAATTTTAAGAAAAACTACAAATAGCAAAGAAACAAGATTTTAAAATAAACTATAAAATCATAGCAAGTAATGAACTGAGTACTTTAGAAGCTTAATCAGTGGCATGGAGGACAGACTGTAGACAAACAGAAAGAAAAGAACAGCAACTTGATCCAAGATGATAGACACAGAGGACAGCCATTGGAGATCCAAGATGTGAATCAGCATTATGATTAAAGAAAATGAAAGACTTATCATCAGAAAACTTCTCAAAAATGCAGGACACTATATTTCTTGAAGAGGTTTAAAGTATTTCAGAAAAAAGTGATCATGGGGCTGGGGGTTTAGCTCAGTGGCACAGCACCTGCCTAGCAAGTGCAAGGTCATGAGTTCAATTGCTGGTGCCGGGGGGAAAAAAAAAAAAAGAAAGAAAAGGGATTTAAAAAGTGATCAGACTGAAAAATTTCAAGATATATAAGAGCTTTTATATTTCAAATTTGTAAAAGAATTCTATGATTTTCTTTGTAGTTGGAACTTTTCTCTAAAGAGCTAAATGTGTTCACAATTTTTCTTTTTTTTTGGTTTTTTTCCGGTACCGGGAATCGAACTCACAACCTCGCACTTGCCAGACAGGCGCTGTGCCGCTGAGCTAAATTCCCAGCCCCACGTGCCCCCAATTTAAACATTAAACAATGAAATCACATTACAAAGTTAATGTGTGCATCTTCACAAGCAAGAATGCACACATTTATATTTTGGGAAGGTATAATTAAGGGAAAGTTTAAGAGCACCATGGAGCAGTACAGGAAAAGAGAACTCTTCAATGCACTGAATGCCTGAATGTTTATGCATGCACCCACACACACACACAAATTCAAATGTACACTCTTGTGCTTTTTTTGAAAGTGTATTTAAGAGAAAATTAAAATCCAGAAGTGAAGAGAATTTTTAGTAATAGAAAAGACTATTCTGGGCAGCCTTCTGCCAAAACTTTAATCTGTTCTGTTTTCCAGGTAGGGTTTGTGAGATTTCTTTCTCACAGCTAAAGGGACTCAAGAGAGCAGCTTTTCTTTTTGGGACATTTTCACAGAGAATTCATAAGGCAGAGCAACACCTCCCAAAATCCTCACATTTCACCACTTTGTGAAACATAAGAGGGTCAAGATTAATTCTGCTAACAGACCAAGGCAGAATGGAGTAGTTATGATCACAGATGATAGTCAGACTGCTTTGTCATTACACGATGTGACTTTAATTAAGTCATGAAACTGTTTTGTCAAGTTTATTCATCTGTAGAATGGAGATAATAACAGTATTTGGTTAATAAATTCAAGATAAAAATTAAATTAATATATGTAAAAGCAGATCAGCAACATGGCACAAAGTAATTTTAAATAAGCATGGGTTGTTATTTCACTAATTCAGGATATTTGTCCTTTAATGACTGACTTTGGACAATCAACAGAACCCGTCATAGTCCTATCACCTCTGACTAGTCACCTACTTCAAGGAAGTGAAGGCAAGGATGACACAGAAAAAGGAAATAACTTAAAAACATGGAAAGAGGTAGGACTCTGAATCATACAGGTAAACAAACATACTCCAGACTTAGTGTTTCACGGATTCCTAATGAAACACATTGGCTGACTAACTCTGAAAGCATGAATGGCAGTTCATTTCAAAATGTCAACCATATTTTGCTTCAAAAACATTTTAGTCAAATGGTTTCTGTCAGCATCCTTAAGAAGTAACCCATCAAAGTGGATCCACTAAGCACATACAGTCAAAATCCTTGGGTACTAAATAGTAGAATAACATCAATAAAAAGTAACATTTGCTAAGTGCTTACACTGCACTATTAATTTATTTTTTTGAAGTAAGAATTAAATTTTATTTCACATTGATAAAAATCATGAAAAACATTTACACTGTCCCACATTGTAGCACAATATTTCAAAGGAATAGTTCTTGCTATAAATAAAATCTTACTGATTTGTATAACTGAACTAAGTCTACAGTTCTTCAAGGTAAAGCAGAATGACTTAGTAAATGATTGTTTAAAATTTTTAAATCCAGAAATAAACATATGGCTTCACTATAAACATCCTATGTAGTCCATTAGTAGATTACTTTCATGATCAATTAGCACCATAAAGATGCATCTTAACATTGTTTTGGTAAGCTGAAATATAGCAGAAAAATTAACATAGTTCAGAAATATTAAGCATACATTTTCTCTACATTTTAAATTATATGGTAACTACGATATTTATAGGGTTCTGATTAACCTTTATTACCCATAAAATTGTTTTCAAATAATTTTTGACTATTAATTTGGAAATTTTGACTATTTAAAAGCAAATGACTGCCATTTTTATGGTTGCACAAAAGACTACTGGGGTTTTTTTTTTTGTCTTTTTGAGACAGGGTCTCACTATGCAGTTCAGGCTGGCCTTGAGCTCACTTATGTAGCCTCGGCTGGTCTCGAACTTGCAACGATCCTCCTGCTTCAGTCTCCCGAGTGCTGGGATTACAGGCGTGTACCACCACGCCTGGCAAAAGACTAATTTTTAAAACTAATTTGAAGTGAAATTTTCAAGTAAGATCTCTGGCAGATAAAAATGAAGTAACTTTATCTAATGGATTGCTCATTTTCTATAGTAATTGGTTTCAAACATATGTACAGAAAAAGTAAACAATGTGACCAAACCCCAATAATTTTAGAAATTAGTTTTTAAGATCAGTCTTAAATATTTCTATACATGCCAGAATATGATCTAATTATTCATTCAACTGCTTACATAAAAATGATAACCTTTCATTATCAGAATTGCAAATTCTAAATAAGTTGAACTACAGTATAATAATTTGAAATATATAATGTAAGAAGTTTAAATAATGTTTGGTTTCTTTTAAAGTGTGTATAGATTTTAAATATCTTATGTCTGTAATTGAGAATGTCAAATTACAGCAGATATGGACTGTAGATGTCTGCAGCAGAGAGGCAATATATTTGGTCTGCTATGAAGAGTAATCATGAAAGAAAACATTTTTTTCCTTGAGAAAATATTAAATAGAAATAACATCAAGGAAAAAGAAAAACCTGGTCCCTCAAATAAAGGGGCCATTAATGAAGAGAACAATGTTACTCTTTGCTGACAAAAGCGTTATCCCTGTTATCAAGAATAATGTAGTAACATCTAATTCTTATATATCACAATCAGTCTGGATAATGAACACATACAGAAAAATACAGACACTGCATGGTGATTGAGCAACCCTGGAATAAATCCATAGACTAAATCATAGCATGCATAAATCACTTACACCTAAACTGCTCATTTTACCTGAACAAAGTTTCATTAGTATACTGGTAATTTTCAAGTGATGTAATAAAAAAAATCTGGTCACACTATTTTATTATTTTGCTGAATTATATTTGAGAAAAAGAAACTAGCTACCTCACCTATTTTAATACTAGTATATTCTGGATCACACTATACAAATACATATACAGAAACTTAAAAGATCATAAATTTCCCACAAGGAAACATTATTTATTATAATCACTGATGTGTATTTGCAAAACACAACACTGCAAACATTAGAAGTTTTAAGATTGGGCTTGGGAAAAGTGTATTCTCTACTACAGTGCTGCTGGTGTACTTCTACACAGGCCTCTTAATGACATCAATCAATTGGAGGTAGGAGTTGATCAATGAATTGCTTGACATCCATCATTTCCTGCTGCCATAATCTATGCATCAAGCCTTCATAGGTTTTGAAGGTCACACTGGCTGCATTTACCAACGATTTCAGTTTTTCAACAGTAAGGGAGCCAAACATTAGGGGAACTAAAGGGTCACAATCCCCACGGCACTGGAGAATAGAAATATCTTTCTGGACACCACTGATAGGACCCTGTGGAAATGCAGCCTGAAGTAGAAGCCAGCAACTAAGTGCAGTGACACCTGCCAGTTTCTGCTGTGTGGTTCAAGCCATGTATAAAGATAAAGCTCCTCCCTGAGAAAATCCTCCCAACATAATTCTGTTAGAAGGAATGCCCTTCTTCACCTCTTGATCTATTAAAGTTTTTACATTTTCTGCTGCCTGTTGAATTCCAGGTTCATCCTCCTGAAAATCTGGTGAAAGCCCAATGATATCAAACCAAGAAGGCATAGCCATGTTCATATTTAATGTTACAGGCATAACAGCGGCATGTGGGCAGATATATTTGATATGTGAACTTCTGATACCTGCAAAGGTTTCTGCCCATCCATGCCCGGTGTCTCCCAATCCGTGAAGGAAAACAACCACAGCAAAGGCCTGGTGGGCGGCAGGCATGACTTGCACTATTAATTTATGAGGATTTTGAACATATTAATTTACTCAACCTTCACGAAATCCTATGTAATAGATTCTAATACACATAAGTAAACCTGTGAAAGAAATGTTTCATCCCTTATAAAACAAAGCCCAAGGATAAGTGTTAGTGGTTTTCTAAGACTATTCCCTAAGGACAGGACATAGGATGAAGATTTGGGTGAATTAACTCCTTGAATTAAGGGTGAGAGTCTAGAAGAGTTGAACAAAAACAAGAGGAAACGTCAACATTGAAATGCATTGTCAATAAATGGGTTTCAGAACTAGCCACCTGGGAACAACTCATCAACACTCCTCCCTCACTGGTCAAGAATGGCCCCCGGGGTATTAACTCAGCCCCATTAACTTAGAGAGTGCTAAAATGATTCCCACAGGTGTCCTATGCCATCCTGTCTCAGAGAGAAAGATGAGCCCTTTGCCTTGGCATGAGACACTGTCTGTTCTAATCTACCTGAAGCCTACCAAACCTCTGGGAACTTATCACTACAGAAATGGCAAAAGGAAAATGTGGGGCCAAGAGGATTAGCATTCAATAGAGTATCTCACATCTTCTCTTTGTAATCCCCCTGGAACTGTGCTACTTTCAAACAGGAGGAAGTAACAATATGTCAAGAAATTTGACTTGAAGAAAATGATAATATCTTACCTCAAGGCTGAAAAAATTGTAAAACTTGTCACTAGGAACATAATATTGAGTCACAATTGTCAACAAGTACTTTATTTTTAAGAGAATCTAGGCAGGCAACATTTAAATTTGCCTGTGTGTTGTTACAGAAAGTATAAAGATCTATCTACTGTCTAGGTAAGGCATAATATGTCTCATGCTTATATTTTTTAATCATATGTCACCCTGAAGAAACAGATCATCTAATAGATTGAAGCAATAAAGTACAATGAAGACAATGTTCAAATATCACCAATCTCTATAGGTTACTCCTCAAGTTAAATTTTACAGTATCTGACAATAAAAATGACACCCTTCTACCACTAGTAGAGAAACAGTAAGATCTTTTTTAAAAAATATACCACTCCCTCCAAGCATTAACTTCTGAAAGATAAACAATTAAATATATACTGATGGGGCTGGGGATTTAGCTCAGCGGCAAAAG
>NW_004955430.1:12363756-12368356 GCF_000276665.1 Chinchilla lanigera | reverse complement strand
TCCAAATGTGTTTATGGTTTAGAAAGAAGTAAGGCACTCAATACTATGTAGAACTACATGCCCTAGTAAAGATGAAAATCCTTGTTAATCTAACTATCTTTTATTTATTCCGGATCAATAACAAATACTCAGAACTTCTTAGCAGAAAAAAGAAAAACAAAGAAAAAGACAAAGAAAAAGCCATAAATTGTTCCATAGTTTCCTTACATACTGATTCTTTGACAATAGATTGTGATGATAGCGGCTTCTCAAGTGATATCTGACTTTGGAACCAAAAGCTACTTTTTTGAAAAATCACACAGCAAACTGATAAGCAATGTTTCTTTAAAATCTTTTATCATTTTAATTAACAATAAGTCATACACAGGGGTCTTTTCACTTTGATCTTTCTCCTAACACTGAAAAATATACAATTTTAAACCTAAGTGCTTTGTTTTAGCTGGATAATTGGTAATAGATATAACAGTAAACATTTGTTGAGATCGTACATTATAATCAGTGAGTTACATGCTTTGAATACATACTCAATTAAATATTTTCACAAGATTTTGAAGTATGCCTTGGCCCATATTCTGTTGTTATTACTGATTACCACAGACTCAGTAATTTTTGGAGAATTTTTCCCTACAATTATGGAGGCTGAAAAAAATCCAAGATTGAAAGGCCATATCCAGTAAGCACCTTGTTGTGAGTAGAAACTCTGCAGTCCCCAGGCAGGGCAAGGCATCACATGGTCTCTCTTCCTCTTCATACAAAGCCACTAATGTAATCATGGGGTGAGTGGCCTGATAATTTCATCTAGTCCTTGTTATCTTTCAAAGGCCCACCTCCAAACATGTTTCCAACACATGAATTCTGGAGATGCTCAAGACATAGCAAATAGATATTATTATTCTAATATAAGAGATGAGAAAATAGAAACAATGTTTGAATGACTGGCCAAATATCACTCTTTCTAGGTAAAACATAGCAGACCTATTTGGATATAAAGTCATGCTCTTGCTAAATACCACACTTTGTTACATTAGTGTCCTTGAATTTCACAAAGGATCTTTAAGCTACTTCTTCTGTCTTTTTTAATCATATAATTCATGCCAGGCAGTATTTTACACATCTCCCATTTTTTATAATCTCTTTTTTGGTAGATCTCCCTTTGTTTTTACTTTTCAAATAATGTTCATATCCTCATTTTCTCTGTTAAAGTTAGCACATTTTTCACTTGTCTTTCCTGAGGAAACAGATGATAACCTATGTTACAAATTAATCACTCTGGAGGACTGGGGTTGCATTTTGCTTCTGCATCCTGTCATTTTCTATTCTCTTATTTTGTTTTCTGTGTTGAGGCACATAAGTTTCTTATAGTACATAGCTTTATCACTAATATAAAAGCTTCCACAGGGAACGTGCATTTCTCAGAGAGATCCTCTAGGTGTAGGCAGTTCTTGATCTTTGTGTCTGTCTCAAGATCCTATCTTCCCAATTTATTAAGGATGAGATGATACTATCTATTTGGCTCTTATAGCCCAGCACCCAGTCCTTTGGTACTGGACTGTAGTAATGATTATGACCCCAGACCACCACAGTTTTGTCTTACATGTGAGAACAACCATTTACAAGTTACACTAGCATCAAGCTCAGCCAAAATCTGACCAAATGTAATAACTATTAATTTGGTATCTACAGTTATATAACAAAATCCAACAACAATCAGGAACTTGTATACAAAGAGTTTCCCATTAGTAGAGTGAATTTATTTTGTGGTGGGGAAATTTAAGAGGGATAGGGGACAAAACAGGAAGCTAAGTGAAGAGAACTGCAGTAGAGGCAAGGTTGGAGGAAAAAGGGTGATCACTCAGACTTCTGGAAACTGAGGAATAGGGCAGGAGAGAGAGAATGAGAAAGAAAGCAGACAAGATAGACTAGACAGAATGTTCAATCTCAAGAGAGATAGTTGAAGAAAGAGAGAAAGAGAGAGAGAGAAAGAAAGAAAAAGAAAGAAAGAAAAAAAGAAAGAAAGAAAGAAAGAAAGAAGAAAGAGAGAGAGAGAGAAAGAAAGAAAGAAAGAAAGAAAGAAAGAAAGAAAGAAAGAAAGAAAGAAAGAAAGAAAGAAGAATAAAGGTAAAGACCTAACCAACCTAAAAAAACAAACTATCTCTTTATCACTCTCCCAGCTGCCGTGGCACCCTCAGACAGAGACCGCCAGAGTCTGTTCCCAAAATGTACAGCTGGGTCTTTCAAGTTAGACTAGCCTGTTCTGTTCCACTTCCTCTGGTACATCTCTGTCTTCTGGCACTGCTTTTTACTAGGCATGGTGGGTGGGGTGCTCTGGGCTACCTCTCTGTTCCTGCCTTCACTGTAGGGATAGCCAGTATATTTCAACCTCCTGTGCCACAGAGGGATGCTAATCTCATTGGTCAAAAGCCATCTACTCACTCACCTTTGCTGATGCTGCTATACCACCATGGTCCCTACCCTTACTGATTCACTGCTTCTACCACCATCTCAGATGCAGCTCAAGGTCACTCAGTCGGCTTCAATCTCCTCTCCCACAGGGGGAGCACCTTGGGTGTTTAAATCCTGTGCATCTACATCCTTCTCTCTGGTCACAGGGCAGGAAGGTTGTGAATCACCTCTGCTGCAATTCCTAAGTTTGTCATTAGGAATTCAATTTAGTTAGGGGGCATGAAAAAATAAAAAAGTTGGCAGCCCATGGAGGGAGGAAAGTGCTGATGAAATTGCTTCCAGGGTGCTGCATCCTCTGTGTAGAGGAAAGCAAAAGTGGCAAAAGGCCACGTACCCCAAATCTGTTCTGTTTGGTTTGAGTTAGCCACACTTTTACAGTCTACTATTTTATTGCAGGTTTTAGAGTATGGTGACTCTTGCTTGACCCACAGGTGACAGTGCCACCAGCACCCTGTGGGCTGGATCACTATTTTGTAAAGTGCTATGTATATGTTTTGTTTGATCCACAAGTCTCTTATTTCAGATTGATGTGAGCATTGAGGATATATGTCCCTTTCCTCCTATTACCTGTGTTTTTAGTTATTTTTTCTGAGTAGCTCCAACATGCCTCCTTCTCTGTTCAGCCCACCCAGGACAAATCAAGGAAACAAAGACATAGAGGAAATCACAAACCACCCACCTGAATTCTCTGGAATAATCACAGCAAAAGTAAAAAAAAAAAAAATGCATGAATCTATAAAGGAAATCAGAGAAGAAATAATCTCCCAGTTTGAGAGAGAGAGAGATTATGACCATAATGATCGTTTGCTCAGCAAACTTAAAGTAAACATAGGTTTTAATTTTTTTATTTTTTATTTTAAAAATAAAAGAACAAAAACAACTTAACAAACACACGTACATTTAGAAAATAACACAAAAACAATACAAGCAATACAGGAACTCAGACAAGGTTATAGTAAATTAACAACTTGGTTGTTGTATTACATACTGATAGCTTCAATTTTGATACTCATATAAACAAATATAGACATGTAAGATTGATCATACACTTAAACATTAACTATTCTTTCCATAAAGCAATAAAAGTCAGGAGTACAACTATGTTAGCTATCTTATGTATAAATATATACATATTTTCCCCTTCTTTCTTTTCTCTTTTCCCTCATTCCAGTTGTTCTTTCCTTTTGAGCAGTTTTCTTTCCTTTCACAATGTCTATTGTACCTCCTAGATTTTCTTCACTCTTTCAGGTTCTTATACTAGTGAGACAATATGGTGTTTGCACATTCAGGTCTGATTTATTTCACTTATGAGTATGGTCTCTAGTTGTGTCCATTTTCCTATAAAAGCCTCGAGATTATTTACAGCTGAGTAATATTCCATTATGTAAAAATACCACAACTTTTTATCCATTCCTCAGTGGATGGGCATTTGGATTACTTCCACAATTTAGTTATTACAAATTGCACTTCTATAAACATGGGTGCACATATACCACTGTGTGATATGATGTTTTCAGTTCTTCTGGGAAAATACCCAGAAGGGGAATAGATAGATTTAATGGGACCTCTAGTCCTAGTTTACTGAGGAATCTCCAAATTGATTTCCACAGTGGTTTCACCAGTCTACACTCCCACCAGCAGTGGAGAAGAGTTGCTTTTTCTCCACAGCCTTGCCAGCATTTGTTATTGGTTGTTTTCTTAATGATAGTCATTCCTACTGGGGTGAGATGGAATCTCAGTGTTGTTTTAATTTGCATTTCACAGACAGAGGTTTTTAAAAAGTAGGTGTCTTGGTTACTTTTCTCTCATTGCTGGGACAAAATACTTGATGCCAAAATTAAGGAAGGAAAGGTTTATTTCACTTACACTTTGTGGAGGTTTCAGTCCATACTTGGCAGGTTACAAGGCAGAGTGGCACATGGCGAGGGCTACAGCTCATTGTGGCAGAACACAGCAAAAGCAACAACACAAAAGGGAGGAATGGCAGCAAGCAGCCTCTTCCTCTCCCTTACATATGCAAACTATCCACCCCAGGGCAGGTGTAGCTCTCACACCCATAATCAATCAAACTCTAAAAGCCTGCCCCATGACCGCATGAGGCTTTAGGGTGACACCCAGACACAAACCATAACAGTAG
>NW_004955430.1:12357417-12359401 GCF_000276665.1 Chinchilla lanigera | reverse complement strand
CCAGAAAGAATGGCTATCAAGAAATCAACCAGTAACAAATTCTAGTGTTGCTGTGAGGAAAACGGAATGTTTCTCTACTACTGGTGGTAATATAGACTGGTACAACCACTGTGAAAATCACTGGAGATGCCTCAAAATTGAATAGAGTTCCCATTTGACCCAGCTATTCCTCTTCTTGGTATCTTCCCAAAAGAATTAAAAGCATCATACCACAGTGATATATGCACACACATATTTATAGCAGCAGTGTTTGAATAGCTAACTCTTGGAAATGACCCAAATGCCCATCAACTGATGAATATATTAAAAAGATGTTTTTTTTTATACAATGAAGTACTATTCAACCATAAAGAATGGTAAACTTGAGACATTTATAGCTAAATGGGTGGACCTAGAGACCATACTATTATGTGAAATAAATTGGACAAATGTGAAAATATTGCACTGTCTCTCTGGTGTGAGAATCTGAAAACCTACATAAGAACCAAAATGTATAATAGATATTGTGAAATAGGAAGAAATTTTTCAAAACAGAAGGGAATGGGGAAAGAAAGAAAGAGAAAAGAAAAAATTAGGAAAGAAGGATAGCAGACAGGACATCCTGACCCAGAAGGCCCATGAACTGCTAACAACGGGGTTCACGTCTGGGTCCTCCCTGTGTGTGCCCTGAGCCACCTGAGGTACTAGAGCAGGTAGTCCACAAACTGCTGGCACCGCGGTTTGAGTCTGGGCTTTACTTGCACCCTGTCCTCTAGGAGGTCACAGAAATGGGAGATCCGTGATCACCACCAGTGCAGCCCGCATCTGGCTCCTGTGCATGCCCTCAGCTGCCTGGAGACACAGAATCAGGTGGGCTACAAACTGTTGACCCTGTGATTCATGTCTGGGTTCTGCCTGCACCCTGAACTGCCTCGGGACACAGGACCACTGCTCCATGATTGTACCACCAATGCAGCCTGCTTCTGGGTAATACTTATGCCTTGAGCTGTTAGGGGACCCTGGATCAGACTGTCTGCCATCAGCTGACATCACACTTCTCATCTGAGACCTGGGAGAACGAGGTACGTTTCACCATCTACTGGAAGACCCCAGACTAAGCAGCGCATCTCAGTGATCACTGAAGAACAAGCCTGACCACCAGGAAAACTAGGGACACTAGCGACACTGGCTGAGCTGCCAGTGAAGAGGGAGACTGAGCATTCGGCCTCTGGCATCAAACATGACAAGACAAAGGACTAAAATAGAATCTCAGAACTCCACCCCACTCAGAACAAGTCCAGGAGACATCAACATAGGAGAATTTAGTAAACACACATCTTGCTGAAATGATTGCAATAGAAGTAAAGAAACAACTTCATCAGGCCATAGAAGAGGACAGATCACAAATAATCTCTCAGGCAAAAAAATGAAATGACAATAATAATGAAAGAATTGCTCAGCACATCTAAAGAAGAAATATATACAAAAAAAGATGAAGATAGGCAATAGATGAAAACTTTAAATGAACAATATAGGAAGGACTAGAATGCATGAAACAGATTCAAAGAGACATCCAGGAAATCAAAACTTCCACTGAAATCTGGCAAAACCACTTGAATGGAGCCAAAAGAGAATTTCAGATCTTGAAGACATCATGGCAGCTAGCGATCATGAAAGAAAGGATCTCTCCAAATCAACATGGTACTAGATAAAAAACAGACCTGAGGATCAGTGGAACAGACTGGAAGAAACAGACACAACCACAAACAACACACTCAGCCACCTGATCTTTGACAAAAGGGCCAAACAAACTCATTGGAAGAACAATAGCCTCTTTAATAAATGGTGCTGGAAAACTTGCCTTGCTACCTGCCAAAGACTGAAAATAGACTCAAGTGTATCACCATGGACAAAACTGAAGTCAAAATGGATCACAGATATCAATATTAAAACAGAAACACTAAATCTATTGGAAGAGAAAGTAGGTAAAAACCTTGACAACATA
>NW_004955430.1:12346689-12356272 GCF_000276665.1 Chinchilla lanigera | reverse complement strand
CAGTATTATTTGTATTGTTCTGTTATTTTGTAAATGATGCCTGTTTGTTATATTGTGTTCCTTCTTTATTTTTAAAATAAATTTTTAAAAAAAGGAAAGTAGGATGAAGTGGAAACAAAGCTTTGTAAATGAGAAGAAGGGTTGAAGGAGAGGAGGGAAATGGGAAAAAAGAGGAATTAAGGTATAACATGTACAGGTACAAATTCCCTACAGTGAATGTGATCATTAATTATATCTAAATGATACAAATAAAAATAATAATAATAACAAATGATATTCACTATATTGCTTATATCAACATATTCAAGCTTATAATTTATATGTTACCTTCTTCTATTTTGTTGTAACCTATTCAACTACTTCTTTTCAGACAAAACACATCCTCATATTTCCACTATATAAACTTAGATGTCATCAGAAAAACCCAACCTAAACTCAATGGCATTCCAGGGGCTGGGGATTTAGCTCAGTGGCAAAGCGCCTGGCTGGCAAGTGCAAAGTTATGAGTTCGGTTCCTGGTACAGGAGAAAAACCAAAACCAAAAAAATAATAAAATAAAATAAAATAAAATCTATGGCATTCAGTAAAGTTTAGCTTACCTTTCCATAAATATTCCCTTTTCTATCCTCCAATGTGTCCTCATAGCTGAAATGTTTTTATACTGACACAATGCTGCCATTACCAAATACTGAAATCTAAATTACTTTTGGTTTTCCTACCTTCTGACTCAGTTGCTCCTTCTCTACCATCAGAATACTTCAGCACACAATCCTCTGATCTTTGCAATTCTCCATTCTCCTCTGACATTTGCCATATATTTGCCCTGCTCTGTTCCCATCTTTTCTTGGATTCTATACTTTTCACTATTTTGACTCATTTTCTTCCTCACTTCTTGTTATTGTTTGTGTCTATATGTCCCCCAAAGCCTTATGCTAGGTGGGGCTTTTCAAGAGGTGGCTGGATCTACAGTGTGTGGTGCTGGGATTAAGGGTGTGTGAATACTAAATCAGTCCATTGATTGGTTTGGCACCACTAATCCCAGTAGCCTAGATAGAGTATAAAAGGGGCAGAAAGGAGCTGCTAAAGTCCCTTGTTTGCTTTGCTACCTTCTGCCTGCCATGAACTGCTTCTCCTCTGTGATGCTTGTCAACCATGCCACACTGTCTTGGAACCACCTGACTTGGACTGAAACCTCTACGAACTGTGAGCTAAATAAACTTTTCTTCCCTTAACTTTGGGTGTCAGGTATTTTGTCTCAGCACCAAGAAAAGAAACTAAGACAGTTCTCGTTAACACTTTCTTAGGTATTACCTAGAATGAGTAGATTTATCTCCTTTTTTTTCACTTTCAGAGATGACATGACTCCAGATGTTTGCAATATCAAATTTTTTGCTCACTGAATAACAGGGTACCTCTATAACATTTTTCAGTTTTTATTTTTATCAATGATTTATTCTCTACATACTTCAAAACAGCATTTTTTAGGGCTTATCTGTCATATTGTGTATTTAGACTTGGTGAGAGGAACAATGGTATTTTATATAATTTTAACATTTATGATTCAATTACAAAGCCAAAATAAAAGGTGAGGACTAGGGAAGTAAAACACTTTTGAAGAAATTTTTAAGTTGGAAAATACAGTAATACAATGCAAGTTTTCTTCTGTTATAATCAAAAAATCATATGCATATTTTTATTACCTACTCAAATAACCTAATTGTCTATGAAATATTATTGGACAGGTTGTTTTCTAATTACTACTTCTTATTCATTTGAAATTTGGAACATTCAGAATTTAAATTACAGTGAGTTAGATCCCTATGAATATGGGGGGGAAATTGTATAGTCATATACTGGTTAGCGGGCTGGGGATTTAGCTCAGCCACAAAAGCATCTGCCTGGCCAGTGCAAGGTCATGAGTTCGGTTCCCAGTACTGGAGAAAAACCAAAAAACCAAAAAACCAAAAAAAGAAGAGGAGTTCACTGTCCTCAGAAGTGACATATACTGGTTAGCTGAATCCATAGATGTGAAACCCATGTACACAGAGTGTCCATTGTATCTTACAATTCAATAGAAAAAAATCCAGTTACAAAACAGGCAAAAGAACTGAATAGACGTTTGTCAAAAAAAAAGAAGAAAGAAAATGACTTACAACATATGTATGAAAAAGTGTTCAAAATCACTACTTGTCAAGGAAATGTAATTTAAAACCACAATGAGATATCACCTTACACTTGTCATGAAAGCTATTTTTTTTTTTTTAGAAAGAGAAAATTCAAATTTTGGCAAGAATGTGGAGAAAAGTAAATGACTACACACTGTTGCAAATGTAGATTGCTGTCGCCACTATGGAAAACAGCACAGATGTCCCTCAAAAACTTAAAATAAAACTACCATATGATCTAACAAACCTATTTCTGGGTATATATTCAAAGGAATTTAAATCAGAATCCCAAAGAGATATTTGTATTCTACATTCACCACAGCATTAGTCAAAATAGCTAAGACATGGAAGAAACTCAAAAGGCTACCAACAGAGGATAATGTGGTATGTACATGTGATGAAGTATTACCTAGTTCTAAAAGAGCAGTAGCTTCTGCCATATGTAATGGCATGAATTAACCTGGAAAGAAACCCTAATGCTAAGTGAAATAAGTTAAGCACAGAAGGATAAATATTATATGACACTACTTTATATGATGAAGCTACAATAAGCAAACACTTAGAAGCAGAGAAAGGAATGTAGAACTAATAGCAAAAGAGTACAAAGTTTCAGTAATACAAAATTAGTAAATCCTAGAGATTACTGTACAACATAGTTCCTACAATTAATAATACTATACTTTATAATTAAATATTTGTTAAGAGGTAGATCTTAATGTCTTAACAATCATAAGAGTAATAAGAAGGAAACTTTTGGAGGTGATGGATATGTGTAGGCATAAATTTTGGTGATGGTTTCACGGGTATATATACACCTTTCTTCAACTTAATCAAGTTGTATATATTAAATATGTACACTATTTGTATGTCAATCATTTCTCAATTGCATGACTTCTCTTATATTAGAAACCCAATGTAAACCCAATATAAGAAACCCAAGGTAAATTAAAGAGCAAAATAAAAGACAGATAATAGAGAACTGGGAGATCCAGGAAAAGAAAATGGAGCAACATATAGAGGGAAGACGTACAGAGGACGGGCAAAGTACATGGAAAAAATTGAGGTGTATTATATATATATAGTGAATGTAATCACTATGTACTATAGACACATGTTAATACAAATAAAAATTTTTTAAATCATTGAAACCATTAGGTAAAAATTTATCTAAACAAGGTATTTATGATTATGGAGGTAAATACCAAGACCATCAGCTAAATCAATATGAAGTGGCTGTCTCTGGAAGGGAGAAAATGAAAGAGTAGAGAGGTGGGACTAGAGACACTTTTCATAATAAGCCTTATAAAACTTTTCACTCTTTAAATGTATACATGCATAAGATGGATAGAAATAAAATAAATGGGACTCATATCACCTACAAGAAAAGAAAAATTGATGTTTCTGAAAAGGATTAAATATTATATTAAAAGAATTGATGTTATGGCAGATCAAATTGCCAGCCCCAATTCTTTACCTCTTCTGGCACCCATGCTCTTTCCCAAGTGATTTTGCAGTTTATCTGGTTCAAAGGTGAAATATATTTTCTCAGTTCTTAGCTTTGTTCTTGGCCATATGACTTGCCATAATAAATACTGAAAAAGATAGTGTACCATTTCTGAACATAGGCCTTAAGAAGCTTTGTGTGAACTAGAGACCATACTCATAAGTGAAATAAATCAGACCTGCATGTGCAAGCACTGCATTGTCTCACTAGTGTAAAACCTGAGAGTTAATAAAAAGTCGGAGGTATGATAGACATTGTGAAATGACAGGAAAACGCTCATGGGTAAAGGGCAACTGGGATGTGGGAAAAGAGGAGGGAAAGAAGGAGAAATTTTGTATGTATATATATATACAGGATAGTTAACATAGTTGATCTACTGTCTTCTATTTCTTTGCTGAAAGAAACTGTCAGTGAGTCCTTGGTTGATCAATATTGCATGTCTCCATTTGTTTTGCTAAGAAACCACTTTGAAGATATCAATATGTAATACAACAAGCATTGTTAATTTCCTACCACTTTGTTTCTAACTATGTATTGCTTATTCTGTTCTTTTGCTATTTTGTAAAAGGTTGTCTGTCTGTTAATGTTTTCCTCCATTTATTTTTAAAATAAAAAATAAATTTAAAAAAAAGAAGCTTTGTGTGTTTTCACTTGTTCTCTTGTATCTCTACCATTGCAATAAGAAAAACATGAGTAGAAAACCCTGCTCATTCCAGAAAAAAGGATGAGAAATTCATAGGACTGACCCACGCAGCCAGAAACCCTAGCCAAGAACATCTAACTCCCACAGTTCTGTACACTAAATAAGTGCTTTTTGATATATATGACAAAAAAGTGTAACTAGGCTTCTGCTACTTGTGTAACAAAAGCTAACTGATATACAGATTTACAGGAAAGGATTGGGTTGATATTAATAATCACATCAGATTAGATATAGGCATATTCACCTGATATCAATTACATACCACTCAAAATCAAATTGTTCTCTATTAATCCTTCTGAAATGTCCCTTTTAAGAAAAATGAAGGTTCTGAATCCAAATATATTAAGTGCTGCTGGCTGCTTAGTTTTCATAAACAACTATAGTAGAAACAAGCAGTCCTATCATGTACAGACTTTGTTTTCCTTACATAAAAGAAGACATAAAAATGACACTGCAGGTCCATGGCTGCATAAGAAAGGTAGATATGAAGACCACCTTCAAAAAGGAGGAAAATTCACCTCACATGTATCCATTACATGACTAGCATTGTCACTTGTCAATTTATTTAGGGTGATTTCTTTGAGAATCTTGTTGCTGCTACTACAAGATTTTTTTTCTTTTTAATTCACTTGGGTCCGTCCCAAATTTTAACCAGTATAATAGCAAGTTTAATTTTATTTTTGCATTCCACAGTCCTTGATAATAGCAAAATAATTTTTGTAGGTGCATTTGATGAAAATATGCTGATGGAACTCATATTTCACAGCATTGACTATAATGAGCTATTTTATCAAACTGTCCATATGACAGTGTTATAGAGAAAATGATAAATTTGCTAATTTATTCACTTGAGATTCCATTTGAAATTTTTAAAAGAAAGGAAAAGATCAATGAAGTCAGGTAAATTAGGCTTTCTCAAATGATATGTTGCATCTATAAAAAACAATAGTACTAACCATCCCTGCTCTAATGAAATGCTAACTTTAAATAAAGGTTGATTAATTATTTCTTTTAATAAAATACTTCAGACTAAATAAGAAGCTGTGAAATGCTCTACTGTTATTTATAATCAGTGTCATTACTGCCCTGATTTCATATAGAATCAGCCTTTTTATGCTTTGATAAGACTTTTTTAGTTTTTATTCTGCTTCTAATTTAAAAGTGATCAGTAAGCAGTATATCAATTTATGAAAGTTACTGATCATTTTATGGGCTCTTTCGAAAAACTTTGGAGTAGTTAGAAACTGTGGCTTGGATCTACTTCTGGATTTGAAGTACCAGCTGGCATAGATGTTGCTCAGGTTGGTACAAACAAACCATATGCACAATATCCTAAAATGTCTTTTGCCAACATTGTGCTCTATAGGATTTATGCTCACTGACCTCCAAGAACACTACTAACCTAGCATAGGTCAGGGGATTTGTTCATCTGGTTAAATAATTGTTAAGCCTTATATGACCATGACATTTTGTTTTAGAATCTTTTGTTGATGCAAAATAAATATATTGATTCTTGGTCCATCAAAAGACCATCAACAATAATAACAATTACTCTAATAAATTATTTAATTTGTTCACTTCTTGATGGCTTCATTCTACTATGAATGTTTTTCTCATAAAAAAAGGAAGTAAATACATATCATAAAATTATTTTAAGTGATAATTATATTCCTGATAAGTGTTCAGAGAAAAAGACACTGAGGCCATTACAGATGCTGTTTCTTTCCTTTCCTGTTCTATGTCTAACATTTCCCACTTTCTAAATTATACTGCCACTTTTCCCTCAGTTCAATTAGTAAGTATTCTCGCAAGTTCTAAGATAATGAATTCTAGGCCATTATGAGTATTTTCATCAGCCCACTCTTGCCTCTTTTCTGTCTTCAATAAATGTACTTTGGCTTCCTTTTCAGTGTGTCTTGCCAAATTCTTTGTTCAGGACACAAAGAACCTGGGAAGAATCCCCACAGTACCCTCCATCCACTAACATTTCTTGGACAGCCCAGCCAGGAGGAATGACCCCTTTGAGGGATTCTTTTTTTTTTCTTCCTCTTTATCATTTGCCTTTTGTGTCTTTGGTCACTCATTGTGGGCATGGGTTTGATGGTTAAAAACCATGAGCACATCTGCTACTTGAAAACTCTTTTGACAGGATAACAAGGTCATGGAATGGAATGTTTTAACCTCTGCTGGGCACAAGACAGATTTATGTTTCATGTGTATGTGACCTCAAGTTTAATGTGTGTCTTTTGCTCCCAGCTTTATTACTCCCAATAATTTATTCAGCTTTCTTTTTTTTTCTTTCTTTCTTTCCTTCTTTCTTTTTTTTTTTTTTTTAGGAACATCTTTCAGTAATTTGGTCTCCTGCTTAAGTAGCCACCTACGCTATTCTGTCCCTTTTGGAGTTCACCATGATTAAAGCTACCCTTGGTGAGTCACTTGCTTCAGGGCCCCATTTCCTAAAACCTTATGGAGCCATGCCATTTCACCTTTCTTTCAGGTTTCCCAATTTTTCTCATGGATATCAGGAAAGCTCACCCTTATAGATAAGGTCTAAGATTTTCACTTTGGCTAGGATCTTCACTTCCGGAGAAGTTCCCTCCTGCATCATTTCTAAATCTAGCAAATCTTTTCCCCATTTCTTCTTACAAAACATTCAGGTAATTTAGGAACAAATGTGTTTCCAGACCTGAGTGGAAAAAAAATAACAGATAATGAAGGTCAGTCACTAGGAGTGCGCAAAAGTAGCTGATTTTTGGAGGAGAGGGAGCTGGAGTATCTAGTCAAAGATAACACACCTAACATTTGAAGCTGGAACTTTCCAAGGCTTTCTCTTAAGTGCTGAGGGAGAAGCTTCTATTTCTACTGCTTTTTAAAAAAATGACTGAAGTCTTTCATTGTTGACATAAGTGGCAATAATACAGTTCTGTTTCTCAAATATTTAGATGCAGTAGGGGATCCACTCCAGTCTTTAAGGAGCCATAGTAGGCTGCAAGCTACAGAGAGATCTCAGAGAGAATAAAAGACCAGTGCCACCCACTTTGCCAGAGACATCTGTTGGATGAATTTGAGTTTGAGTTTCTAGAGCACACACCAGAGTGCAAAGGACCTCACATTTGAGTTTGAGTTTCTAGAGCACACACCAGAGTGCAAAGGACCTCTGCTCTTCAGTGGAGACACCATCAGGAAGACCACTAGACTTAGTCTTCTCTCTCTCCCCCTCCTCCACAGGCATTATAAAGCACCATGAAAAACACCTGGCTGGTCTCACCTACCTCACCTTTAGGTCCCAGTATGAACTAGGAAATGGTGAGAAATGGGTAGAGAAAGGCAGTCTAATTACAATACTATTCTTCAGTTAGATCTTTTCTGCATAATGTAAGAAAAGTGGCCTGAAATTCATTATATTCAGGGCAAACAGGAGATCAATATCATTGGTGATCCATTCTTCAGGCCCTCACTTGTCTCTTAGGATCTGCCCTGCCAGTTTAATGAAAGAAACTTCACTGGGAGGTCTCCTCAAACTCTTCCTGTAGTCCTCAGGCCGGTGAACAAGCTCCACCATTTCTGAGTGACTCAGAAAGTCCATCAGTATGGCTTGTATCTGGATAGCCCCTAAAGCCTCATCCACTCATAGGTGGGGCTTTTTCGAGGTGACTGGAACTGGGGTGTCTGGATATGGATAGAAGGTGTGCAATAACTGGATTGGTTCCCTGATTAGACAGTGTTGTTATGGATGTGGGTAATGGGGATCCCTATGCTGTGTGTATGTGGCACCCACCAATGGACTTGTAGCCTGGAAGGAATATGATTTGAAAGATGGAAGGCTGCTACTTTCTTCCTGCCCTGTCATGTACTGTTCCTTCTCTGTGATGCCCCTCTGCCAGGCCACCCTGCTTTGGAGCCAGCTGACTATGGATGAAAACTAGTACTCACCAGACCCTGTCTCATGCTCTTCAAACAGCTTTAAACCCTGCAGGAAATATTCAGAGTTGAGTTTCCTATTCTTCCAATATACAGCTCATCCTACTTCTAATAGAGATTGCAGAAGAAAAGAGGAATACTCCAGTCCAGGTTCCTTTTTAGCATGAGCTATCCAACAATGCAAAGAATGTTTAGACTGATTTTCAGAACATCCTAATAGGATGAGTTTTAAACTTTGACCTTTATATTTGACCTCTAATGTTGAGAAGTCCAATCTGTCTTGGGCACTTGCTGTACCCCAGGTGAAAAGCAAAGAATCCCACACTCCTAGAAGAGGCCAGAAGGTATGCAGATAAACAATATTCTGCAAGAAAAGAAAAGAATTATCCCAGGCAGTTTACTATCTCTCTGACAGAACCATATTTGAACTATGATACTGAGGATGGACTAGACATGAGATTTAAGATTATTGCTCTTATAGTGTGAATAAAAAGATAAATTAGGACACCTGTTAATTATGAAAAGAGACATTACACAGGGCAAAAAGGAAAATCCAGCTATTGTTCATAACTGATTAGAAGAATCTTTCCATAACTATAGAAACTTAAACCAATCATCCAAGAAGGGACACACACTAATGGAACCACACTTCATTAGTCAGTCAACCCCAGGTATTCAGTTCAAATTACAAAAACCAGATGGGTTCTCAGAATCCTCTAACCCAATTTCTGGAGGCACCCTTTTCTTGGGGTTCAACAATGAGGATCTGACAATCAAAAGAGATAAAGAAGGTCACTATATACTTGTTAGGGGAAAACTGCAAGAGGATGAGATAACAATCATAAACATGTATGCACCAAATATCGGAGCTCCAAACTATATAACACAAATCTTAACAGACATGAAAACCCATATAATTAATAACACTATTGTAATAGGGGACCTCAACGCCCTATTGACACAGAAAGATAGGTCAACTGGACAAAAAATCAGCAAGGAAATAACAGATCTGAACCAAAGCTGCAAACAAATGAACTTAGTAAATGTATGCAGAGTATTCCACACCACAACATCAGAATACACATTTTTCTCAGCTTCACAAGGGTCTTTCTCTAAAATAGACTACATTCTAGCCCATAGAGCATACCTTCCGAAATGCAAAAGAATTGAAATTATCCCGTGCATATTATCTGACCACAATGCAATGAAATTGGAAATCAACAACAAAAGGAACTTCAAAAACTCCATAAACACTAAGAAATTAAACAACAATCTCCTGAACAACCAATG
>NW_004955430.1:12333652-12336703 GCF_000276665.1 Chinchilla lanigera | reverse complement strand
TTACCAGCTATTCCTCAGATAGAGGACTGATAGGACAATAATTAAAATCTAAATTAAAAGCCCCAATCACACTTTTCTCAGAGGAAGAAGTAGAAATAGCCAATAAATATTTTTTTAAATGCCCAACATCTCTGGCTATTAGGGAAATGCAAATTAAAATAATGCTAAGATTGCACCTTACAACAGAAAAATTGGCAATCATCAAGAAGTCAAAAAACAATAAATACTGGCATGGTTGCAGAGAAAAAAACTCTGCTACACTAATGGGAATGTAAACTAGCACAACTATCATGGAAAACAGTATGAAATTTTTCAAGGAACTAAAATTAGAAATTTCATATAACCCAACTATCCCCTTACTAGGTGTCCTTCCCAAAGAGCTAATGACATCATACTACAGCAACATATGCTTACCAATGTTTCTGGCAACATAATCCAAAATAGTTAAATCCTGGAAGCAGCCTGTATAACCATTAATAGGTGAATGGATAAAGAAAATGTTTTATCTATACATAATGAAATACTACTGGGATATAAAGGACAAGTTTGAAATGTTTGTGAGAAAACTGATGCACCTGAGAAATTCAATATCAAATGAAATAAGTCAGACACAATCTCAGAGTATAGTAGCTCTCATTTGAGCAACGCAAAGTCCAATAAAGGACCACAATAAAGGATAGATAGAGAAAGACAAGGGGGATGGATCTCTTGCAAATAGGAAGGGGTCCAGGAAACTAGGGATGAAGAAAGAGGGAAAGGAGAAAGGGAAGCAAGTAGAAAAAAGATATTCCATGCACAAGAACTTATTAATCTCAATGACTGTAAATGTAGCTCACAAATATGAACTAAGATTAGTAATAGCAGCAAAAATGAAAATGAGGAAAGGATTTAGAGGAGTAAGGAGAGAACTGGGTGTGAAGGAGAAGGGGATTTTAAGAAGAAATAAACTGTATTATGTACATGTACCACTTCCAAAGATGATAGTAAAGCACTACAAACATGTAATAATTTTTTTAAAGATACAGAAAAATCCAGACTCCAGTGCTGCTCCTGGTCCAGACAAGCAGAGTCATTAATAACGCCTGATACAGTACAACTTACATGTACACCTGACTCAGAACTCCCATTTTTATTAGGATCAATAATATATGTTACCTGGCTAGGTGTGCGGCTCTCAGGCTCTTGGTAGTTTATCTAATAACCCTCTTCATCAAGTGTTATAGCTATGTCTAGACATCCCCCAAAGCTTCATGTGGTTATAGGTGGGGCTTTTCAGAGGTGGCTGGATCTGAGGTGTGTGGTGCTGGGACTAAGTGTGTGATGTTGGGATTAAGTGCGTAATGCTCAGACTGAGGGTGTGTAATTACCAAATTAGTCCACTGATTGATCTGGCATAGTTCTAGGTATGGGTAATGGAAAGGCCAACCCTGGGTGTGGGTAGAACCACCCAAAGGGTAGGAAGCCTGGATGAATATAAAGGGACAGAAAGGAAGCAAGTCTTGTGGTCATCCTGCTTCTTCTCATATTTGTCCTTTACCCCTCTATCTAATAGTAAAGTTTGTCCATTCAAGACTTTGGAGGGGGCCATGGATATAGCTCAGTGGCACACATGCCTGCCTGGCAAGCACAAGGTCCTGAGTTCAATTCCTGGTACAAAAAAAAAAAAAAAAGACCTCAGAAAATAGTCCAGACTACAGCCCATGACTTTCCTGACAAATTCACTGAGCTTTGTCTTATTCAAAAGGCAGCTCAACAGTTCAGGACATATAGGAACTAAGTCTTTTCTCATCATCTTCTGACATGTTCTTACCTTCCCAGCCAGTAATCCTCAACATCCTAAAATAGTCACAGAGCATATAATCCCTAGTAGGTAAGACTTATCACCCCATCCACAGAAAGCAGCTATAAAAAGAAAGAGAACTCCAATCCCTCAGCATCCCATGAAGAATTATGGGGATTATATCTCTCATGGAGAAAAATGAGGAAGATTAGGGCTAGGACAAATAGGACCACTGGTAAGCAAAATGTGTCAATCGTCATAAAAACCCAGACAACATTGGCAAAACAAAGGGTCAAAAATGACTCCACATCTCCTGAGCATTGTACAAGGGGCCAATTAAAAAGTGCTCTTTTCATGTCTATCACCACACACTAAAGTCAAAGTGGATTAAACATCTAAATATTACAACAGAAACCAAATCTACTGGAAGAGAAAGTAGGTAGAAATTTCAAAGACATAAGGGTAGGCAGACAGTTCATGAACAGAAACCAAACTGCACAGGAATTTCTTCAAATAATCAACTGGGATGTCATCTTATTGAAAAGTTTTTGCACATCAAAAGAAATCATCAGCACAGTAAAAAGAAAACCCACAAATTGGGAAGAACTTCTAGCCAACTGTCTCTCAGACAAAGGACTTCTATCTAGAACATACAAAGAATTTTAAAAATTAGGCCCCCAAATTCAAAGATGCAATCCAAAAATGGGTATCTGAGATGAATACACACTTCTCAGATAAAGAAATACAAATGGCAAGTAAATGCATGAATAAATGTTCAATATCATTGGTCAGTCAAAAAATGCAAATTAAAACAACACTGAGATTCCCTCTCACACCAGCAGGGATGGCCATCATCCAGATATCAACCAATAACAAATGTTGGAGAGGCTGTGGGGAAAAGGAACACTACTCCACTGTTGGTGGGAGTGTAGACTAGTGCAACCACTGTGGAAATCAGTCTGAAGATTCCTCAGTAAACTAGGATTAAAGGTTTCATTCAACTCAGCTGTTTCCCTTTTGGGTACTTTTCCAGAACTGAAAACAACATACCACAGCAACATAAGTACACCCATACTTATAGCAGCACAATTTGTAATAGCTAAATCATGGAAACAACCCAAATGCCCACCAACTGAGGAATGGCTAAAAAAGCTGTGATATTTTTATATAATGGAATATTACTCAGCTATAAAAAAAGATAAACTTGAGGATTTTATAGGTAAATGGATGCAACTAGAGACCATACTCATAAGTGAAATAAATTGGACTCA
>NW_004955430.1:12269910-12333142 GCF_000276665.1 Chinchilla lanigera | reverse complement strand
ACCATATCTGGTTATCTGAGTAACCAATTTGAAGATAACAATATGTAATATAACAACCATTCTTAATTTCCTACCACCTTGTTTGAAACTCTGTATCATTTTTACTGTTTTTAAGTTGTTTTGTTTATGTCTTTGTATTTGTAAATTTTTGTGCTTTTCTCTTTAAAATAAAAAATAAAGAAGTATTCTTTTCAATCTTTCATTTACATCTAACAGGAAGCCGAGTAAGTATTTTAATAGGGCACTTTAAATCTGATACCAGGCCAAGTGAGTTTTTGATAGGACAACTGACCTGATCCCTTATTTGCATAAGGGGGAAGTAAATCCAGGGATTTTGGAGGCAAAAGACCCATTTCCCTTATCCTTGGGGTGCTATGTCTTTTCACTGGCTAGAACTTACCCCGTAGAGCATATCTCTTTTTTGACCTCAATAAACATATATTTCACTGCCAAAAAAATAGCAATAATCCCTCTTTGAGAGGGGATAGGAAAAAAAGGAGGAACCAAGATGTATCATGTACAAGTACAAATTCCCTATGATGAATGTTATCAAAATGTGTATCTACATTGTACCAATAAACGTAATAATTTAAAAAGAGCAATAATAATGAATTCTAAAACCAACTATTAAAATTAGGAAACTATGATATCCTTCATAGCACTTTATATAAAAAGAATGAAATTATAGTTTCTAGAGAATGCCAAGTTGTCTTAAATAAATATTGGAAACACAATTGGACACTAAAAATTTAGTGCCAAATCCCAACATCCTCCACAGCTGTCAGGTGTGGGATGGGGAAGAAAAGGCTTTGAAAATAAATTGTTTACATAAAACCTATTTTCTGTTTCACAGTGACTAAGTTCTTTAAAATAATAACTAAAAACAAAGGAAAAGTTTACCTAACCTTGGCCAATTTGAGTAAAAATGCATGGTCTGCTGTTTATGCAATTTTATAAACAATGCTACAGTCACCAATGACTTTATGCTTCATGATAAAATACCTGATCACAAAGTCATTGGTTAAAATTATTTGTTACTACATGACAGGCTCCAAGAATGTTCTTATGTATTCCTAACTGTCCACTTTTGCATATAAGGAAAGTGAGACTCTGATTTAGCATATTGCCTAAGTACACAGAACAATTTTAAATTGACAGTGTAGCTGGAATCAAGCCCATCAAAATCTAATAGTTCTTAACGTTGAAAATTTGCCCTAATTTCTGAAGTTTTCAAATGAGGCTCTGTGCTATAATGATAAATGAGGAACTATTTATTTTCATGACAGAAAGAAATATAGCACATAATTATCTTCCCACAGTGTCATCAATAAACTACTGAACCAGTAATAAAGTTCCGTGTCTGATGAAAAAAATTAGGATTGGACAACTTAGTATTCTTAGGAAGTGGAAAAGTTCTATAAAGCTACTTGTTTTGAAAGGTATCTTTACCCTGAAATATTTGGGTTGGCTTCCTAAGGGGGTCAAAGCAAAAGAGAAAGAGCGTTCACTACACAATTCTCATGATAGGGAAAGGGGAAAAAAAAAAAAAAAAAACAACCCAACTATTCACTACTGACTAATGGCAATTGTGTTTCAGTTTTACTATGTCAACTTTTTGGGTCTTTAAAACATTTTTTTGGAGTTTGAGACTTGACAGTATTTTGTTGTTGTTATTATTTTCCTTCTGGTATAATATGCTCCATTTTGATTGTTCCTGCTGCTGATTTTATTTATATTTAACCAATTAGGCATTTTTCCATCTGGTTCTTACAAAACTATCTCTTATATAGGTTAATACATGCACTATGGAAAAAATTACTTTAAAATGTATTTGGGAAATACTACATCATCCTCAAGAGTCACATTGTACTGAAATTTAAAGAACCCCCAAAATCCTAAATAAATATCAACATAAAGCAGGTTTGTCATGGTATCACTAATATTTGAAAGTACAGTTTGGAAAACACTGTGCTGCCTTGTTATGTGTATTTCCTGTACACTGCTCTAGGTGCTTGAAGAACTAAAGGTATGAATGGATGTATTGATGGATAAAAGATAGAAAAAATGAATCAAAATTGAAATATCTTTTTAAATTGCACATTTCAATATTTGAAATTGTACCATTTTATTATGGTTTGGGGCTTATTTTTGAAAGGGAGGACAATATAATACAGGACACACATTTTATATGATTATTTATCACAGTCAACCAAAGAACGATATACAAAAAGAGTGCAGGAAATCTGTCCACACACTGTAGACTAGGAATGTAGCTGAGGGCCTGGATCCCATGAAAATGTCCTGCATGAGTCCAGCTTAAGACCTAGAGCTCATAATAATGCCTCCCACGAGTCCAACTGGAGGCCCAGAGCCCATAACAATATCTCATGCAGGCCTCTTTCATGGGTCCGTGCTGCGACGGTCAGTGGTGGAATCTAGAAAGTCTGTGCCAGCAGGATAAAGGATCTGTGCTAGTAGGCTGAGGGATCTGCACTGGAGCCAGGAAGCGTCGCTCAGAAGAACCAGAGCTCTCCCCAAAACTACCACAGCCATCCTCAGCAACAGTGAGATCTCAAGCTCCTCCGACGATCAAGATGGCCGAGTTCTCATCAGAGAAGCCAACGCAGCAAGCTTCTCCGGGAGACCAGCAGTGCACCATCTTCCTCTCCAGAGCCAGGAAGTGATGCTCAAAGTGAAGACTTTGTAAAAGTAAACCAAAGCCATTCTCAGTGCCAACAAGGTCCCGAGCTCCTTGGAGGATGAAAAAGGCCAACTTCATCAGGAAAGCCAGCATGACAAGCTCCTCCAAAACAAGCAACAGCTCCTTACAGCTTCTATCAGCTCCAACAGCATTTCAGCTACCAACAGCCTTCTTCTTCTTCTCCAGTTCTGCCTCTTATGTTGCTGGCAACAATCCCCAGGTGGGCCTCCCACACCCAGCCCCACACTTACTCAGTTCAGCTGGGGGTTATAGACACAAGGTCCTTCTATATCTATTTTCTTCAGAAATATTACCATGAATAAATACAAGTCTTTTTCTGCATCAATTGAGATGATCATATGAGTTTTGTCCTTGCTTCTGCTTATGTGATGTATTACATTTAGTGAACTGCATATCTTGAACCACACCCAGATCCCAGGGATGAATCCTACTTGATCGTTGTATAATATTTTTTGATGATTTGTTGCATCCTGTTTACCAGTATCTTCTTGAAGACTTTTAAGTCCATGCTCATTAAAGAAATTGTCCTGTAGTTCTCTTTTTCAGTTGGTCCTTTTCTGCATTTAGAATCAGGATAATGATAGCTTCCAGGAATGACTTTGAAAGTACTCCTTCACTTTTGAGCCCATGAAAATATTTGAGGAGTGTTGGCAATAGATCTCTAAGATTCTTGTAGAATATGGGAGTGAATCCACTATTACCTGGATTTCTTAGCTGGTAATTTTTTTCAGTCTCACTGCCTGATATTGGATTATGCAGTGTTTTTATGTTTGCTTGGTTCAGCTTTGGTACTTTATATGTATCTAGGAATCCCTCCATTTCTTGTGAATTCTTCATGTAGGTTCTCAAAGTTGTCATTAATACTCTTCTGAGTTTTGGCAGTCTACTGTGATTCAATTTTATTAAATCTCTAACTGCATTAATTTAGGTCTTTCCTTCCTTTGGTAAAATTGGCTATGAGTTTATGTATTTGGTTTATTCTTTTAAACAGACAACTCTTTGAGTCACTGATTCTTTGTATTTTTGTCTCAATTTCATTAATCTCTGTTCTAATCTTTATAATCTTATTCCTTGTACCAGCTTTGGATTTGTATTTCTTATTTTTCTAGAAACATGAAGGATATCATTAGATTAATTATTTGGAATCATTATGTTTATCTGATGTAAGCATTTAGAGCTATAAACTTTCCTCTTTGGACTGCTTTTGTTGTGTCCCACAGGTTCTGGAATGTTTTAGCACTATTATTTGATGCTAGAAAACAATTTCATCTTTGATTTGTTATGTGACTCATTGATTAAACAAAAGGATATCATTTAACTTTCATGTATTTAAATACTTTCTGTAGTTTCTTTTTTCAATTGATTTCTAGTTTCATTGCACTGTCATCTAATAATATGCAGAGGGAATTGCAATTCTTTTGCATTTACTTAAACATGCTCTTATGGCTTATGTCTAGTTGTCCCCTCAAGGACTCATCAGCCACAAGAGGGGCTTTTCAGAAGTGCCTGCATCTAGAGTGTGTGATGCTGGGATTAAGTATGTGATGCTGGGATGAAAAGTATGTGATTACTAAATTAGCCCGCTGATTAGTTTAGCATAGTTCTGGATGTACATAATGGGAAAGACCACCCTAGGAGGGCATGATACCTGCCTTAAGGGTGGTCAACTGGATAAAATATAAAGGACAGAAAGAGGGCTCTTGTGGTTGTGCGCTGCTTGCTTCTTTTGCTGCCTCATGACTTCTACCTTCCGCACACCATGAAGTTTCTTCACTACAATGCTCCTCTGCCAAGCCACACTGCTGTGGAGCAGGCCAACTCTGAACTGAAACCTCTACAAACTGTGAGCCAAATGAATCTTTCTTCCTTTAACTTTGGTGTCAGGCATTTTGTCTCAGCAACAAGAAAAATAACTATAAAAGAATTTATTACTACCAGAGTAGTAGGGCTATTGCTGTGATTGTACCTGACCGTGTGGTTTAGGAGCCTTGAAAACTGGCTTGTGAGAAGAGCTTGGAAAGGTTTGGAGATGTCAACCAAAAAAGTAGCCCTGGAATACCTTAAGTTATACTTGATGGGGGATTCTGGTCTGAACTCAGCAGACCAGAATGCTGATAGAAATCCTGGCAGAAATACAAGTCTCTAGAAGGTTCTTTTGGGAAGAACTCTATTGGCTGGACTCCAGATCATATGTGTTATGCTTTGGCAGAAAGTTTTCCTGCATTTTCCTTATGTCCAGAAATTTTGCCTGAGACTCAGACTAAGGGTGGCAGACTAAGTAATTTGTTGGAAGAAATTTCAAAGCAGTCTAATGTTGAGGTGGTGGCATAATTATAGCAGGGAGTTGTTAGCCAGATCCATAAACAAAGAGTCCAGCAGAATGATTTGATACATTGTGAGTTTGGCCACAAAGAAAGCTTTCAGTAAAGCTACAGGCTGCCAAGATGAAGCAGAGAACTTGGTTAATAAGAAAGAGGACAGTAAAAAATGATGGTGTGAGGACATCACAAGAACCAACAGGACTCTGCCTTTTGCAGCCTCAAAATTGCAAAAGTGAAAGACTATTTTGAGATGAAACCTTCAGAGAACCATATTCCAGAATGCAGGTAGCCTAGAAAGAAACTGCTCCTCAGGATTGGGTTAATGCTTCTCAGCAATCCTGGCACCCAACACCTACACCCAGAAGGGAAGGAAACCTGGCTATTTTTCCAACTGATGGCAGATGCTGGTGTCACCCACACAGTGCTGGTTTTAGGTGCATACAGAATGCAAGATTTGTGGGGTGAGGAAGGGCTCCACCCTTAACTCAGGACAAGGAGTGGGAGCCCAAACAGTGTGCCCCTGAGAGGGCAGTATGTGCAGCTGAGTGCAAAGCCAAAGGAGCAATGAAAGCCTCAGATGGCTGGAGAAGCTAGAAGTGTTAACTGTCTGAGGAAAGCTGCAAAAATAGAAAAGGCAGCAAAAGGGAGAAACCATAAGACCTACAATCACCAGAAGTGCCCTAGGTGTGAAGCCACACAAAGTCCTTTGGAGTTCACAAATTGCCATAGAATTCTGGGGATGCTGGATATGGAATTATGGGATTTGATGTTTGCCTTGCTGGATATTGGGTTTCCTTTCTTCACATTTCTTCTGATCCCCTTCTTTCTACCTGTTGGAATATAAATGCTTACCTTGTGCCATTGAATGTTGGAAGTGTTTAATTTCCTTTTCATTTGTATAGATGCTTGTAGTTAAAAATTTGCTTTAAATCTCAGAGGGGACTTAGGACTTGAACTCTTCAGCAATGCTGAAACTGTTAGGACTCTGGAAACTCTTAGAGATGAACTAAATGTCTTTTGCCTTTTGTACATGAGTCTTTGGGAGTCCAGGGTCAGAATGCTATGGCTTGTGTCTAGACGTCCCCCCAGAGCTTCCTGTGGTCATAGATGGGGCTTTTCAGAGATGACTGGATGTAGAGTATGTGATACTGTAAACAAAGGTCCATATTTGCTAAATCAGTCCACTGACGTTTGGAATAGTTCTGGATGTGGATAGTGGGAAGGCCTGTGTTGGTTGAGAGTGCTACCTGCCATAAGAGAGAATCAGTTGGATAAAATTTAAGAGACAGAAATAGAGTAACTATGGTCTCTTGTTACTTGCTGGTTATAGCTTCATGCTTACTTCTTTTGCTCCTCCTTGCCTTCCACCTTCTTCCCACCAAGAACTGTTTCTTCTCTATGATGCCCCTCTGCCACGGCACCCTGCCTTGGAGCTAGCCAACTATGGACAGAAACCTCTACAAACTGTGAGCCAAATAAACTGTCTTGGTTACTTTTCTCATTGCTGAGACAAAACACCTGACACCCAAAGTTAAGGGAGAAAAGGTTTATTGTAGCTCACACTTTGTAGAAGTTTCAATCCATATTTGGTTGGCTCTAAGACAAGGTAGCATGACAGAGAGACACTGCAGATGAGAAACAGTTTATGGTAGGCAAAAGACAGAAAAGGCAAGGAAACAACTAACTACAAGTAACTAACACAAAGGCTATTTCTGTCCTTTTCTAGTATTCAGGCTACCTGTCTTTAGGGTAGACAGCACTCACACCCTTAATCCTAGCACCTTTAATCCTAGCATTGCATCAGGAATGAATCCTAGAGTCACACACGCTAAATCCAGCCTCCTATGAAAAAGCCCCACCTATGCCCACATGAAGCTTTGGGGGACATCTATGCACAAGCCATAATATTATATGCCTAGCCCCCATAAAGATTTATGCATATCCCTTTACGCAAAAGGCATTTAGTCTATCTCTAAGAGTTGCCAAAGTCCTAACAGTTTCAGCACTGCTAAAAAGTCCAAGTCCCATGCCTCCTCTGAGATTTAAGGCAAATTCTTAGCTGTGAGACACTCTACAAATGAAAAGAAAGTTAAACACTTCCAACATTCAATGGCACTGAAGCAGGAAACAAATGTAATCCCAAACAAAGCCATTTATACACAGAGTAGAAGAAAAGGATGTCTTTAATCTGCCAGGGTCTCTGCAAGGGACTACAGGCTTCTCAAGAGCCCTGAACAAAGCTTTGTTTGCACTCTTATATTGTTCTTTTCTATAGGGAAATTTTTCATTGGAAATCAGCATGAAGCAAGATTACAGAAGCAAAACAGTGATTAAGAGGGTAAACAGTGATCAAGGAAAAGAGGGGAGTTTTGGCACAGCTCTCCAAGTCAGCTATGCTCCATTGATATTACATGATAGCTATACCCATACATACCTACAGTCATAACCATCAATTTCCTCGAGGAGCTTAGCTTACAGTCAACCCATAATTGCCCAGTTTCAATGAAGGAGGTGTTTTCCTTTCTTACCACAAGACATTTCTATTCCTAAAGGTACAAAGAGGGAGAAAGAAAGGAATGGGACCAAAGGAAATTCAAAATCCAGAAGGGCAAACATTAAGTCTTATAGTTCCATGTGCAGCATCCCTGGAAATCTGTGACTAAATGTGAATGCCAAAGGGCTTAGCTGGCTCCACCTCTATGGCACTGCCAGTGACTGTAGTTCCTATGGCCTCTCTCTTGTACCCACTCTGCTCCCTCCTTGCAAGTTTCCTCAGATGATCCACGTTCCTGGATTCTCCAAACTTCTGAGGTCTCCACTACACCTTTCTCTTTGCATCCACAGCTTCACACATTGCCCTCTTAAGGGTATGATACCTGGCCTTCCAAGCCTTCTTTTGAAATCTGTGTGGAAGCCTTTCTGACCCCACCACTCTTGAATTCTGCATTCACCTAAAACCAGCACTATATGGATAATCCTAAGATTTGCCACCAGCTGGAGCAGTAGCCAGGTTTCCTTCTCTCTTGGCCATAATAGTCAAGTGCCTATGAACCAACTCCCAAGGAACAACTTCCCTGGTCTGCCACCATTCTGGAACATGTTGCTCTGAGGCTCCCTTCTCAAAGCAAATTCTTTCACCTTTGCAATTCTGAGGCTGCAGAGCCTGAAGTCCTGCTGGCTCTTGTCCTCAGGCTATGTTTTCAGTAGTCTTCTTTTGAAGTACTTGGCTTTTTCTTGCTAGTTTTTTCAGTGATGAATTTTTCCTCTGTCCCATCTTTGCAGCCTGCAACTTCACTGGAGTTTCTTTTCTGGCCAAACTCAAACATTTTAAATTGTTCTGCTAGGCTCTTTGCTCTTGACTCTCAACATAAATTTGGCTAAAAGCCCCCAACAGTAGCCATGCCATGACTTCAACATTAGACTGCCTTAAAATTTCATCTGCCAGATTAACTAGCCCACTACCCTTAATCTCAGTTTCAGGCAAAGTCTCTGGACATGAGCAAAATGCAAACAAAATTTCTGCTCAGGCATAACACACATAATCTGGAGTCCAATAACCAATGTAGTCCTTCTTCCCAGGACATCCGACCCTAGTCCTTCCTGGCAGAATTTCTATCAACATTCTGGACCTCTGACCAGAATCTCCAATCAAGTACAGCCTCAGATGTTCCAGCTCTACTTTTTCAGCGGGCATCTCCAAACCTTTCCTAACTCTTCCCCTTCCCACAATCCAGCTCCAAATGCTTCTGAGCCACATGATCACAGCAACAACCTCACTTCCCTAGTACCAAACTCTCTTAGTTACTTTTCTCTCATTGCTGAAACAAAATACCCAACAGCAAAAGTTAAAGGAGGAAAGGTTTATTTAGCTCACAGTTTGAGAGATTTCAGACCATAATTGACTGGCTCCAAGGCTGGGTGGAAGCAAAGAGAAGAAAGCTCATGGCGGGCAGAAGATAGACAAGCAACAAGGGATGACCACAATGCTCTATCCCTTATATCTTACCCAGGCTATTTAGGGCAGGTAGCACTCACACCCTTACTCCTAGCACCCTTCCCCCAGCACTGCACCAGGAATCAATCTGAGAGTCAGATACTCTACATACAGCCATCTCTGAAAAAGCCCCAGCTATGACTGCAAGAGGCTTTAGGGGGATATCTAGACACAAGTCATAATAATGACTCAAACATTCTTTAAATAATAACTTTCAAAGTGTGATTATATCTAATCATGTAAATAGCTTCCCTTAATATTTGTTTACAAAGTTCTCAATCTGCAAGGATACTTACTTTATGCCCAATAGACTTGACCTTAACACTTTTAGAACTGTTACTGCATTCAGTTGGCTCTTGGGTATGAAAAGCAATTCTTCACACTTTATCAGTTGTTGACAATAGGCATTTATGGGCCTGAGTGATCTAAAATAGATTAACGAGGCACTAAAGTACTTTAATGAATAATAGAGCATTTTAAAATGTATTTTCTTTTAAATTCATGTAACTGCAATTCATTTAATAGCTGAAACACTCCCTCCTGAACATATTAAGAGGCATATTACATTGAGGTTTTATTAATTTATTATGTTTCAATTCATTTATAATTTATTCATTTTATTAATCTATTCAGTGAATTGAGTTTTACCATATAAATATTGTAAAATTCAATTATTTCATTAGGCTGTATATGAAGAGTCATGGATTTCAGGAGGTTAAGCAGCACAGTTGGAATTGATGAGTAAGAATGCCTGTGGCATAATGTAAAATATAATTATCATCTCAGAGACCATAGGAGTAAAGCCCACTCAAGAATGTTGATTCTGTCCCCCTTGTATGGTGGAAATTTTTTAATAATTAAAGATAGTTTGAGGACATCCTACATTCTTCCTCTTTTGTCGCCTTGTCATCCACTAATAATATTTCCTTTTCTACCTCAGAGATTCTTTTCATGTTTAAGTTTATCCCCTACCCTCTTCTAGTTATCTAAAGAATAAAAGATATTAATGAACTTATTTGCACAGATTCCCATATGTTTCTAGCTAGAAATTATAAGGAGTAATGGGGAAATTTCAAGCATCTACTCTGATAATAAATTTATACATAATATTTGGCAGACTAAGTGGTACAGACTTCTTTTTCATATGACAAGACAAAGATTCGACAGTGGTGCATACGAAAAACTACTTGCCATTTAGAATGACTTACAAGATATTATCAAAAACTATGGTAAAAAACAAAAAAAGAAAACTATGGTGAATATTTAATTATGTTAAGCATTACCATAAAAGACACATCATCGTTAGTCCCTCTCAAAGTACTACCCATTATTTTGAACACAATTATCCCAACATTCTTGCTGCTTTCGAAGCAGTTCTGGAAGTCTCTTTGTGAGTGTCTTAATTACACTGTTATGGCTGTCACTAGGCCTTGATTCAATTAAATACATTTACCCCTCCTGTGTGGAAAAAAGGAACCCTTCTCCACAGCTGGCAGGGGTGCAGATTGGTGAAACCACTGTGGAAATCAGTCTGGAGATTTCTCACAAAACTAGGATTAGAAGTCCCATTCAACCCAGCTATTCCCTTTCTGGGTATTTTCCCAGAAGAATTAAAAACCTCATATCACAGTGATGTTTGTGCACCCGTGTTTATAGCAGCACAATTTGTCATAGCTAAATCTTGGAAACTACCCAAATGCCCATCAACTGAGGAACGGATAAAAAATATGTGGTATTTTTATACAATGGAGTATTACTCAGCTATTAAAAAAGATAAACTTGAGGCTTTTGTAGGTAAATGGATGCAACTAGAGACCATACTCATTAGTGAAATAAATTGGACCCATATGCGTAAACATTATATTGTCTTCCTAGTGTTAGAACATGAAAGAGTAAATAAACCCAAAATGTACAATAGATATCATGAAAGGAAAAGAAACTATTCAAAAGAAGAAACAACTGGGATGAGGGAAAGGAGAAAACGAAAGAATGGAAAATATATATATATGTGTATAGAAGGATAGCTGGGATAACTGGAGTGCAGATGTCTAGTGGTTTATTGAAAGGAACAGGTAATGCTAATTTTTGAACAATTTTGCATGCTTATATCTGGTAATTTGAACAACTAATATGCAGACAACAATATGCAATATAACAATCATTGCTGAATTCCTATCATCTTGTTTAGTGAAACTCTGTATCATTTATTATGCTTTTTGTTTTGTTTTTATTTTTCATTCTCTTTAATGGTTTGATCAATTTTGCACTCTTACATCTGATAATCTGAGCAACTTCACTGAAGATAAAAATAGGTAATATAACAACCAATGTTAATTCCTATCATTTTGTTCTGAAACCCTGTGTCAGTCTTATTGTTTTTGGTTTGTTTGGTTTTCGTCTATGTTGTTGGTATTTTGCTATTGTTCTTTTTTCATTATTATGCTCTTTAAAATTTTTTTATAAAGACATTTACCCTTCATAGTCATAATCTCCTTGAGGAAGTGCCAGAAGTCACATTGTGCCAGATTCAGTAATACAGTAGATGAGGACACACTGCGATGTTTTCATGAGCCTGAATTTCTACTGAATGACACTTGGCAACAGCAGTCACTGTATTTTTTATCACACCTTGTACAGACACTCAACAAATAGCAATTCCAGAACTGTTTCAAAAAGTGGCAAGAATGATGTGTGCCCAAAGAGAGGGGAAGTATTTTGACAGATTAAAGGCAATAAGTCTTTTACTGTAATAATTAGTTTTTAAAATTTAAACATTCACTATATACTTCAATCATGCCTCCTCAGTCTTGTTTTAAGAATACATTTATTTTCCATGAATTAAAACTTTATCAGTGAGATTTAAACAGAAACTACTTTGTCATTTGGCCTCAAAAGAACAAACCTCTGAAAAATTGTCCTTTAAGGAAAGTTTGTTTTCGTGGTCAACTCAACTGCCTTGACCAACTTAAGACCCCATCTTCCAAACCAATTTAAAAGAAGTGAATGCTGACTGCCTTGCTTAGCTTTCTGACCTCAGCAACTGGACTGAGCAAGTAAATCTTATCTGAAAGTTCAGCCCAAATCTGATAGTGACTAAGCCCTGGATCATTCTTACTACTGAACAGTTTCAAAAAATTAAAACATCAAGGGCCAGGGATATAGCTTTGTGGCACAATCGCCTGCCTGGCAAGCACAAGGTCCTGAGTTTGATTCTTGGTACCAAAATAAATGAATAAATAAATAAATAAATATATAAACATCAATTATTTGATCACTATGCTGTGGTCTTAATTACCAGTGCCTATCCTCTTGCCTTGCCTTAAACAGTACCTTAAACATTTTTCAATAGTTATGTCAAATGAATAAATTTTTAAAATTCCATTTTCATATGTGTACCATGTTTAACTAGTGCCTTTCTGCCTTCCATTTTTTCTTTTCATTTTAAATAGATTTTATTATGTATACCTTAGGTACAAATCATGATGTTATGGGAAAAGATAGTAAAAAGTTGCACTAGTGAAACAAATTAACACATCACTCATCTCACAGCTATTTTTATTTTATTTGACAAGAGCAGCTAAAATTCTCTCCTTTAGCATGAAACTTGCTTAACATAATTATTTACAGTCTTCATGTTGTACGTTAGGCCTTGGGCTTGTTCATCCTGCATATCTGCTAGTTTGTATCCTCTTACCTATATCTCCCTGTTTCCACACCCAACGACCCTACCAATAACTGCTTTGTTTTCAACATCTGTATAGTTGAAATTTTTAGATTATGTATATTAGAAAGACCATGCAATTTTTTTCTTTCTGAGTCTACTATATTTTACTTAGCATAATGATATACTTCATGATCATCCATGTTATGACAAATTATAAAATCTCATTCTTGGAGATTAAAAAATGGCAAAGTAAAGATTAGCAGCAAAAACAGCCTTTTGGGGACCTGCTGGCACCTGAAATTGAGACACCAAGAAAACAATTTAGAAAAAAGTAGAAGCAGTAGATCTGAAAGAATAAATAAAATCTAAAAGGTACAATAGATACTGTGAAAGGGAAAGAAACTGCTCAAGAGGAAAGAACAACTGTGATGGGGGAAAGGAGAGAAAGAAAGAAAAAAAGAGAGAAGTATATACACATACTAATATACATACATATATATATATATATATACACACACACACACACACACATAAGATAGCTAAGATAAGGCCGGGCATGGTGGCACATGCCTGTAATCCCAGCACTCCAGAGGCTGAGGCAGGAGGGTCATTGTGAGTTCGAGACCAGCCTGGGCTACAAAATGAGCTCAAGGCCAGTCTGAACTGCACAGAGAGACCCTGTCTCAAAAAAGACCAAAAAAAAAAAAAAAAGATAGCTAAGATAATTGTACTAATTCTATTGATTTATTGAAAGGAACAATTAATGCCTAGTTGTTTGATCAATTTTGCATGCCTTTATCTGGTAATCTGGACAACTACTTTGAAGATAACAATATACAATATAATAACCACTGTTAATTTCCTATCACCTTATTTTGAAATTCTGTATCATCTTTATTTTTTTATTCTCTTTTTTAAAAAAAAGAATCAACAGGAAAACTAGATACTATAGAGAAACTGGAGAATCTGAAAACAATGCAGAGAAAAGAATGAAGTATTCTAGAACACCAACCTAACTCTAGTGCCTGGGATGGGGGACCGGTCTCTGCAAACACAGGGTAAGCCTAGAGTGGGTCTGTGCTCCTACGGAGAAACAGTGGAGAGGGAGTTACTTTTGGAGTAAAACTCCATGCTGTTCTTTTTTTTTGTTTTGTTTTTGTTTTTGTTTTTGTTTTTGTCCAGTACCGGGAACCGAACTCACGACCTTACGCTTGCCAGGCAGGCGCTTTGCCGCTGAGCTAAATCCCCAGCCCCTCCATGCTGTTCTTGAAGTTTACAATAACTATTGGCTTTTCTTGGGACTACTTCTTCTGGTCTCCTCTGTTGTTCTTCCTGGAGCTGTGGACACTCTCCAGGCTTATCATCTCTCCCCAGACATTGCCCTCATCCACAATCAGACAGATTGGCCTGTCAGTTGCTGCCTCTGCTGCCCCATTCTGAGGAGAAACAAAATACAGAGCAGGCCCACAGTTGGTCAGCAGCTACGGCCAGGACACAAAATCTATAGGCACAGAGTTGGCTGACAGATGAATGCCATTCTGGTCAGTTTCACGGTCTCTGGGTCTTACAGCCACCTCCTCTGTGGTACCCCTACTTCAATTTTAGAGAATCCTTTTCGTATCATTCAAGAATTCTCCTCTAAAGTTTAATATCAAAACTTGGATATATTTTTCATGAGACTGATCCCTAAAATAAATGACCCTGAGCCATGATTTCATGTTCAAACCTATAGCTTATCCTCTCTTTACTAGTTCTCTTTAATAATCCATACCATATTTCTGAGATAGATTGTCATTGTCTAGTGTCTGGTTTGGTCGGGTGGTTCTTCTACCTTTTTACATAAAAAAAGAAAAATATATTACAGATACAACAGTTGCTACCCCCACCTTTCATAGCACATTTTCACACACTGAGATATAAAACACTGAGATTTAGGGGAACTTCCTCGGTATTGTGTCAATTCTCTGCTATCTGATTTCCTGCAACATGCTGTTGAATGCCATCAGAAAACATTACAAAACAGTTAATCAGTCAAAAATACTGACTGCCTATTATGTGCCATGTTGGAAGATATATTGCTAAACAAGACAAACATGAATCTAACCCTCAAAACACTCACAACTAACCCATTTTTCATAGATTGCTGTCACTGCAAATTCATGATTTCGAAGACAAATGCTCAGCTCTCTCTAACCATTTGTTATCCCATGAAATTTCTATCCCACATTTGCCACTTATTGCAAGCTCTTCTTCCTTTCCCTCCCTTCTTACTCTTCGGCCATAGCATCATCTTCTACTTCATGGGAGGAAAAGACTCACCACTCAGGGATTTATTCCAATATTATCCCCTCCTCAGTTCAAACACGTGGGCAGCTTGACTTCTTTCCTCCTATCAAACTAGAAAAGGTGCCTTTCCTTGTTCTTGAGATATATCTGACACTATTCCGTGGTTTCCCTGGCTGCTTAAAAGATTTCCATTCACCTTCATCCCCTTTTCCTGTGTTTTCAACTCTTCACTATCTTTACACTGCTGTTTAAATAGACTGAAGTATTTTACAGTTAAAATGCTTCCCAGTTCAGTACTTTCTCTTTTCCTTCCTTTCACTGTCAAGCTTTCAGAAAAAATTTGCTTCACTCATGGCTTCTGTATTTTCATCCTTATCCCCTATTCATTCTCCTTCTTCTATTTATCTCACATACTTCATTACTGATTCTAGCCTCAGAGAAGTATTAGAACAACTGTACTGATACATAATACTTTTCCATTGTCATCTAGCTGAGTCTTTCTGATGCATTTGACACCTCTGATTCATCCAATATAATTGAAATGTTCTCTTTTTCTGGAATCCATGATCCTTTACTCTAGTTGTCTCTTACAAGGTTGGCTACTCCTTGGTCTCCATAACAAAATCCTTTTTAGATGCCTGAGGTTTAGATGTAGTTATTTTCAACAGTTCCATCTTCAGACCTTTCTTTTCTTTCCATACACTCTGCCTAGATCATCTTGTCAGTATATACAGCTTCAAATATCATCTTCATACTGAAAATATCACAAAGGTATATTAGGTCTGCACCTAAGACCAAGTAAGGTCAGTCATATACATCAAGTAGGAGTGAAATAAGGTTATTCCAAGGGAGCACAAGCAATGACTCTGTTTAATAGATAAGTGAATAATTAACCATGATAACATCACCTAATCTTTAAGTGGAAGGAGAAAGAAATTGCATTCTTCAATCCCTGCCCCTATCTACTACAATCCAGACAGCTTACTTGATTCAAATTGAACAGTCCTAATTAAAACTCAAAAACAATGCTGTGCAGTTGCATATTTTTCACAGACTTTTGATAAATAGTTCTCACTTTAGAATTCTATTTTAAGAAATACTCAGAGAAGTGATCAAAGGTTGTCAAACTAAAATGTTTATCAAAACATTATAAACTGCTTATATATTGGATATATACAAAACATAATACTTCAGATTCATTGCTTTTGATTATTTCTTTACTTTTAATATTAACAGGAGTTCACTATATTCCCCAGGGTGGCCTTGAACTTGATGGCCTCAGCCATCTAAATCATTTGGGATTACACATGTGCACTATCACACATGACTAAAATTTGTTTATGAAAAATCATAGTATTGAAGAATTTTTTCTTGAAATTATAAAATAATAATATTAAGTGAAAATACCTACAATATGAAAGAAATAATTTCTAATATTATGATAAACTCCAATTTCTTTTATAATCAGAACTTATATTTTATAGAACAAAAACAAAAAAACTATCCTCAAAATAAATATTTTGCCTCTGAATCTACTTGAGATAATTATATACACACACACATACACTTATGCTTCCAGAAATAATTTGAGCAAAAATAACATGAGCATAGAATATTCCAAGGTGATTAATTTGAGTACTGACCTTTTAATGTGACTTTGGCGTCACTTTGAGATATATACTGATGACTGGTTTGATACTGAGCAGATTGTTTAAATAAAACTATCCTAAATAAATCAACATTCTAGCAGTTTTCCACTACAATTAGAGCCACATAGATTGTGGCAGCTTTTTGGCAGTCATAAACTATCATATAAATTCAGAAATAAGCAAAGCTTGAAGAGGACCCCCATAAACAGGCCTTGCTCTGGTCAATTTGAGTATCATTGAATATATAAAAGGAATGAAGGCATTCAAATTCTTTTCACTTTTAGATACTATTGTAATAATATCTATTTTAAAGGCATTATTGTAGTATCAAATGCCTCATTTGAATGATTTAATACATTAAAGACAGGAGAATGAACAGAAAGTAAAAGTATACTTAGAAATGTGACTGGCAGTATCTGGCAATAAAATTACACAGAAACATTCACAGTGCTTTTTAATTCTGTCCATAACCTGCCTGCTCACAGATATTTTCTGGAACTGTGTGACAGCAATTTGTCAATTGTCACTTTTCTAGAATTGCATTTGTTGTTGCTGCAGTGTCATACACTTGGATATAGCTTGATTTATATTTTTCCTCTCATACTGAATACAGTTGAACAATACTTCAGGTAAGCATATTATAAAACACTTGATGCAGGGAGTTTTCTAAAATTCCATTTGGCCTTTATCTAAAATTGCAATAAATCATATCCAGATAAATGCATCTATATTTTAAGTGTAATTTCCCATTATTCAAGGGCAGTTTTCCATTATGTTAACTTGTTCTACATTTCAGAATTTAAAACATAAAAAACTATACAACTTTGCCTGATGGAGAAAAGCCACCTGTTTTATGTATCAATTGTTCTCTTAGAATGTTTCAGCAGGTACAGATAATTGCTTTTTCGAATAATTTTCTGTTGAAAATGACAAAAGAAAGCTATATTAAAGAATAACATTTTCATATAAAAGCCACAAATACCATGCAAGTATCTAGTTACTCTTCCACTGTTTTTTGGGGTTTTTTTTTTTTTTTTTCCGGTACCAAGCATCAAACTCACGACCTTGCGCTTGCCAGGCAGGCACTGTGCCGCTGAGCTAAATCCCCAGCCCCGCAAGTAGCTAGTTAGAAACTATATAAAATACACCAAAAGATTCCACATGAAGATTTTGGCAGAAATAACTAGACTTTTTATATGCATCATAAAAATTTAGGCAAAATAAAAATATCAGGAAAGGTAGGAGGCAGAGAAACCTTGGAAGTAATTACAACAATTACATAACTTTTCTATTTTTCAGTGGAGGCAGCGACACACAAAATTAAAGTATTTTACCATGATCATTGATCAAGTCTGTGTTATATAGAACACAAATGCTAGGAATAAACCGGCATTTTTAAAAAGAAATTGGCTTGATACATTGACCTTAACATATAGATTATACAGTTAATATAAGTTGCTTCACAAGTACTAGGAATAAATAAACATTTTTTAAAAGAAATAGCTGAATTACATTGAGCTTGACATACAAACTGATACTGCTAACAAAAGTTGCTTAAAAATTATGCCTACATATTTGTATCTTAACTAGAATTCTAGGTAAACTCATAGGGCTAGAAAGCTAAGGGAAAAAAATCCCTATTTTCCCTATCTTCCAAACACCAACTCTTTTCTTATGAGATTAGGAGATAAAAAATAAGATACACTGGAGCTCATGCTATTGAAAATTATAACCTTTTCTCACTTTGTTACTTCCATCTCTTCTCCCAGAGGTTAATCTACCTGAACAAGAAGGTAGCTTGCCTTGATTTTAAAAAATTACACTGCAAGATGTATATTCTGCCTATTCTGTTTGCTTGGCAGATCCTTTCATTGCCTCTACACATAGCCTTCATCAATCTCTTCCTACCTACCTAACAAGAATGGTTAAAAATTCAACTGCAAATACATTCAGCATATTTATCTCTTTCTTAGTTTCCACTGTCTGATTTTTTCTTGCTAAATTTCCTCTTTTCTGTTTCTGACTTTCTACATTCAATGTCTCACTTCTTTAGCTTGCAGAGCTGAAAAGTTGGCACCATTTTTTGATCATGTCTGAAACAAACTCATAATAAATTATTCTGAGACAGTTCTGAAAGGTTTCTCACTCAGGATGAATACCCGGATTTATTTGCCTTGCGGGCTACTCATTGTACAGGTAAAGGCATAAAAACTGGGAACACAGAAAAAAATAAAAATAAATTGCAAACACGGAATCCTAAGACCTCAAAACCAGGTTTTCCATATAACATTTCTAAATAATTGAATATTAAATATATTTTTAATATATTTATAGAAAAATTTGTAAACTAGAGTCTCAATAAATGTTCTTGGGCTAAAGGGAGATTTTCCTGTCATCTCATTTCCAAATCTTTATTTACTTCAAACATCATTTCTTTTTTTTAATTCAGTTGGAAATTTACAAAATTATTAGTATCTGTTAATTATCAATAACTAAGCCAGGCATGGTGGTGCATACCTCTAATCCCAGCACTTGGGAGGTTGACACAGGAGAATTGTTGCAAGTTCGAGACCAGCCTGAGCTATGAACTGAGCACAAGGCCAGCCTGAACTGCATAGTGACACCCTGTCTCAAAAGACCAAAAAAAATATATATATATATATTATCAATAACTAACAAGAGGAACACTGACCATTGCTTCTTAAAAAGTGAATCTTTCAACCTTTTATAGCGAGATGCTAGGCAGCAATATTTACATTACTCCCTAAATAGTGAATCAGTCTAGTCTGGAAAGTCAAGTTAAACATTGTTAGCAGGAAAGGGATGTAAATACTTATCTGTGACATACTAAGATTCATGCATTCTTCTGTGTAGCTTGCTTTACTGTGCCATAGATGCAAACACTGCTGAACACTTAAAAGCCTTTATATTGGTTTCTCGAGTCCACCTGTCTCCCAGGGAAAACCTCATAATATAACTGTCCAAAATTTTACTACTCCAATATAAATTACTAATGTCTTCAGGCAAAAGAGTCAATCTATTGAACAATGTTACTACAGTATAATCCATGAAATTATGATTCAATCAATAAATGAATGACAAGTTCAAGAAATAACATTACAATTAATAAATCATAATAGAGAGACAACATAACAACTGACAGGACTAGTGTTTAATTTTGATTTTTCTCCTAGTGGCATAAAGTGGAGTCGTTGGAGCTGACTAAAAGTATTACTCACACTGTCTATTCAAAACCCTGTTCCCATTCTGGTTAACCATGGATTCTAGAAACTTCCACACTATGGAATTATAGACAAATTTAGCAGAGGATTGAATAATAATAGTACATGTTATCAATAAGCATAGGTTTACATAATTATTTTAACGGCAATATGCTATGTCACTGACATCTGTTTTCAAATATATTTATCTAATTTTCTATGTACAGATTTTAGGTTGACTCAAACATTTTGTTATTATATACAGTGCTATAGTAACTGTACTTGCTGTACATTTGTATAATTATTTTTCACAATATTTGCTTTGCTTTTAAGTCTTTATTATTATCACTGATTTCTATTGTTAAAGATGGTATAGTTGCTGCTTCTAATTGTTTTTTACTATATGTCAATATCTGCTTTGATTTTGTGTTGCCAATATCACTACGGGTTTTGTTCCTCTTTTTGGTGCTAGGAATCAAGCCTCCAAAAAATAGCTAGACACTAAGAAGACCTTCAAATAAAAGTGGGAGAGATACCCACTCAAAACATTGATTTATAAAATGATTAATGGCTTCAAGGATGGTATAAACAGCTAAATAAAATAAGGAAGACAGTGTAGTATGTGAAGGAGAAAGTCAACAAAGAGATGGAAAAGAAGAGAAAAAAAAACAGAGAAATTCTAAAGAAGAAACAAACAGAAATCCTGTAAATGAAAAATCCAACAAATCAAATCAAAAACTCAGTGGAAAGCTTCACCAACAGACAAAATAAAGCAGAGGACAGAATTGTACCAATTGAAAATAGTTTAAGAACGATTACATACCACAAGGACAAAAATCACATAATCACTTCAATGGACATAGAAAAAGCAATTGACAAAATGCAACATCGATTTATGATAAAACCACTGAAGAAAATAGGAATAGAAGGTCTTTATCTCAACCTGACAAAAGCCGTCTACAATAAACCATCAGCCAACATCATTTTAAGTGGAAAGATGAAAGCATTCTCTCTAAAATCAGGAAAAAGGCAAAGTTTCCACTATCACTTGTTTGATACAGTTCTGAAAATATCAACTATAGCAATAAGATAAGAGAAAGAAGTAAAAGGGATATGAGTAGGGAAGGAAGAATTAAGTAATCATAATTTACTGACAACATGATCCTCTACATAGAAGACCCCAAAAAGTTCACCAAAAGACTCCTAGAACTGGGTTTGCATCTGGGCCCTGTGGCCTCCATCAGCTGCCTGGGGACACTGAACCAGGCAGTCTGTGTTCTGCCACCACTGCAGTTTGCATCTGGGCCCTACCTGCTCTATCAGCTGCCTGGAGACCCTGGACACTGCAGCCTGCATTCTGCCACAATCACAGCTCTTGTTTGATCCCCCACAGAGACAGGTACACTCCATCAACTTCCTGGGGACCCGGGACTCAGCCTCCCATGTTCTGCCACCATTGCAGTGCAAATCTGGGCCCTGCCTGCTCCTTCAGCTGCCTGAGGACACTGGACTAGGTGGTCTGTATTCTGCCCCCACCATGGTTCACATCTGGGCCTGGGCCCTGTGGGCTCCATCAGCTGTCTGGGGAACCCAGACACTGTGGCCCATGTTCCACCACCATTGTGGTTCCTATATGAACCCTCTGCACTCCTTCAGCTCCCTGGGGACACTGGATCAGGCAGTCCATGTTCTACCACCACTACAGTTCATGTCTGGGCCCTGCAGGCTCCATCAGCTGCCTGGGGACACCAGATATGGCAATCTGCATTCTACTGCCACCATGGGTCATATCTGAGCCCTGCGTGCCCCATCAGCTGCCTGGGAATCCCAGACCCAGCAGCCATATTCTGCTGCGATAGCAGTTCACATCTGAGCCCCAGGAAAGTTGGTTACACTCCACCAACTGCCTGGGGGCCTTGGACTGGACAGCCCATCTCCCAATTATGGGGCAAATTTGACACCCAGGAAAATGAGGGACTCTAGGGACCTTTGGTGAGCTGCCAGGTAAGGGTGAGGCTCAGTGCTCCACCTCCAGCTTCAAAAATAACAAGATGAAGGAGCAAACTACAATCTCAAAACTCCACCCCACCCAGAACAAGTCCAGGAGACATTGACATAGGAGAACTCAGAAGTCCTCAGAAATCTCTGAAATGATTGCAACTGAAGTAAAGAAACAATTCCATCAGGTCATAGAAGAAATCAGATCAGAAATAATCTCTTAGGTAAAAAATGAAATGACAATAATGAAAGAATTGATCAGCACATCTAAAGAAGACATATAAAAAAATAGACAAGCATAGAAAAATGATGGAAATGTTGAATGAACAATATAGGAAAGAACTACAATGCATGAAACAGATTCAAAGAGATATCCAGGACTTCCATCAAAAGCTGGCAAAACCACTTGAATGAAGCTAAAGATAGACTTTCAGATCTTGAAGATGGCATTACAGCTAACAATTGTGAAAGGAAGGCTCTCTTAAAATTAACAAGGAACCAGGAAATAATTCAACAGCTGCGAGACGATGCATAGAGAAATAATGTAAGATGAATAGGTGTCAACGAAACAGCAGGAGGCAACATAAATGACATAAAAAGACTATTTGCAGAAGTAATATTAGAAAATTACCCAAGTATGGAAAAAGAATCTGACATACAGTAAGTGAGTCATATAGAAGTCCAACTAGCCATTACTAAAGTAAAACTATCCCCTGGTGTATAATACTCAAGATCCCAGAAATCCAGCAAAAGAACAGAATATTAAAAGCCATTAGAGAAAAGAAACAGATCACCTTTAAGGGAAAGCCCATCAGAATCATGGCAGATTTCTCAACACAAACCATCCAGTCAAAAAGAGCTTGGAGTGAAGTATTCTAGGTCCGGAGACAAAACAACTTCCAACCCAGACTGACGTATCCTGCAAAACAATCCTTCAAATTTAATGGAGAAATAAAATATTTCCACAACAAATATCCAAATATTAAAATGGAAACACTAAATCTACTGGAAGAGAAAGTAGGTAAAAATCTTGAAGACATAAGGGTAGGCAAAAATCAAACTGCAAGAGAAATACCTCAACAAATCAGCAACTGGGATCTCATCCTATTAAAACTTTTTACACATAAAAAGAAATCATCAACAGAGTGGAAAGAAAACCCACAGACTGGGTAAAACTTTTATCCAACTGGTCCTCAGACAAAGGACTTCTATCTAGAACATATAAAGAATTGAAAGAAATCTGGTCCCCCAAATTCAAAGACCCAATCCAAAAATGGGCATCTGAAATGCATATAAACTTCTCAGGTGAAGAAATACATATGACAAATAAATACACGATAAAATGTTCAAAATCATTAGTCATTCAAGAAATGCAAATTTAAACAACACTGAGGGTTCATCTCACCCCAGAAAGAATGGCTATCACCTGAAATCAAACAATAAATGCTAATAGGGTTGTCAGGGAAAAGAAACCCTCCCTCATTGCTGGTGGGAATGTGGTACAACCACTGTGGAAATCAATGTGAAGATTCCTCACAAAACTCCGATTAGAGGTCCCATTCAACCCAGCTATTCCCTTTCTGGGTATTTTCCCAGAAGAATTAAAACATCATACCAGAGTGATATATGTACACCCCTGTTTATAGCAGCACAATTTATAGTAGCTAAAGCTTGGAAACAACCCAAGTGCCCATCAACCAAGGAATGGATAAAAAAGATGTGGTATTTTTATACAATGGAGTATTACTGAGCTATAAAGAAGGATAAACTCGAGGTTTTTATAGGTAAATGGATGAAACTATAGACCCTACTCATAAATGAAATAAATCAGACTTATAATTGCAAACATCATATTGTCTCCCTAGTGCAGGAAACCAAAAGAATAAATAAGGTCCAAAATGTATAATAAACATTGTGAAAGAGGAAGGAACTGCTCAGAAGGAAAGAACAACTGGGACAGGGGAAAGGAGAAAAGAAGAAAGAAGAAAGAAAAGAAAAGAAAAATATATATATATACACACACAAGATAGCTAAGATAATTATACTACCAATATCTGTTAGCTCGTTGGAAAGGACAGCTTGTACTTACATTGTTTGATGAATTTCTCATGCCTATATCTTGTAATCTGCAATTACTTTGAAGGTAACAATACTCATTATATTAGCCATTGTTTATCTCTTATTATCTTGTTTTAAAATTCTGTATCATTGTTTTTATTGTTTTTCCTCTTTAAAATAAAAAAATAAAATTAGTTGAGAAAAATAAGGGTGCTAAATATTATTAAAGAAGATAATCCACAAAGAAGATGTAATACTTGTAAATATATATGCACTGAACATTTACATTCCAACTTCATAAATAAACCCTACTGAACATTAGATGATGGAGACCACTATGAAGCAGCCCCAAGCAGGACTTAAATTAACCAATTGGCTTTTTATGTTTATTTGTGCATCTGTCCAAAGCCTAGTCCATTTGTCTGGAAGTGGGCTACCGACTTATAGTAAGTGAACCTCTGAGTCACTAATCCCTAATAAAACCTGTAATGGCAGATGAAGCCAGAAAGCCTCAAAAGATAAGACAAGATCACAGCCAAGGACGCCTGGATCTGATCTTAACTAGATAAAGACTATAGCCTCAGGCATCTCACTCCTGGGTCAATTAACTTAATCTTTATTATAGATTAATTTAATACCGTACTTGGAGAAGTCTTTGAGTAATTCCACCCTTCTTCCAATAACTAAATAAATATGGGCCACCCAGAGAAAGTCTTGGTCTTAGCCCTGAGAGAATCTTGAATTCTGTAGGAGGACTTTGATCCTCCTGGAGCCCTGAAATCATTCAATTTGCCTCTTATTTAGCTTTCACTGTACACTCGTTCAGGAGTTTGCAGACTTGATCAGCCCACAATAACTAAGGGATATTATGAACTCAGTAAAAGGATATATAAATCCAAATACAATAATAATAGGTGACTTCAATAATCCACCCTCACAAATAGATACATTATCCAGACAAATGCAACACAGAAGCATCAGAGCTAAACTACACCAAAGGTCAAATGCATTTTACAGATGTGTGTGGGACATTCCATCCAACAACTATAAAATACACATTCTTCTCAGAAGCTCATGTAACATTCACTAAAATATATCATAATTTAAGTCAGGAAGCAAGCTTAGCAAACACAAAAAGTTGAAATAATTTTATCTCATCACAATGGAAAAAAACTAGAAATCAACAGCAAGAGAAACTACACAAATTTTACACCACAGCAAGAATGAACTTTGGAATAATTAGTGGGTATCTGAAGAAATCAAGGGAAAAAATTAAAAATTCTAGAAGTGAAAGAGAATAGAAATAAAAAAGAGAATGGAAATTAAATATATCAGAATCTCTGAGATACAGAAAAAATAGTTTTAAGAGGGAAGTTTATAACTATAAATGTCTACATCAAAAAAAAATCAAAATCTTTCAGTGATGCTGTCTAAGGTTCTCAAAAAACAACAAACCAAACCTGAAACTAACAGAAGGATAGAGATGACAAATATCAGATCCAAAATTAATGAAGTAGAAACTCAAAGAGCAATACAAAGTATCAATGAGACAAAGACTTGCTCTTTGAAAAAATAAAAAATATTGATAAACCCTTAGGCAAAGTAAGCAAGAGAAAAGGTCCAAATCAATGCAATTAAAGATGAAAAGGGGTATATTACAATACATACTATTAAAATCCTGAGGATTTTGGGAGACCACATTGGAAACCTATATTCTAATAAACTGGAGAACCTAAAAGAAATGGATAAATTCCTGGACATATATAGCCTACCACACCTGAGGATATTTTAAAACGTACAGATAACTAGCAACGAAATTGAATGAGTAATAAAAGGTCTCCCAAAAAAGAAAAGCCCAAAACCAGATGGTTTCACTGCTGATTTTTATGAGATCATTAAAAGAGGGAATAATAGCCATGCTTCTCAATTCTATGAAGCAGAAAGGAAAAGCACCCTCCAAACTCATTCTGTGAAACATCACCCCATACCAGACAAAGACACAACAATGAAATACAAATAATAAAATACAAATCAAATTCAACAACATTAAAAATATTTGCCACCATGATCAAATTGGCTTTATTCTAGGATGCAAAGAAGGTTCAACATATGGAAATCAAAACACCTAACACACCATGTACCTAGAATCAAAGATAAACATCATATGCTATTTCAACTGATTGAGAAAAAAGTTGTTGATGAAATTCAACTTCCCTTTATGATAAAAAGCCTTGAAGAAACTAGGTTCTGAAAGACCATTCCTTAATATATGACAAATCCACAGTCTATTATTCTGAAAGGGAAAAACTGAAAGCATTTCCTCTAAAATCAAGACTGAGGCAAGGCTCTCCACTTCTTTCATTTAGATGTCTTTTTTTATTTTTTGTCTTTTTGAGACAGGGTCTCACTATGCAGTTCAGGCTGGTCTTGAGCTCACTTTGTAGCCCAGGCTGCTTTTGAACTCACAACGATCCTCCTGCATCAGCCTCCCGAGTGCTGGGATTACAGGCATGCACTTTGCCAAGGCTCTCCATTTCTGATCAACATAGTTATTCAATTTTTAGTGGAAATAATTAGGCAAAAGAAAGCAATAAAAGGGATCAAACAGGAAAGAGAAAAGTCTAAGTGTTCCTGTTTATAGATAATATGATTCTAAATTTCAAAGACCTTAAAAATTCCACCAAAAGACTTTTACAGCTAATGAACAAATTAAGCAAAGTAGCAAAATATAAAATCAACATTTAAAAAATCAATAGCTTTTTTATACACTAATGATGCATTAGCTGAGGAAAAACAATTCTATTCACAATATCTTCAAAAATATAAAATACATAAGGATCAGTCTACCCAAAGAGGTGAAAGACTTCCATAATCAAAATTTCTAGACACTAAAAAAGAAATTGAAGACACTAGAAGATGAAAAGATTTCCCACTTAAATGGGTTGGAAGAATTAATGTTGCTAAAATGAGAATACTACCAGAAGCAATCTACATATTCAATTTAATGCAAAAATGTAAAATTTTTTCAGAGGAAGGATGGAAAATGGGAGGTCATGGGGGGAGATTAAAGTATGCTATGTGCATGTAAAAATTTGACAATATAAAACCCATTATTCATCAAACATACACGTGCAAGCACCGCATTGTTTCTCTAGTGTAAAGCCTGAAAGAGTTAATTTAAACTAGGAGATATGATAGACATTGTGAATTGATAAGAAAGCACTCAAAGGTAAAGGGTAACTGGGATATGGGGAAAGAGAAGGGAAAGAAGGAGAAAGTTTGTATGTATGTATATGCAGGATAGTTAACATGGCTGTTCTACTGTCTTGTATTTCCTTGCTGAAAGAAACTGTCAATGAGTCCTTGGTGGATCAGTATTGCATGTCTATATCTGTTTTCATGAGAAACCACTTTGAAGATATCAGTATGTAATACAACAAGCATTGTTAATTCCCTACCACTCTGTTTGTAACTTTGTACTGTCTGTACTGATCCTTTGCTATTTTGTAAAATGTTGTCTGTCTCTTAGTATTTTCTCCTTTTATTTTTAAAATTAAAAAAAAATAAATAAAAAATAAAACCCATTATTCTGTGTAATCAATATTCACTACAAAGCTGGGAAGTAGGTGCACAAATGGCAACCAAATACATAAAAAATGTTCAGCGTCACTAATTAGAGAAATGCCTACCAAAACACAATGAGAGGGGCTGGGGATTTAGCTCAGCAGCAGAGCACCTGCCTGGCAAGCGCAAGGTCAAGTTCAATTCCCCGTACCAGAAAAAAAAGAAAAAAAAAAAAACCACAATGAGATATCATGTCATTTGATTTCCAAAGGAAACAAAGTCCATATGTCAAAAAGACATCTGTATTCCCAAGTTTACTACAGCACCATTCATAATAACCCAGATTTAGAATCAACAAAAATGTCTTTAAAATGATGGATAAATGAATGGATAATGAAAATTGTTTTTATTTTGTTTTGTTTTTGTATATGTTGATGTTATTTTTTTATTCCCTTTAAAATAAATAGAAAAATAAAATAGGATTGATATACACAGTAGAATACTATTCAATGAAATAGTAAGTAAATGAAGTGTTGTCATTTGTGACACAAAAGAACCTAGAAGAAATTATGTTGAATGAAATAAACCAGTCACACAGAAACAAGTATCATATGTTCTCATTTAAATGCAAAAACTGAAAAATGGAAATCACACAAACAGGGAGGAGAATGGTGGTAACCAGATCTTGGGAAAGGTACAGAATACAGAACAGGAAAACGGTGGTAAACAGGTACAGGGCTGCACTTGCATAGGAGGAGTAACTATTAATGATATAACCTAGTAGGAAAAATATAGAAGACAACAATGTCATTTTGCTTTTTTATTGGTGTGTGTTTGAAATACATAGTAATTACATTCACCTTGGGGAATTGGTACATATACATCTAGCATCTTAATCATTTTTACTTCCCCTTCCCCTCACCTTCTCTTCTCCCACTTTTTTCAGATACTCTTCTCATCTCCTCAAAGCCTATACCTCTGTTTCCTATCATGTCTTTTATTTTTCTCTCTAAATCATTTAAATTGTGGGATTCTTGTATAAGAGACACAATGTAATAGCTAACCTTCTGTGTTTGATGTATTTCACTCGGCATTATGAAATCAAGACCCATCCATTTTCCTACAAATGACTCAAATGTATCCTTCTTTATGGCTGAGTAGTACTCCACTGTGAATATATAGCACATTTTATCTATCCATTCATCTGTTAATGGGCATAAAGGTCACCTCCATAACTTAACTATCATAAATTGTGCCACTATGAACATGGGTATGCATGCATCACGACAATATGATGTCTTTAACTCTTTGGAGAAGATGCCTAGAAGAGGAAAGATGGGTGGAATGGAATTTCTAGTGTTAGTTTTTTTAGTAATCTCCATATTGATTTCCCTGGTGGTTCTACTTACAAGTATACAGTCCCACAAACAATGTGGAAAGGCTCCCTTTTCCCACCACAACCTTGCCAGCATTTGTTGTTTGTTGAGTTCTTAATGAGAGCCATTCTTACTGGAGTAAGATGGAAACTCAGTAGTATTTTAATTTGCACTTCTCTAATGGCCAAAAATGGTGAACATTTTAATGTACTTACTTGTCATTTGCAATTCTTCTTGTGAGAAGTATCCATTAATATAAGTTGCCCATTTTATAATTGGGTCTTTTATTTTAGAGGGTCTAATATATATATATATATTAGGTATTAGTTTTCTCTCCAAGGTTTAGTGACAAAATGTTTTTCCCATTCTGAAGCTTGTCTATTCACTCTGCTTGCTTTGCTGGACAGAAGCTTTTCAATTCGATATAATACCATTTGTTGATTCCGGGTATTGTTTCTTGCACAGCTGAGATTCTATTCAGAAAGTCCTTGCCTGTGCCTATACTGTTAGCCATCACACTTATTTTCCAGCAGACTCAGTGTTTTTGTTTTGATATTGAGGTCTTTGATCCATTTTGACTTGATTTTAATACAGGCTGAGAGATGTAGATCTAGGTTCATTCTTCTGCATGTGGATAATGAGTTTCCTCAGCACCATTTGTTAAAGAGGCTATATTTTCTCCAGCATATGCTTTTGGCCCCTTTGTCAAAAATCAGATGGTTAAAGGTGCATTCACTATGCATTCCACTGATCTGCATGTTTGTCTTTGTGTCAGTATCATCTTGTTTTTATACTGCATCTTTGGAATATAGTTTAAAACATGAAGTGTGATGCCTCTTGCTTTGCTCTTGTTCCCCAGGATTATTTTTGCTACTCTGAGTCTCTTCTAGTTCCACATAAATTCTGTAGTTCTGTGAGAAATGCTGCTGGTATTTTGTTTGGAACTGCAATAAAGCTATATATTAGTTTGGGTAATATGGCCATTTTGAAAATATTGGTTCTGCCTATCCAGAAACAAGAGACGTCTTTCTATTTCCTAATATCCTCTTTGATCTCCTTATTCAGAGTACTATAATTTGCATTAGACAGATCTTTCATTTCCTTGGTTGGGTTATTTACCAAGTATTTAATCTTTCTTCATCTTATTGTGAATGGTATTATTTTCTGATTGGTTTCTGGGTGGGATCACTGTATGCAGGAATGCTACTGATTTTTATGCATTAATTTTGTAGCTCAGCACTTTGCTGAATTTATTAGTTTTAAGAGTCTTCTGTAGAGTTTTTTGGATATTCTAAACATAGGCTCATGTCATTTGTGAATAAGGACAGTTTGACTTCTTTCCTTCTTATTCATATGCTTTTCCTTTCTCTCTCTTGTTTGCTTTGGCTAGAGTTATGAGTATCATATTAAATAGGCATGGTGAGGATATACATTTCAGACACCCAAATAAAAGAGTAAAAGAACTTTAAAAAGCAATCTGTAAGAGAAGAAAATAAAATATATATTTGGAGAAGCCTTATGAATAGGATTCATGTACATATTCTTTGACTTCTTTCATGACTCCTTTTATATATGTAAAACCTTATCCAGAATTTTATTTTGGGGTAAAATGTGATGCAACCAACTAATTAAGTTTCTGCAAGTGATTAATTTTTTGTTCTTTTTATTGCTTACCTAAATTATAAAGTTTGTATTACTTTTACAATATTCTAGGTAAAAAGTAGCTATGAATTTCAACATTCTTTCCAATAGTAAGACTAAGGAAGTTAGAACTAAGTAGGACTTCAGAAAATAAGGAGTCCAGTTCCATTACCTTATTTCAGAAGACATAAATCCCAATATAGGTTAAGTAACTAAGGCTATGCAAATGCTTAGTGATGGAATCAGAAATTATAATTAGTTTGCTTTGTTTTGTTTATGTTTATGATGTTGGTAGGCTGCTATTGTTTTTTTTTTCTTTTACTACTCTCTTTAAAATAAAAAAGAAATTATATTTAGGAACTTACGTACTTCTTATTCAGAAAGAAGACTAAGTATATCACTTACTTTTTTTTTTTTTTTTTTTTTTTTTTTTGGTACTGGGAATCAAACTCAGGGCCTTCTGCTCTCCAGGCAGACACTGTGCTGCTGAGCTACATCCCCAGCTCTCCAATTACTCTTTTGCTAAATCTAAGTTAAGTGAGCCATATGCTTAAAGATAGAGTAAAAGTAAATCAAACATCAGGCAAAGATACATGAAGAACTTCTCTGGGTTTTCTAAGGGCTGCCCTAATATTTTAGCCCCAATTTGGTGAGGTGGTGCTGGAGATAAAAGCCATGAGCTGTTCATATTAATCATGCTCTTTACCAGTACGCTGTATCCCTAGCCCCAGCCTCAATTTTACTGGTCAACTTCAACAGGAACCAAGTTTCTAAGGATTTTTCCCATCACATATATTCACTTGCCATATTTCTTCCATGGAATTACATTAAAATACTAAGTTTTAAGATAAAGAGATATCTGTAGCAGAGAAATGTGCTGTAGAAATCTACCCAAAAAAGTTACAAGATTTGCCATGAAATCTACAAAAAATTATAAGATCTTTCCAAAGTCTTTCTGAAATTCTAATGTGAGAATCAGACTAAAATCCCTGTTATTTGAGTTATTATTCATGTGGATGAAATGCAAACTGAACTTTCATAAAACAAAATAATCACTGAAAAGCTTATCATAAAGTTCAAAACTTCTTGAATTATCTGCTTTTTACAAAAATGTGTATTTCAGCTGGATGTAGTCACACACCTGTAATCCCAGCATTTAAAGGCTGAGTCAGGAGGAGCACCATGAGTTCAAAGCCAGCTTAGGCTACATAGCAAGTTCAAGACCAGCCTCTATTACATGGCAATACCCTGACTCAAAAAACAAAAGTATATTTGGAGAAAAGGCATATAATTAATTTTAGCTGTATATAAACAGGATTAAGGAATATGGATAAGATAGCATCCAGCTAGCAATATCCATGTACCTTTTCCCAATTTGCCTTTAAAATATCAACAAGACACAGGAAAGACATAAACACTAAGTAAAACCAAATTAAATGAATACAATTTATCATAAAATCTTCATCAAATGTCAACATAATATTGCGAAGTTAACACCTCCCTATAATTTTCCACATAATAACAGCACCCAAAAAAATAAACTTGTGTACATCTCCTTTAGGAAAAGAAGACAGCAAGACAATTTACTGCCCCTTCATTACCTGTGCCTAGTTCACAGATTCACATTTTCCTTAGAAAGCTAGATGATGTCCTTCATTGTGAAACAGATATGGTTTTTGTCTGGATGTCCCCCTAAAGCCTCATGAGGTCAAGGGTGGGTAGCCTGCATAAATATAAAGGAGGAAAAGGGGCTTGCTCTTCCCTTTTTGCTCTAGTTACTTCTGTATCTTCCACCACCATGAACTGTTGACCTTCTGCCATGCCACCCTGCCTTGGAGCCAGGTGACTATGGACTGAAACCTCTACTGTGAGCTGAATAAACCTTTCCCTCTTTAATTTTGGGTGTCAGGTATTTTGTCCTAGCAACAAGAGAAAAGTAACTATGACAATATTCTCTCTAAAAATGGCCTGAGAACTTTGTTTGCCCCCATACTGCAACACATATTCCAAAAAGAACAAAAATCAAGTATTTGATTAACTGATCAAACAAAAGTCCACTAATCTTCTTTACTGTCTCTTAAACACCCCCATTCTCACTTCTGCTCTTACTTACTTTACATTGCTAATCACTGAAATCACTCTTTTCAGACAGATGAGAAATACTTGACACTACACTTTTTCCTGTGACAGCTGGAACCAGTGTGGTTTGACTGACAGCTGTAATACCCCTATCTTTTATTTTCCCTTCCCTCTCCCAGGAACCCCTGAGGAAGGTCTGGGACAGTTTGCCTAAATGTGCTTCTACCACCCCTGAAGTTATTTAGTAGCCATTCTCCAGGCTACTCAGCTGTCAGATGCAACGCTCCACCCCCACTCCTACCATCCTAGCTGCTGTTACCACCTTTCAACACAGAAACCATCCCTAAAGTGGCAAAGATCAAGAAAGGATCTGGGCCCATTATTAACATCTCCTACCTCCCCAAATCTAATAAACTATGATTAACGCAGCCTGCTCTCCTAAAGATTCCTTGGCTTAGCCCTATCATTTTTCGAAAATATGAAAAGTTTCAACCAAATTGCCACTTTGGTTGACAGTCCACAAAATTGCCATCATAACTGTGACTGTCCTTGATGCCCTGTGTCCACTCTAAGTGGCATCTAATCTGACCACAGCGGGCTTGAATTTGAACTGGGACATAAAACTAAATTGGAACCAATCAGTAGGCTCAGATCAAAAAGCTTACATTTAGACCAAACTGGGCAATTGGCAGATTCAAATTTGGACCAATTGCAAGCCTGCAGTTTCTATACAAGTAGCATTTCCTCCAAACTTCTTGGTCTAGGAGGCTTCTGTCTTGTGCATTCTCACACACACACACACACACATACACACACACACGAGTGTACAGGTCCTGTTCAAATAAAGGCCTACCCAGGTGGCTCCGTAATTTACTCAGGTAGAGTGGGTTCCACTCTGGATTCCAGTGTGGACAGATCACTGATTTAAAAAGCTAAAAACACTAGGGTCTCTTATCCCTGAAGACCTGTGGAAATCACCCACTCACAAAGTTTTGTTGCAGAAAGCAGCAACTGGCAGAGTCAACCAACAGTGTCAGCACAAGCCAGCATTAACCAGCAGTGGCCAATACCAGCATAGACGAGCAACTGGTAGGGTCAAGTGGTGGTATTTGATATTAACTAGTATTAACCAGCAGCATCAGATCCCAGAGCTATCACAATGGCTGAGGGCCACTGCCGCTCAAAGCTTACAGCTGCCAGCAGAGCTGCACTTTGCTATTCATGATTTCTACCTCAGTTGAGCAAAAGAACTCTCAACTGATTTTGTCTTTTTGTTTTATTTTATTGTCTAAAAAAATCACAAGGATGATTAAATTTACTGATGGTGCACTTGTGGAAAAATCAATCATTGCAGTTGATTAGGCTCTTTATAGAGACCATTCACAATGCCCCACAGCCACAGTTTGTTCACATGGCTGCTTTCCTACCCAAATAGTTTATATCTTCTTTTACTCACACAAATTGTACCATTTCTTCCCCACATTCTTTCTTTGCTAAATGAAAAGACAGAATTAAGCAGAAGAAAACTTCTATAAATTGCCTCCACCACACTTACGCAACTATCACCACCCTTGTCCACATACTTTAACTTACCAGATGAATTGTCCAATTCTTATCAGTGATCAAACTCTACACCTACATACTATGCTCATTCCCACAGCACATCAATTACTCCAATATTGCTTTCCTCTTTGCTATGGTTTTGATATGGTTTGTTTTCACCAAAAACTTATGTTGAAATTCAATTGCTCATGTAAAAGTACACATAAGAGATACGAGTAATAGAGAACCTGTCCTCAGAGGCTGGGGACTTAGCTCAGCGGCACAGTGCCTGCCTGACAAGTGGGAGGTTGTGAGTTTGATTCCCACTACCAGAAGAAAAAAAAAAAAGAGAGAGAGAGAGAACCTGTCCTCATAAAAGGATCATTGTGTTTCTCTCAAAATAGTAGGTTAGTCCTCTCACAACTCTATTAGTTCCATGAAAATAGAGTAGTTCTTATATGATGGGTTGCTATAAAGTAAGGGCAGTACCACCCACTGATCCCTTTTGCGCATGTGTTCCTTCTGCCCATGCCTTCTTCCTCTTTCCCCACTTCCAGTGTGAGACACTCACCAAAGGTCAGGTAGATGCCAGTGCCATGCTCTTGGACTTCCATAACTATAACCTCAATAAATCTCTTTATTTTAAATTACCCAGGCCTGTTATACCAACAGAAATGGATGCATATATTTTTCTCTCTACTTAGTTATCCCTTTCAGCACACAAATCTTGTAATATATTTCCCATTTTCATATTTTTCTCCCCCCTAAAAATACTGTGCTTATCCTCATATTCTTCTCCACATACAACCTCATTTCTCTCGTCTCTTCAAAACCTTAAACTGCCTGGAAATATTTGCTTATATGTGGTATCTCAAAGTTTTGTCCTGTAATTTCCTCTTAGAGTATTCTGATTCAGCTATGATCTTAAGTATTTCACCAAAATTTATCTTTGACCTTACCATTCTAAATTTAAAAATAATTTTCTTCCCTCTTTTTATTTAAACTGTAAGCAGCCTTGCATACATCTATCCCTTCCTTCTTGAGCTGTTTCATCACTTGGCCTAAAAGCATCACACTTTGTCTCCTCTTGTATAGAAGAGCAAAGATAGTTTAAGATCATTATACAATCATCACTCTTGTTTTCCATTGTCTTGGATATTCCAGGCAATACAATAAACATGATAAATAAGAGGTAAATGTACCCAAGTGGAGAAAACAAAATTATTACAATAGATAGAGGGTTACTGACCTAGAGAAATTCAAGAGAATTAGTAAAAAATTATTAAAAATAGTAAATTTAGTAAGATAACCAATAAAAAATATGTACATAAAAAATCAATAGCTTTATAGTTCACTAATGGCTATTTACATATATATTGAATTAAGATTTATAATAAAAATTTTAATTACTCAGAAACAACTTTAACATGAAATATGCAGTTTCTAAATGAAGAGAATCACAAAATGTTATTGAGGGATATAATACGTTGCTCAACAAAATCAAGACATAATTTAAGAAACTTAGACTAGAAAGTCAACAGCTTGTGGAAATTTTGGAGACTCCTCTTGCAGCCCTCAGTTACTGAAATAAATGTAATCATACTAGATTAGAACAGTATCATAAAAATATAAATCTTGACAAATTAATCTACATGTTCAATTAAATTTTAACGAAAATCTCAATATGACTTTTTCTGCAAAGTGCCAATATGGTTCTCAAGCTTACCAATAAGACTTGCCAAGGGGCTGGGGATTTAGCTCAGCGGCAAAGTGCCTGCCTGGCAAGCGCAAGGTCGTGAGTTCGGTTCCCGGTACCGGAGAAAAACCAAAAAAAAAAAAAAAAAAAAAAGACTTGCCAAGACAAAAGAAGAGCAGTAGAAAAAACAAGGAAATACAAATAAAGCCTGGCATTTAGATAACAAAGTTGTGCTGATGTAATTTCTTAGTTTCAATAATTGTTCAACAGTTATGAAAGATGTTAACATTAAATGAAGCTAATTGAACAACATCAGGAAACACTTTGTATTCTCTTTGCAAATGTTATACGAATCCAGACTTATTTGGAGGGAGAGAAAATGCCCACCAAGGGAGTGACAGCAAAGGCAAGTGTCTCTCAATCGGCAATGGTGAAAAACAGTTACCCCGAGATGACAACAAAATATAAAGTCTGATATTGAAGGGTAAACAAATAAAGAATCCAGCTGAACCAAAATCCAGTCTGTAGGGTTTGTAAGAAGGTAAACTGGACTTTTGTGTCACAACATCCCAACTCACACCCTAGACCTAGCTGTACCTTCTCTCTTAGGAGACTGAGGGAGGAACCAGCCTTCAGTGGTGGCCTAGCTGATGGGATACATTCACAATCACCAGGCATGGAAAGTGAGGTACATGAAAACCAGGAATTCAGAGAAGCCAAAAGCAAGAGAACAAAGCAGGACACAACGCCTCGCATATACATTCTGAAAACAACAGAGCGCCCATAAGCAGCAGGACTATGGGGAAGAGAAGGCTTACCCGAAACAGAAAAAATTAAGTTACCCGTTCCCCCCACATGCAGTGGGAGTGCTGTGTTTGTGGGACATTCAGCATACAGCCTACAGTGGCTGGTGAGCACCCATGGGTGGGGGGAGCACCAGTGCCTCCCAGCTGGGGACTGCAAAGGGCAGGGAAATCTGGATCTGTGACAAGTAGCGTAGAGAGTGGATGGAGGAGATCTGTAAGAGGATAGGTAGAAACCTGCTCACAGGCCAGAAGGTGATTTGGGAAAGCCAGAAATAGAGTAGCACTCACCAAACACCAGAAAGGCCTGGAAGTCCAGCCTACTACCATGCAAAGGAAAAGGGGGATCTCTGCCAAGACTGGGGGTGGCCCTAGGTTTCACAAGTGTGTCTGAGGCAGACAGAATGACACTCGTATGTGGTGAATTGATAACTGGTGGTCAACTTATAACCCCCAGCTGAACTGAGTAAGTGTGGGGCTGGGTGTGGGAGGCCCACCTGGGGATCACTGCCAGCAGCATAAGAGGCAGACCTGGAGAAGGAAAAGGCTGGGCTGTTGGGAGCAGAGAAAGGTTGTCAGGAGCTGGTAGAAGCTGTAAGGGGCTGTTGGTTGTTTTCGAAGAGCTTGTCGTGCTGGCTTTCCTGATGAACTTGGCTGTTTTCATCCTCTGAGGAGCTCGGGACCTCGTTGGCCCTGAGAATGGCTTTGGTTCACTTTGGGGGAGCTCTGGTCCTCACTTTGAGCATTGATTCCTGGCTCCGGGGGGGAAGATGGTACACTACCAGTCTCCAGGAGAAGCTTGCTGCGTTGGCTTTCCTGATGAGAACTTGGCTATCTTGATCATCGGAGGAGCTTGGGACCTCACTGTTGCTGAGGATGGCTGCAGTACCTTTCAGGGGAGCTCTGGTTCTTCTGAGCATCGCTTTCTACCTCCAGTGCAGATCCCTCAGCCTGCTAACACAGATCCTTCATCCCCCTGGTATAGACTTCCCAGATTCTACCACTGGCCTTTGGGCCTTCACAGCACAGATCCGTGAAACAGGCCTACAAGTGATATTGTTATGGGCTCTGGGCCTCCAGTTGGATTCATGGGAGGCATTGTTATGAGCTCTAGGTCCTCAGCTGGACTACATGCAGGACATTTCCTACATCCAGGCTCTCAAGTGGATTCTTGGTCTATAGTCTGTGGACAGATTTCCTGCACTCTTTGTATATCATTCTTTGGGTGACTATTATAAATAATCATATAAAATATGTGTCCTGTATTATATTGTTCCCTTTGCAAAAATATTCCCCAAACCAACACACCTGTGCCAGAGGTCTTGCGCCCATATACTAAGCAAAGAAACCTTTGGAGGGAAGACATGGAGATAACTAAAATATTTGCCAAGCAGTGAAGGAAGGGAAAGTGTGAGGTTCCTATCAGAAGTCAACAGAGAACTAGAGAGCCAAGAGTTGGACAAACTACACTACATTTGCTTCCCCTAAACTGATTGAAGCAACTGGATGTTGAGATCACCACGGAAGCATGCAGTTATCAGCTTGCAAGCAGGACATGGATCTGGAGGGTACAAGAGCCCTCCCTGCTTCAGCAGGCAACTGATGGTCCTCAGGGAGAAACTGCTGGGCTGCTCACTCTTAAGAGTGTGACTGTAGTGTAGCAGGAGCAATGCGGACACTCTGGGGTAATGCGAGAATGGCTGTGTGAGATTTTTATTTTTATTTTTGTTGTCGTAGTTGTTCTTCCTCCCTTCTTTGTTTGATCTGAGTTATCTTTATTGTTGTTTCTCTTTTCTTTTCTTCTGCTTCTTGACTTTTATTGGAATGGTTTTGTTACTTTACTTTATACTTTAATGTTTTAACCTTTGACATGTTAACCTTTTTATTCTCCCTTCTCTTTTATATTTTTTAGTTTCTTTCCTCCCTATCCTTTTTCTCTGCTCTTCCTCATTTTCTCACTTCCTGCCTTCTCCTGTCTCCTTTCCACCTGTCTAGTGTGATATTTATTTTTTCCAGGGGCCTAAATATACATTGGAGAATAAGAATTAACCAATACTGTATAACTTAGTCATTAAACCAATCAACACTAACACTTTACTCCTACTATAAAAATAATTCCAATATGTGGCCTCCTGTCTAATTTTCATCTATCAACATTTCTGTGACTACCTTCTGTTCCCGCTGTCATACCCCTGTCCTTTTGTCCCTTTTCTCTCCTCCCCACACCACACCTGAGATGAACCACAAGTCACAGTAAAATATAATCGTAGTGACTATTGATACAAGGCTGAAATTATCAGAACAAGTCGAAACAGTGTGATTGATGTATAGTTGGATCTATTCAAGTTGTTGTAAGCAGTAGAAATTTTTTCAGTACAATACAGTAATTAAGTTTCAACCCAATTAAGTTGAAAGTTGAAGTGATAAAGCAAGACTGCTTGCCAAAAAAATACAAGAACACACTACTGGAAAACGGAGCCTAACTTAAGCCTAAAGAGATCTTTATACCGACAATAAATTCTCTTCACTCTACTTGACCTCAACACTCAGCAAACACACACACATGAGAGCGTGCACAAAAAAAAATGAAAAAACAAGACAACAAAATGCCTCCAGAGACTCCCAACTCTCCCTAACAGATCCAGAGAGCAGTGATGGAAAGAAAATCAAACATCAGATAGATGAGCTGCACAAAATGATTAAAGAATAAGCAAAGAAACTCAGCAAGATCAAAGATGATATAACCAAAAGATACTAGAACTAAAAAGCAACTGACCAATGTGATTATTATAGAAACAAATAAAAGATTAGAAGGGCTCACCAAACTGTTCAAACATAAATGACAAATTCACAAAGAAATAGACTCCATGAAAAAGTGTCAAACAGAAATCCTGGAGTTAAAGTATTCTACTGACTACATGAATAGTAAAAATTACAAGTGTAATGAAAGGATCGCCAATAATTGGGGTCAAAATGGAATCACATGCTGACGTACTCAGACAAACTTTAAAACAGGTAAGAGAAAAAGAAAAATTCATCCAACAGTGACTAGGTGACGATAAGACCAACCTAAGGCTAATTAGAAAGAAATTAGAGAACAGAACACATGGAATAAAATATCTGTTTACAAAAATCATAGCAGAGCCAGGTGTAGTGGTGCACACTTGTAAGCCCAGTATTCAGAAGGCTGAGACAGGAAGATTACCATGAGTTTAAAGCCAGCCTGGGCTACATAGTGAGTTCAAGGCTAATCTGGACTACTTGGCAAGACCATGGTTTTAAAAAGCAAACAAAAGAAAATCATAGCAGAAAACTTTCAAGTATGGGGAAATAATTCAACATAAAGGTAAGCAAGGCTTACAAAAGGCCAAATAACTATGATGAAGAAATAAGCTACCCCTGACACATGATATTCCAAATTCCAAGAGTCCAACACAAAGACAAACTTAAAAACTGTCAGAGAAAAGCAAAGAATCATTTATAAAGATAAACCCAATAGAATTACAGCAGGCTTTTTAACACAAAGTTTCCTGGGCAGCTTGAACCACCAGATTTAGTAACTTTTACTAGTCTTTTTACTAATAAAATTAATTAAAAGTGGGGCTGGGTATATAGCTCAGTTGCATAAGTGCCTGCTTGGTAAGTGCAAGGTCCTGAGTTCGATTCTCAGTACCAAAAAAACAAAAGTCGGACTGGCGGCTCACTCCCAGCCTCGTAGGCCCCCCGGAAGGAGGGCTTCCGGCGCACAGGGAGCCATGGGCGGGGAGTGCCAGTCTTCCAGCTGGCTAGCTTCCTGCCTTGTAGGCTCCTGGAGGGAGGGCCCCCAGCGCACGGGGAGCCATGCAACCTCGAGCGCTGTTGCGCGCCGGCCCTTAGGCCTGCCACCGCCACTCAATTGAGATCTATCATGACACAGAGAAACAGTGACACAATTCGCCCACCATGCACCGGCTGCAGTTACCCACCCACGGATGTGTGTGAATCATTCAAACTTTGAACAACCCCTGGGAATACATGCCATACAAGGGGCCACTCTTGCTCCTGCCATTGAGAACAGGAAAGGTCCAGAGCCAGCGGAGGAGCAGCTGCTGAACAAGGACTCAGAACATGAGAATGCAGACTAAGCCCAAGGAGTCAGAGGTCCTGTGGACTGGGGTCACAAGAGCTGCTCGGAAGCTGTAAACCAGGAGGACCTTGCACAATACCTGCAGAGACTCACTGGAAGCCATTCTTCCCCTGACAGTACAGGCTGTGGTGGAGCTCCGGAGAAGTCTGCAGCAGGATTCCTTCTGCCTGTGCTGACAGTTGGGGAGAGGACACTAACTGGTTGTGGGGTCCCAACGCGATGGGAGGCTGGAGAGAAAACGCTACAAAAAATGGCTTTCGCCCCAGACGACTCACTTGATTTTTGACAACCCTTAGGCTGTAACTACTTGTTAGATCCTTCTTGTGTATCTCTGTCTTCCTGAGAAACCACTTTGAAGATATCACCATGTATTACAGCAGTCATTGTTATTTTCCTAGAAATCTATACATAACTCTGTAATGTTTGTATTGTTTCTATCCTATTTCATAAATGGATCCATGTTTATTATTATGTGTTTCCTACAACAACCATTGAGAATTATTGAATGATTATTCAGTAGGTCACTCATGTATAGTTCTTTTATATTCTTTAGAAGCCACTTTGAAGATACCTAAGTATAGTACAACAACTATTGATGATCTCCTACCTCTTTTGTCTGTAACTCACTATCATTTGTCTATTTGTTTTCCTGAGAAACTATCTTATAGATAACAATTTGTAAAACAATAACCATTGATAATTTCCTACCACTTTGTCTGTAATTTGGTAAGCCCCTTCTATTATTATGTTATCCTTCTTTTACTCTTTAAAATAAAAAAATTTTAAAAATAAAAAAAATTTTAAAAAGTGTATAAATGAAAATCTAGTTAGTTGTTTGAATTTGAACAATCACTGCCAAATATAAATATTAATACTATTCATATCCATTCAAAGTTATTATAATAATCAAAAATTTTATTTATTTCATTAAATTAAAAGAAATTTATATTTGTGAACAATTTATCACTAATTAATTCTCTAAATTTTCACATGGAAATATTACAAGTATCCCACTGCTGGTATATATAATGCATCCACAACTGCCATTCCACAATTTAGCTTTATTACAGTTTTTCATTACATTTTAACGTTTTCCTTAAGGAACTGTAATATGATGACATCTGGTCTGCTAAATCAATGCCTTTCTTTGTATTATTATAATAAAAGACCCCCTGAGAAGTAGTACAAGCTGCCTGATGGGACAGTCATGCATATACCACTGGTGGTTCAAGCTAGCAAGACTGATCAAATTTAAATCAGAGCTGTCTGGCAGAGACATATGAATTATGGTCCTGTTGTGAATGTTTTAAAGGCCAGGAGAGGTTAAAGGAAAGTGTTTCAAGTTCTAAGAGAAAATAACTTCCATCTCAGATTAATACATTTTACAAAACTATCTTTCAAAACTAGTGGAGAAATAGGGATATTTAAAGACAAAGAACACCTAACAATTCATGAACACTAAGCCAGCATTCCAAAAAATACATAAAAAATCCTATTCAGAGACAGTGAAGTCAACAAAGCCAAACAATCATATAAAATGGTACCTTAAGCAAAGAGAGTAGCTTAAGGACCCAACAACAGAAAAAGAACACAATGACAGTAATGTCATTACCTTTTAGTAGTAACTCTCTATCTAAATGGCCTCAACTCCCCCAGTTAAAAGACACAGACTAACAGACTGGACAAAAACAACAAAGTCCAAAGATCTGTTGCATTCAAGAGACTCATCTAATCTAAAAAGAAATGCATAGACTAAAACTCAAAGGTTGTGGAACAATATTCCACATACCAGGACCCCGAAAGCAAGCAGGGGTAGCAATTTTACTCTCAGATGGGGTAAACTTCAAGCCAAAACTAATCATAACAGGCAAAGAAGGTCACCACATATTAGTTAAAGGAACAATTCAACAGGAAAAGATAACAATTGGAAATATATATGCAATGAATATCAATGCACCCAACTTCATGAAACAAACACTATTGGACATGGAAGATCAAATAAATGCCAACACAATCATCCTGAATGACCTCAATACCCCACTTTCACAAACAGGGTCAACTAAACAAAAAACTAAGAAATATTAGAACTGAATCACATCTGCAAACAAATGGACTTAATAGATAGCTACAGAGTATTCTATCCTACTACAACAGAGTACACATTCTTCTCCACAGCATGGAATCTCTCCAAAATAGACCTAAAACTAGTCCATAAAGTATGCATAAATAAATACAAAAGAATTAGAATTATCTCATGCATATTATCAGACCACAGTGCAAGAAACCACAAACCAATCACAAAAGAAATCACAGAAATTTTACAAAAAACTGGACATTAGATAACATCCTTGAACATTTAATGGGTCAAAGAGAAATCAAGGAAGAAATTAAATGATTCCTAGGATGAAACAATAATGCTAATTCTACATACCAAGACCTATCAAATACAATGAAAGCAGTCTGAAGAGGGAATTTTATTGCTATCAATGATCACATTAGAAAAACAGAGCAAACTCAGACAAATACCTATGGGTGCAGGTCAAAATACTGAAAACACAGGAACAACCCAAGCCCAAGCCTTGTTCAAAGAAGAAACAATAAAGATCAAGGCAGATATTAAGAAAATAGAGACTAAAAAAATACAAAGAATCAATATATTGACCAGCTAGTTCTATGAAAAAATGAACAGAATACACAAACCCTTAGCCTAACTAAACAGAAAAAGAAAAGCTGCACATCAGTGCAATTAGAAATGAAAAGGACAGTCTACGGCCATACCACCCTGAACATGCCCAATCTCATCTGATCTTGGAAGCTAAGCCCGATTGGGCCTGGTTAGTACTTGGATGAGAGAAATGAAAAGGAAAAACCACAACCACAGCTAAAATCCAAATGATCATTGGTAACTACTATAAAAATTTTTACTCCAACAAATTTGGTCATCTTGAAGAAATGGACATATTTGGGGACACATACAAATTATCAATACTGAAGTAAGAAGACATAAAAATTCTGCACAATCCAAAACAGGCAATAAAAAGAACAGGACCAAATGGATTCACCACTGAATTCTACAACACCTACAGAGAGGACATAGCACAAGTACTCTTCAAACTCATTTTATGAAACCAAAAGAAAAGGAGACCTCCTGAAGTCATTTTTGGACACTAGCATTACCCTGACTCCAAAACCAGACAGGATCCAACTAACTAAGAAAACTATAGGGCAATCTCTTTAATGAACATAAATGCAAAAATACTCCAAAGATACTGGCAAACAGAATACAACAAATCATGAAAAAATTTACATCTTGACCAAGTAGGCTTCATCCCAGGGACACAAGTACAATAATATACAAAAATCAATAAATGTAATATATCACACAAAAAGAAGCAAGGCTAAAACTTACATGATCACCTCAATAGATGTAGAAAAAGCTTTTAACAAAATCCAACATCTAGTCATGATTTTTATAAATGCTGAAGAACATAGGTGTAGAAGGACCTTATTGCAATCTGATAAAAGCAACTTACAAAGAAAAAGCAATTTATGACAAACCAACTACCAACATCACATTAAGTGCGGTGTATGTAGAAGCTTTCCCTCTGAAATGAGGAACAAGACAGGATGTCCATAATCACCACTCTTATTCAATATAGTATATGAAATACTACCCAGAGCAATCAGGCAAAAGAAAGAAAAGAAAAACGTATTGGAAAGGAAAAAGTCAAACATTTATTATGTGCTGTGGGGAGCTACTGAAGCTGCAAATTGATCACACGTGTGGGAGCAAGGTAACATGAGAATGAAGAGCTCCTGAGGCAAGCCATATGAACAAGCTGCTTCAGTCCAGAGAACACCACGCCCCTGGACAATTCAAGCAATCAGTTCTAGGCAAAAAGGATGTTGTGTGACATCAAACTACCAAATGTGTAAATAAACGTGCTGCAGTGGTTGAGCAGTTCCTTTCCTCCCATCAGGAAAGGGCTCCACCTGACCTCAGCTTTCTGTCTCTTATCTTTATTTTTCCATCCTCTCACCCTCCTTCCCCTGGGAAACTTCAAGACCCGAGCAGGCTGCAGCAGTGTGCAAATTATATGATCATTTACATAGACCCCTAAAAATCCACTAAAAGACTCCTAGAATTAGTAACTAAATTTAGCAGTGTAGCAGGATGCAAAATCAACAGACAAAAATCTATAGCATTCTGTACACCAATAATGAACCAAACAAGAAAGAAATCAGAAAACAATGCCATTTATAATAACATCAAAAATTAAATACTTAGGAATTAATCTAGCCAAGGGAGTAAAATACTTCCACAACAAAAATATGTACTCTGAAAAAAATCAAACAGGACATCAGAAAATGGAAAGACAGACCAGGCATGGTGGTGCAAACCTGTAATCCCAGCAATTGGGAGGCTGAGGTAGGAACATCGCTGTGAGTTCAAGGCCAGCCTGGGCTACAAAAGGAGTTCAGACCAGCCTGCATAGTCAAACCCTGTCCTTAAAAAGACTAAAAAAAGGGAAAGACATTCCTTGTTTCTAGATAGGCAGAACTAATGTTGCCAAAATAGCCATACTTCTAGAACTGATATGTGCATTTAGTCCAATCCCAATCAAAATATCATCAGCATTTCTCACAGAAATACAGAAAATAATCAAAATGTATATGGAACTAGAAGAGACCCAGAACAGCAAAAGCAATCCTTGGCAACAAGAGCAAAGCAAGATTTCAAGTTACAATCCCTGATTTCAAGTTATATTCCAAAGCTACAATGTAAAAACAGCATGTTACTGACATAAACATAGACACGTGGATCAATGGAACAGAGTAAAGGATGCAGAAACAACCTCATGCACCTTTAGCTATCTGATTTTTGGCACAGGGATCAAAAGAATATGCTAGAAAAAAATATAGCCTCTTTAACAAATGGTACTGAGGAAATGCGTTACCTACATGTAGAACGAACTTAGATCTGTATCGCTTATCCTGTACTAAAATCACATCAAAGTGGATCAAAGAGCTAGATTTTAAAACAGAAACACTTAATCTGCTGGAAAATAAAATAGATAAAATGGCTGAAGACATAGGCACAAGCAAGGACTTTCTGAGTAGAGTCTCAGTTGCACAAGAAATAATACCAGAAATCAAAACATGGTATTATATCAAATTAAAAAACTTTTGCTCAACAAAGGAAGCAAACAACAGAGTGAAGAGACAACCTGCAAAATGCAAAAAAAAAGAAAACTGTCAACTATACCACAGACAATTAATATCTAGAACATAAAGACAGCACTCAAAGAATTAGATCTCCTAAAATAAAAGACCCAATCAAGAAATAGGCTACTCGATTCAATAGACACTTCTCAGGAGAAGAATTGCTAGTAGCCAATGAGTATGTAAAAAATGTTCAGCATCCTTGGCCATTACAGAAGTGCAAATTAAAACAACATTGAGATTCCATCTTACTACAGACAGAGTGACTATTATCCAGAATTGAATAATAAATACTAGTGAAGCTGCAGGAATAAAAGAATCTTTCCACACTGTCAGTGGTCATATAAATTAATAAATACAACCACTACAAAAGGCAGTATGGAAATTCCTCAAAAAAGTAAAAACAGAAATTACATTTGATTCATATATTCTCTTTCTTGGTAGTTTCCCAAAACAGTTAAAAGACATCATATTAGAGCGGTATATGTATACCCATGTTCCTAGCAGCGCAATTCATATTAGCTAAATTATGGATCGATGGGTGTGGTGATGCACACCTGTAATCCCAACACTCCTGAGGCGGAGGCAGGAGTATCACTGTGAGTTCGAGGCCAGCCTGCACTAGGCAGCAAGACTTTATCTCAAAAAAAAATTATGAACATAACCTTTATGTCTATGAGCAAATGAATAAAGAGAATGTGATCGGTAGATAGATAGATAGATAATAGATGAGAGAGAGAGAGAGAGAAAGAGATAGATAGATAGATAATAGAAGAGATTAGATAGATAGATAGATAGATAGATAGACAGACAGACAGACACATGGTGGAGTACTACTCTGCTATAAATTTGTAGGCAAATGGATGCAGCTTGAGACAATAATGTTATCTGAAATAAATTAGACACAGGCATAAACATCACATGGTTTTTCTTATAAGAAAACCCTCAGTGTAAATAAAGAGTAAAGTAAAGGATAGATAATAGGAAACAGGAAAATAGATCTTTTGCAAGTGGGAAGGGATCCAAGAGATGGAAGGAGAGGAAAGAAGCTGAGGGGAAGGGCACAAAAAAGAATGAAAATGTTTTGTACATTTACCAGCTCCCCTCAGTGACTCTAACCACTGTGTCCTGCAAACTGTAGAGATAAAAATTTAAAATTGGTTTAATTAAAAAATAAGCATTCCACTATTTTAAAAGTTTAGATAAAGAGCAAGTAACTCTCCAAATACTAAAACAAAATAAAGGTACAAAAGTCTACAATAGATACAAACAGTGGAAGACAGGGCAACTGAAAAGATAGGCAGAATAAAACAGGTGAATTTGGTATCGGACACCACTGAAGAAGGCTTATTCACCAAATGGTCCTACATCAATGAGTTAATTACGGCAAAAGCAAGAATAAAGTTTGGAACCTTACCTAAAATCACAAAGGAAAATAAATTCGAAGTGTAGAATGAGAATGAGTTCTAAAAATAAAACCACTTCTTTTCTTCAAAACCAAACCAGAATAAATAAACATATACCTGGTGACAGACAAGATGAGGAATTTCTAGGCACAGAAACAATGAAACAAACTACAGAAAACAAGAGAAAAACAGATTTGCTTGTAGGGACATGTATAACTTCCTTTTAAAAATTTCAAAACAACTGCCAAAAAATTTAAATGAATGAGAAAGCTACTTGCTTTATAAATAAGGCCATAGTAAAGTTACTTCACTTCTACACAAACATAAGAGGTAAAAGGCAAGGATACAAAGAATTCCTGTTTCTACACACTTCAACAGATTCACCAGTTTTTAACCACATTTAATCACATCTGCTTTGCTGTCTGACTGTTCTCATTTTCTTTCTGGAACCATTTGAGAGCAAGCTGCAGACACTATGCCTCTACCCCTCCATATTTCAATGCTTATATAAAAAATACAAGAGATTTCTAATCATCCTTCTAGACCTTAGGGAACTGCTACTGTGTTTTCAAAAATAGGTGACAAATTTGAGCCTTTAGGGAGTGGGGAAGTTTCACAATAATACTTAGCTTTACTGTGAGACAAACATTCTGCTACTTTCTATTACTCTGATTCTTTTCTATTCTTTTTTGTTTTGTTTTGTTTTGTTTTGTTTTGTTTGTTTTTGGTTTTTGTTTTTGTTTTCGGTATTAGGTATCAAACTCACGACCTCATGCTTGCCAGGCAGGCGCTGTGCTGCTGAGCTAAATCCCCAGCCCGATTCTTTTCTATTCTGCTCTACTTATTTTCTGACCTACTAAACTGATTTCAAGAGTTTCAGTGGGTCTGGCTCTTAAGTGTAAAAAACACTGGACCAGAAAATATGGAAGATGCCTGACAAAAACTACAACAAATAGTAAGCGAAAGAACGGAAAAACAAAAAGGTTCACAGTCAAATTTTCAGAAATGGAGTAAAAGACAAATTTGGGGAAAATGAATTAATCATCCTATATGAAATTCTTATGCAGAATTTCTGGCCATAATTATTAAAAAAAAAAAAAAGATGGTTTTAAATAGTATGTAGACATGACATAGAGGAATACTGAATTACAGAATAACACAGCTATTCCCATTTTGTTCTATTTTCCTCATACAAAAACACAACTGTCAATGCTTGTTAGAGAAATTTTTTTAATTTTTTTTTTTTTTTTTTTTCTGGTTTTTTTGGTTTTTCTCTGGTTTTTTTTTTTTTTTTGCACCGGGAATCGAACTCATGACCTCACGCTTGCCAAGCCGGTGCTTGTGCCACTGAGCTGTGTGCCCCGCCCACTGAGCTGTATTCCCCGCCCTAAAATTTTTTTTCAAATCCAAACCACAGTGAGATTTCACTTTCCCCAAGGTTGGAACGGTCATTGTAAAAGTCAAAAAATTACAAATGCTGATGATTTCGAGACAGCAAATTTCTCAGACACTGTTGGTGGGCATAGAAATTAGCACAACAATTATGGAAAACAGCACAGAAGTTCTTCTCCCGATGCACACCCTCCCTCCCCACACCCAGGAAACAACCACTGTTACTGGGTTTTGTGAACTCTTCCAGAGATATTCCACATATATAATAAATTCAGGTGGAGTATCACCCACCTGAAATGTTTGGAAGTGTTATAGATTTGTAGATTTTCAGATTTTGGAATACTTTCGTATACATTATGAGATATCGTGAGGATAGGATATAATTTGCTTCATGTATGTCTGATACACATATCTTTTTTGAGTTTTTTGTTGTTGTTTTTGTTTTTTTTCCGGTACCGGGAATCGATCTCACGACCTTGCGCTTGCCAGGCAGGCGCTGTGCCACTGAGCTAAATCCCCAGCCCCCTGCACATATTCTGAGGGTGATATTATACACGTATTTTTAATGTGCCTGTTCTGACTGCAACCTGTCATGAGAAAAAAGGGGAAATTTTTCACTCGTGGTGTCATGTCAGTGTTTAAAAAGCTTCAGATTTGGAGGCATTCTGGATTTGGGGTTTTCAAATTAGGGATACTCATCCTGCATACAAAAACTGACCTGGCCAGGTGTGGTGGTGCACGCCTATAATCCCAGCACTCAGGAGGCTGAGACAGGAGGATTGTCACAAGTTTGAGGCCAGCCTGGGCTACATAGTGAGTTCAAGGCTCAGTCTGGACTACACAGCAAGATCTTGTCTCAAAACATGAAAAAAAACTGATCCTTATGGAAGTATGCTACAACTGAAGTTTTTTTCACATGAAAATCCACTTCACATAAAATCTGCCACAGTTTTAGTGGTCTTCTACTCTATCAATGCACAATTTCTTTTTGCTAATCCCTATCAAGGAGTATTTTTTATGCTAGCATTTTGGAATGTCAAACAATGCTTCTGTTAATAACCTTATGTACAGATCCTATGTCATAGTTGTAAACCAATCTTCAGGATGCTTTCCTAGAATTATAGTTTCTACAGAAAAAGACAGGAACACTTTTTATATCCATATTGACAAATGTAGTATGTACCTCAGAATTTGCAACTTCAACAGGTCACAGAAGATAGATCCAAAAGATACTTCATTGATTTTATTTTTAAGTACAATTTTCAAGTATTTATGAGTGATGACATTAGTTTTCCACTATGAAAATTACAGAAACTTTATGATAGTGAAAAAGTGAGTCAATCTGCGAATGCTTCCTTGAGAACCTGGGGCTATGGCCACCCACACACCAGAATCCTGGAGTGCTTGACCTCTCAGCAGTCACGGCTATTTCCTGGGCAGGCTGCAGTAGGCACTGGCCAGTCTTAGGGTTCTGGGTGAACATGCCTGCAGGCTAGATACAGGACATAGCCAATAGGCCCAAGTAAGACTTCCTCCCTCCCTGACAAAGAGAGCCAGCTGGAATTTGAGGAGGTGCTGGTGCCTAGGAAGATGACCATCAGCCCCCTGGAGACTTGCTCACTACCTCCTGTCCTGATTAGACTCCTGCAATTATGGCTCAAGCCAGATTCTACATTCTCCCAAGCATCTGCCTAATCACGTGGGGGAGGCTCTGCGCAGGGGCCTAAAGGGGACGGGGACATCCTTTGCACTTCAGATGTAGTGCAAAAGTGTGCTGACACACACACACACACACACACACACACACTCACGCAAGACGAAACACAGATACCACAAATTGGTCAAGACCAAAAGTTTCTGTGGTGGAATGTCTGGGGGGATGCCAGGAACACAGCAGATTAAGCCTGACAGGGACTTGAGGCACATTTGGCTGTGAGCAGGCCTGAAGAGAGCCCCTGCCAACTGGCAGACCCTTAGGGTTTACCTGAAGGACAAATGAGCCTGGTGTTCCCCACCCCACCCCACTGTACGAATCATGAGGAAGACCCAGCTATCTCAGGCAGGCCTTGGGATGAATATCCTCCCTAGAGTCACTTTTCTAGTTTTAGTGTTTTTTAATATTTTCATGATTACAAGAACAGATGCCTTCACTCTGATGAGTACCACCTGGCTCATAGTCATTCTTTATAACTAGTTTGGCAATCTTTGCCTTATTCAAAATGACAGCGCCTCAGATGTTCCTATGCGGTGACTTCACCCTTACTCAAAGATTATACTGACCTCTTATTCCACCACATAACAATCTTTCTGTTTCCTTCCACTCAGTGCCTCGCAAAGGGTGTGTGATAGATGTTGACTACCCAACATGTTTATTCAAACTTCTCCCAACTGATTGCATGATTGAATTCTATCCAAGACAAGTGTCATGGATTTTTACAGACATTGCCGGGCCTATAATTTGTCTGCCACTTTCAGTTTGCCAAAATGCTCTTTAATTCAACCAAGATGCCATCTCTAATATATCTTCAGTGTGTTTAAGACGCCCTTGAGATCCAGTATCTTCCTTTCTCTACATAAATATTCTGAACAAAATAAATTGTTCCACAAACCTTGCAAACCATTTTGGATATGAGTTTACTTACCCTGTTGACCCAGTGAAGTTCTAGATAAGAAATAAACCTAAAGAGAAATAGAAATGCATGCCTGTGAGGTTACTTTCCTTGGTTCGTTCATAAAATATAATCTTTAATGACATCGAAGATGCTCCATTGTGAAGCTCAAATTGCTCTTTTGTTTTCTTTTTTCTTTTTCACTTTTTTAAAATTTGTATGAGTTCATGTTTGCAGTCCATAGTGATTACATTCATCACGGGAAGTTGGCACATGTACACAACACGCTTTAATTCTTTTTATTTCCCCTACCCGCTCTTTCCATCTCTTGGTCCTCTTCCCATTGGCAAAAGATCTATCTTCCTGTTTGCTATTACCTATTTCAAATTGCTTTTGATTTGCAATTTATTTCTAATTTATCTTTCAGTTTCTGTATTCCATTACTACATACTTCTATATTAAATTATTAGCCAATTGTAATGTCCAAAGCCATTTAAAGACAGTTCTGATCTTTTTCCAAGGGACTATTTTCTCAAATCTCAAACTGAAAGCATTTAATTATGCACTGTAAACTTATAACCATATTACTGCCAAGTAGCCTTTATTTCCTTTTCATGTTTCCAAAAAGAGTAAGCTTTAAAACTGTGTAAGAAAAAAATAAAACTGAGTAAGAGTCCAAGAATTGCAAATGTTATTTCAAATGTAAAGTATCACAGCTCATTTTTCATCAATGTGTTATTTTTCATTAACATTTCTATTCTTATTCAAATTCTACATTTAATATATTACAATTTTGCCACCAGACAAAAATAAAACATTGGCAGAAATATTGACCCTCAAGATAAACAATTCTACCCTTAAGGTCTACAAATCCACCCAAAAAGATAAACTACAAATTGCAGAAAAAGAGATTCATAATGCTATCACACAATTTCATTTCAGTATTTTACACATCGGGATTCATTTTTATTCCATATACCTCCTAATGCCATCTAAATGTATCTCAATCTTTTCAATCACTCTGCAAATAGAACTGTCCTTTTAATAATCCTTCATATCCTTTTTAATATTATTTTAAGTATTAAGACTCATATAAACCTTTCTTTTCCTAGCTAAGTAAGGCATATCCCTTTGATAGTACTTTCCAAAAGTTTGTTGGCTCTTTGCTTGATTCTAACAATAAGTGCTTATTAAGGAACTTAATCAACATCAAATTCCTCCATTGTATTTCATATCACGGATCTGGACTGGACGAACCCTTCATTTTATAATAGTATCTGCAGCTACCACTTATTCAGTGCCTGCTTTGTCCACTACTCCCTCTTGTTAGCCTGGAAGCATAGGTTATTTCTATACACATTAAAACGACTCTGTGGCATAAATATGATTATTGTCTCCAGTTATGCACAAGGAAAGTGAGGGTCCAAAAGGTGAATTAGCTGGATGTGGTGGCACACACCTGTAATACCAGCACTCGGAAGGCTGAGGCAGAAGGATCGCCATAAGTTCAAGGCCATTCTGCACTACATAGCGAGAACTTCTCTCAAAAAAAAAAAGAGAATAGAAAAAGTGAATTATTTTCCCAGTGGTGCATACCTTGTACGAAACAAAATTGGAATTTAAGCCCAGGCCTCTGAGCTTAATATCATGACTGTGCACTACCAAGCTAATGAGTTAGGGTCTTGTGTTTGATTTATGTGAATGGATTAAGACGTGGAGAAGTGATAGGACTGTCAGGGCACTAACCTGGTCAATGGGCTAACCCGTGGTTGAGCTCATAGCTGAATGGGCTGTTAGGAAATGGGGCCTCCTTGGGTGAAGTGGGGCATGACCTTGGAGACTATGTCTGGTCCTTGGCCCCTTTCTCTCTGGTTCTTCCACTCCTCTCCACTTCCTGGCTACCAGGAAGTGAGCAGCTTTTCTCTGCCACACCCACCGGCCACTATGTTTCTGCCATGGAGCCAGCCCACCACTCACCAAAGCTTCTGAAATGTGAGCAAAAATAAATATTTCCTCCTTGAAGTTGTTTATGTCAGACCTTGGGCCGCAACAAAGAAAAGCTGGCCAATAGAGCTGTATTAATGACTCTTTTTAAACTGGGTGTGGTGAGAGCCCACGCCTAGCATTTCGGACTCTGCGGCAGGAAGACCACAGTAAGTTCAAGGCCAGCCTGGGCTACATAGGGAGTCCAAGGCCACTGCTGACCTACGAGGCAATGCTTGTAGTTGAACTGAATAAAAAAATGAACAGGGCAAGACTGTCTGAAGAATAAATAAACAAACAAATAGATAAATAAACCTTTTTAAGAAAAGTGGTTTACCCAGAACTTCATCCTCTATAATTTAAAAGCTTTCAAATGCCATTTTATATCTACAGAGTGTATCAGTTGTTTTCAGTGGCTTTCCAAAAGAGGTACTATAACACAGGATGATTATCTTGCCAAAGGGCACCTGGTATTAGCAGCAAAACTGGCACTGAAACTCTGCATTTAAATCACAACCCCCAATCTATTCCTTATCCCACCCAGCAATATGGACAAGCAAAAGTTTAAATAAACAGAGACCTACATGTTCATCGGGGGGCTAAATTTCTCACCCACCTTTGCCCTTTGAATGTAGCTCAGTTTCACTGATATATTAAACTATTAGTCACATAAAAATATATGTAGCTAAAATGCAAGTATGTTAATTTTAGAAAACACTTGGAACTGATATGCATGACAGAAGATGATGCTGGAAAATATGTTGGTTTAGAAAGCATTTCCCCAAAATGCATTTCAACATCTGATATATAGTGAGGAAAAGGCATGGAACAGAGATTGGCATTTTTTAAATTCTTTGTGTAGATGTCACAAATGGGTAGCAGGCATTGGTGTAAATGGCTACTGAGTTTTTCTTTTAACTAGCTGTAAACCTGATTTCCAGGGTCTTTTCAATCATAAGGCTAGATACAAAGGTCTGAGTATGTACTGCCCCTTCTTAATAGACGTCATGCCTCCAGTTTACTACTGTCTGTATCTGCCTGCTCCACTGGTTGATATTACCTACCCAGACTGCATTGACTACAGGCTCTGAGGCTCTGAAAGGACTTGACCAGCTCTAAAAGGTATCTCAGGAAAGCCGGTAAAACACAGAGAAGTACAGGAAGTGTCGTGACAGACGAACTTGTTATAAAAGCTCAGTAAAACCCATTATGCATGCAGGTCAGCCTAGACCTGACTATTAGACGAATTTTAAAAAGATCATAATCTGTAGAAATCCTATAACAGATTTCCCTCAACTGTGTTTTCTCCCCCTACAAAAGTATCAAAAACAAGAAATTTAAGAAATCTTAAAAATTTTAGTTTTTTGCATGTTCATAAATGTTACCATTTTTCCAAAAGCCTAGAAATTATGGACTGAAATGGGCTTTTTAGCCTATAATTAAATCTTTTAATACCGAAGGAATCTGCAAAATGTACGTATTCTTAACAGAGTCCTCTGAGCAAGTGTGACCGATGGAGTAAACATAGACTCCAAAGCCATGCCTAAGAAGTGGAATAAAATCCCTAAGTCTAATCCCAAACCAGATTATAGTCAGGCAGTTCCTCCAGCAAATGATAGCAACTGTTTAAAAAGAAGCCTCCAGAAAATAAAAGAGCATCATTTGCTTCTTTCTATCCCATTTGTGAAACAAGGCATGTTAGTACGAGATAACATTCTGGAGGCCTTCACGGATAGAGTCTTCCTTAAACTTCAACATGATGTAAAACTGTCAAGATCAAATAAAATTTGACCCAATTATAAGAGTAGCTTTCCATCATGTTGGCACTGATTAAAGGCTTAGTTTACATTTAGGGAATGCCCTGCCTTTAAATGGCATTTACATTAATCCTTCCTGGGCCGCTGACAGAAAAGCTCGGTTATACTGCATTGTCAGGTATTTTTATCTCATGCAAGAGCCGGCTCACATGAGCAATTATAATCTAATTAAAGCCACTAATGTTTATCCCTTGGGGAAATACAGTTATTCATAGACATCAGAGTCTTTTATGTTTTTCTGTCTGCTATATAATTTATGTTTTGTTTCTCGCTTCTGAGACTCTTCAGGAGTTATTTTCCTGTCAGCCTAAAATAGAAATGTACCCTGTGGCAATGTTTGCAATATAGCTATTTGTAGTTGAATTGAATAAAAAATGAATAATGTGTTTATTAAGAGTGTCAGGAGTGGAGATGCAACTTTTCTCATTATGTTATATTACTGCTTCTGCTGAGCTACATGATATTAATAATTTTATAACATAAATAGTAGATTAAGTTGTGAAAATTCATAACATCTACAGTAGCATACCTGAGCTGGAAATTCCTGCACATAGTAACAATATTTTTTAAATCAATGTAAGGCATAAATATGGTCCAAACTTTTTAAATTTTATTTTCCTAGGAAGTGTTTTCACTTTTTAAAACTAGAATACATTTTTATTGGTATTATAATATTTCCATGAACACATTCTCTAATATACTGAAGGGGATTTAACTAAATAATATATGTATTAGAAAATTAAGACAATTAAATTTTTATATTGTGTATTTAGCATTGTATGTGTCATGTACTCTATTTCAAACAACAAATAAATATGTTAATGTTATTTCAACATTATACAACATGTTGAAATAACATAACATGTTGAAATAATAACGTTGTTATTTCAAACAACAAATAAAAATGTTTTGGTTTTTTTTTTGGTTTTGGGGGTTTTTTTAACAAATAAAAATGTTAATGAACTATAATGGCTTACACATGAAATTTCTCTGTATTGTAACAACAACTTGTCAAATTCAAGCATATTTGACTGTGATAACCCCCATAATTTGAAATTGAAATCACGTTGTGGTTCTGTATATTAAGTTAATGGCTTACAATCTTTTGAGGGTTCACTACTCCAGGTACTGGTTTAAATGCTTTGTGTTACCATTAAATCCTCACGATTTATTAAATTACTCTGTTTTAATAAAAAAAAAAAAAAAAAGGAAACTGAGGCCTGGAACAATTAAGGAACTTGCCAGAAAGACAACCAGCTAATGAATGACAGCGCTAATATACAACTCACACAGTTTGACTCTGGTACCGGAACTTCAACTGTCTTTTCTTGTACTGTATTCACTCCAAAACGTAGGGCCTCTCCTTTTTCAAAGCTGTAGACAGTCACACACTAGCTACAAGTTTCAAAACCTCTTGCCATCCATTCTTCACCAACAACGGCTTCTGTGGCAGTATAGCAAGATAGTCTTTTAAAGACTGTATTCAGCCACCATGCTTGCCTCTTACAAACTGCCTAAACCTACACTTAGCTTAAAACTCTCTGATTTAGGAGCCGGGCATGGTGGCACATGCCCATAATCCCAGCACTCGGGAGACTGAGACAGGAGGATCATTGCAAGTTCGAGACCAGCGTGGGCTACAAAGTGAGCTCAAGGCCAGCATGAACTGCATAATGAGACCCTGTCTCAAAACGACAAAAAAAAACCTCTCTGACTTCACTTTCTTCATCTGGAAAATGGTCCCTACCGCACAGAACTTCTTTGAAAATTAACAAGACATTCATTTAAAGCACTTACCTAAAATCCTGGCTCATACCAACACTTGATAAACATCTACTATTGCTATTACTGTGGCTTTAACGTTTTAGGGCCATGTAGGAAACTCTATTAAGGAATCAAAAGATGTCTCTGAATTAGCACATAAAAACACAATTTCACATTTAATACATAGCTATGTTTAGTTTTGTTTTGACACTAAGAAAGGGAACTGTTCAATAATGTGGATATGCTGCATGAAATAAATAACCAATGATCTGATTAATGAAGTTTCAGCTTTTTCTGATAAATTAACAATATAAATTAAACAACAGGAAAGTACCTATGCCTTTTGACTTTTTAAGAAGGTATTTTCCAATGATATACAGAATGACAGTGAGTCAGAAAAATCTGTTAAACTTTGAAAGTCTTAATGTTCTCCCTTTACTAAAATCCAGGAAATTATATTTAGAAAACAATGCCTTGAAATAATATTCCTGTTTTATGACTTACTTGTCTACAAGACAAATATTTTTAAGAATATTTTTATCCAAATTTACCATCTGTGGTGGATTGACAACTGGTGGTCAACTTGTAACCCCCAGCTGAACTGAGTAAGCGTGATGCTGGGTATGGGAGGCCCACCTGAGGACTGTTGCCAGCAGCACAAGAGGCAGACCTGGAGAAGAAGTTGAGGCTTTTGGGAACTAAGAGAAGTTGCTGGGTGCTGTGAGAAGCTGCGTGGAGCTGCTGGTTCTCTTGGAGGAGCTTATCATGCTGGCTTTCCTGATGAACTTGGCTGTTCTCATCCTCCAAGGAGCTCAGGACCTTGTTGTCACTGAGAATGGCTTCAGTTCACTTTGGAGGAGCTCTAGTCCTCACCTTGAGCATCGCTTCCTGACTCTGGAGGGGAAGATGGTGCACTGCTCAGTCTCCTGGAGAAGGTTGCTGTGTTGGCTTTACTGAGGGAAACTCAGCATTCCTCATTATTGGAGGAGCTCAGGACCTCACTGTTGCCCAGGATGGCTGTGGTACTTTTGGGGGGAGCTCTGGTTCTTACTTTGAGCGTTGCTTCCTGGCTCCAGTGCCAATCCCTCAGCTTGCTAGCACAGATCCTTCATCTCACTGGCATAGACTTTCTCACTTTCACCACAGACCTTTGGGCCTTCCCAGCACAGTCTGTGAAACCGGACTTCATAAGATGTTGTCATGGGCCTAGGCCTCCAGCTGGACTCATGGGGGGCATTGTTATGGGCTCTAGGTCTTCAGCTGAACTCACGCAGGACATTATCATGGAATCCAAGCCCTCAGCTGTATTCTTTGGTCTTTAGTATGTGGACAGATTCCCTGCACTCTCCTGTATATGATTCTTTGGGTGACTGTTATAAATAATCTTATAAAATATGTGTCCTGCATTAAATTGCTCCCCTTGCAAAACCCAAAACCACCCTTGTCTCATTATTTACCATGTGTCATATTGTTAGCAGTTTCTGAATTTTTAATCACCCTACAGATAATGACAATTTTAACTAATTGAAGCACATTATTGGTAGAATATTTTTAACAATTGGAATTACTGCAGTGTGAGTGAAGTTTATGATTCATTTGCTGTGGGTCCTTCCAGAACTCTGTGTTACTGAATTTGACATGCATTTAGCTTTAGTGGAAATTAGTGGTATGGCTCCCAGCTACTTCTTACAAAGTTATTGCTGGCTCTCTTGATATAGAAATGGATTCCAAGAACACTCCTAAAGCCCACTATGGTAAATTATTCAGCATTCTTTTTGCATAGGTGAGAAACAGAAGTCATATGACACAAGCATGTCGATGGTATTCAGCACAGCAATTATATGGGTAGTAAAGAAATGAGATTGCAAATGAATGGGGCTAAAAGTTAGTTTGTGGAAAAATTAATGTTGGTGGTTGATTAATAAAAAGATAGTTTCTCATGTCTTCTATAAAAAAAATAAAGAAGAAAGGTATAAGAGTATCAAACTCACGCAAATTAAGAAGTATTTTGACTAGCCAAAGTGATACATGCCTGTAATTCCAGCAGCTCAGCAAGGTGAGGAAGGAGGATCACAGCCTTGGGCCAATCTGGGCAATTTAATGAGATCCTGCCTCAAAATTTTTTTACAAAAATTGTTTTGTTAAAAGGGCTAGGGCTGTTAAAAGGGCTAGGGCTCAGTAGTACAATGCCTTTGTTTTCAATCCCCAAGAAATAAATACATAAATAATCTTTAAAAATCATCAGTTATTCTTTTTACATGTCAACCTAGTGGCCCATATCTACATGTTTTTATTCCTTTCACATAGTAAAGGTATGCAATGATTTTATCTTAAACTTAAGTATGAAAGACACTAATCTAACAGGAGACTCAAACCTGAGAGGAAAGGTTGCCAAAGTGAACCTTGGTAAGAGCACAAAACTATCCTTATGCATAGATAATATAAGTATAAAACTCTGTTTGATTCTTCAGTTTGGAGATCAAAGTAAGAAAGGCGCTGATACAGCATTTTCCTAGAGTTCAGCTCATTCCAGGGAAGGATTCCGCAGGCCTGTAATAGCCTTCACGTAACAATCACCCTAAAATTTCATCTCAAAGATTTTAATCAGGGCCAGGGATATAGCTCAGCGGCACAAGCACCTGCCTGGTAAGAGCAAGGTCCCGAGTTCGATTCCCGGTACAAAAAAGATTTTGATCAATATTTGCAGTGCCCCTAAAATCTTCAGCCTGTGCAGAGAAGTCCAAAGACTGGTATCTATCAACACATACTGGGTGATATCAGTTGGGGACTTTGGTCTGGACACTATAATCTACCTAAAAGCCCATCTTGACTTTACAGTAACTGACACAGCAAGTGAAATGATTAAGGGCTATTAAGTGCGATATGAAATATGTTAAAACATCACTGAATCAGTAGGTAACATACTCATTTAAGAAATTCCTGCCTGAGGTGAGGGAGGGGTTATAGCATTGAACTGAACATGATGAAACGACTGTCATTTCCTGATGGCAACAAGCAAAAGAAATTTATGCCAAATAAATGCTATTTACTGATTCTCTTACACAATAATAAAACCATAAAAACAGTTTCCACAAAGCCACAAACTTCAATATTTGGCAGTTGGGGGCCTTAGCCTCAAATTTCATATGAAACATTTTCAAAAAAAAAAAAAAAAATCTGCTGGAAGAGAGTACTGAAATCCTGTGGTATTCGAGCTCCACCCAGTGACAGTTTTGTACTGTTGCTGGTCGGCCGTGCTGCTGCTACCCATCTGTCAAGCTCTGGGAGCTAAATTAACAAAGGAATGTTTTGCAAACAGCATGCTCAACCAGCTGGGCAAAGTTGAGGAATCCTTTTGGTATTCACTCATAATTGTTTTTAAAGTCCACTTCTAAAATTCTGTCTTCCACTCTGTATTTCTATAATAAGTTTTAAATAGAAAATTATGTATAAGTAGAATTTTTAGCAATTCATTTCACATTCTATTGTGTGTTTATGACTATTTTTGTATTTTAAGACATTAGAAAGGTTTGTATATATTCAGAGAAGTCATCTTATTTAAAATCTTCACAATATGGAGCCAGGGATGTAGCTCAGTGGCATAAGTGCTTGCTTGGCAAGCCTGAGGTCATACATTCAATTCCTGACACACACACACAAAAAAAAAATCTTCACAATAAATAAGAAAGTATCATGGATATTTTCAAAATATAATTTCTGAAGAACATAAATTTATCTGGCCCCAAATTTTAAACTATAAAATGTTAGGGATGGTTTTTTTTTCTTTTTTGAGAAAGAGTCTCACATAGTTCAGGCTGGCCTTGAACTCACTGTGTAGCCAAGGCTGGCCTCAAACTTGCAGAAATCCTCCTGCCTCAGCCTCCCAAGTGCTGGAATTACAGACATGTCCCACCATGCCAGGCTCAGGGACAGCTTTTTTGCCAAACAGAAGTCATACTATTTCTGTTAATAAAAGTAACATGTCATTTTTGAAAATAAGTAACTCATGAATGGACATATTTATTTATTTATTTAGGTTTTTTGAGACAGGGCCTTACCCTGTAGCCCAGGCTGGCCTCACATTCATGGCAATCCTCCTACCTAAGCCTCCTGAGTTCTAGGATTATAGGTATGCACCAGTGTACCTGGCAATTTTTTAAAGAGAATAAAAAACTTTTAAATTTTTCATAATTCTTCCACCCAAAAATAACAAATATTACATTCTGGTGGGTAAATCAGGCTATTTGCTACATTTGTATTCCCATGTACATCTGGAGAGGCATGCAAAAACAGCACCATATAATACAAGCTATCTTGTAGCATCCTTTTTTTGTTAGTGGAGATTATAATGTATAACATTATTTTATTTAACTGCATAGTGCTCCAAAGTATGAATATATTGTCCTTTATATATCTAATGTTCAGTTTTCAAACATTTTTGTTGTGTCAATTTTTCTCTGTAAGAGACAACTCTAAATATACAACTTTTTATTGTATTAAAAGCAGATAAAATAGTCTTTAAAGCAAAAAAAAGATTATAAAAAACATTACTTCATGATTAAAAGTCACTTTATCATAACAAAAAGGTTATTTTACCAAACTCATTTAAGATTTTAAATTTACACATATATAAAGCAAATAACAAAACCTAAAGATGTTGATATTATGCAGTATAAAAAATTTAGGTTCAGGGATGTAGCTCAGTGGCCCAAGGGCCTGCCTGGCAAGTGCAAGGTCCTGAGTTTGATTCCCAGTACCAAAAACAAAATTTATATAAGAAGTTATATATGTATTAGAAGTCCCTTAGGAAGTTTTACATAGTTCATTATTACTAATTTAGATTCTATGTTCTTACCAAAACAGTAAGAATACAGAAAATTTAAACATAATTCTAAAGTTTATCTTTTAAAATCTATCAACAATACTGTACCTTCACACTCCAAAACTAATAATAAATCAAGAACATAAAAAGGCATATAAAAATTGATCATTTGTCACTCATAAAGCAAAATTCAACAATTTTTAATAATTGTTTTGAGGTGGACCATAATTTAATTTTAAAATGAAATTACAGGGGTAACTTTAACAATGCATTTGGAAATTAAGAAAGGTTCTAAATTATTCAGACTAAAAGAAAATGTCAAATGAAAATTAACATATATATAAATGAGCTAGAAGAAAAACATTTCCTGTCAAATTTTTATTTTTTAGGTTGTTAGAAAAGAAGAAAGCCTGAAAATTAACTCTAGCTTTCTTCTTCAGATGTTAGAGAAACAACAAAAGGATAAAACTTTTACAAAGGATCAAAATAAAATAAGATCTGGGTGTGGTGGCGCATGTCTGTAATCCCAGCATTGGGGAGGTTGACAGCAGAGGATCACTGCAAGTTCAAGGCCAGCCTGGGCTACATAGTGAAGTCAAGGTCAGCCTGAACCACATAGTGAAACCCTGTCCCCAAAAACCAAACAATAAAAATTAAAAAATAAAATAAGAACAGAAATTAATTAAATGAAGTAAACCAAATCAGAGAACAAGAATCAATGAAGCAAAAGTTAGCCCTTCAAAAATATTTAAAAATTGACAAATATCTAGTAAAACTGATCAAGGATAAAAAATATAAACCGCCCCCAAAATGTTAAATTTTTTAAAATAGACATTGTTACAGATATATCATTAGAGATATGAAAAAGAATCTATTATAAATAATATCCAAGTTAATACACATAGTTAGATGAAGTATGCAGATGTATATGTTAATACACACACAATCGATCCAAACTCACTCAAGAAGAAAATTTTTTTCAAACTAATTTAATTAGTGAATTAAGGAAATTGAGGGCCAGGGATGTATCAGTCAGTGGCGCAGCACCTGCCTTGCAAGCATGAAGCCCTGAGTTTGATTCCCAGTACCAAAAAAGAAGAGGAAGAAGAAGGAATTGAGCCAGTGTCCAAAATATTTGCAAGTACACATTTCAACAAGTGAATTTCTACCAAACATCTAAATATTTTTTGGTCTAGTGTTACATAAATTCTTTCAAAGTCCAGAAAAAGAGGGTCTACATCTCTACGTATTTTACAAAGTGAATAGAAGTTGCACACTGAACACAGTGTAAAAGCAAGGAAAGTGCTGGGCATGGTGGTGCATACCTATAAACTCAGGATTTGGGAGGCTGAAGCAGAAGGATCACCATGAGTTCAAAACCAGCCTGAGTTCCATGGTGAGTTCAAAGCTAATCTTAACTACATAGCGAGACCCCACCTCAAAAAAAAAAAAAAAAAAAAAAAGAAGAAAAAAAAG
>NW_004955430.1:12240095-12262069 GCF_000276665.1 Chinchilla lanigera | reverse complement strand
CTGCCAGTGTCCTGGAGAAGCTTGCTTCTTTGGCTTTCCTGATGGGAATTGGGCCATCTTGATCACCAGAGGAGCTCGGGACCTCACTGTTGCTGAGGATGGCTGTCGTACCTTTCAGGGGAGCTTTGGTTCTTCTGAGCATTGCTTCCTGGCTCCAGTGCAGATCCCTCAGCCTGCTAGCACAGGTCCTTCGTCCCACTGGCACAGACTTCCTAGATTCTACCACTAACCTTTGGGCCTTCCCAGCGCAGATCCATGAAATAGGTCTCCATGAGATATTGTTATGGGCCCTGGGCCTCCAGTTGGATTCGTGGGAGGCATTGTTATGAGCTCTAGGTCTTCAGCTGGACTCATGTAGGACACTATCGTGGGATCTAGGCCCTCAGCTGGATTCCTGGTCTACAGTGTGTGGATAGATTTCCTGCATTCTTTTGTATACTGTTCTTTGGGTGACTATGATAAATAATCATATAAAATATGTGTCCTGTATTATATATTGTGTTCCCTTGCAAAAATAACCTCCAAACTAACACACATGCTCAGGAGAAGCAATTTTAGATGTGAGTTTTAAGCCAAAATTAAGTGAGTAAAATGAAAGCCAGAATAAATTCGTGAAAGTAGGGTGTGCCTGATGTGTTTATGCAAGAGCAAACAGGTGTGGTGGCTAAATAGAAGGAATGTCTGTGAGGAAAGAAGTACTGAAGAGACCAGGTGGCTTGAATCCTCATTTGTCACTAGGCTGAAACCCTGAAATTACTGTAGCACGTTGTGCTACCAGATGTTTACTTACCAATCAATAACCTTTTGCTTCCTACTGTCCACAACTGAGTTATCATCCACCCAGCATGTCATGGCTTAGAAAAAGAATGTCCTTCAAAGGGCTCATGCTCTCATAGGCAGAGTGTTTTGGAAGGTGACTGGACTATGGCGGTGCCATAGTTCTTAGGAGGTGGGGTCTGATCAGAATAGACGGGTCACTAGGGGCATAACCAAAAAAGGCGTGTCTCCCTTTCTGGCTCCTCTCTTTGCTCTGTGCTTCCTGACTGCCATGATGTAAGCAGCTATGTTCATTCAGGCCCTTCCACCATGTGGTTCTTGCCTTGGAGCTAGCCGACCTTAAAGTGAAAATATGAGCCAAAATAAACCTTCTCTCCTTTACATTGTCTATGTTAGGTACTTTGTCTGTCTGAACAATGAGGAAAGTAATTAAGACAGATTTTGCTACCAGAGAAGTGGGATCATTGCTATGACTATACTTCAACATGTGGTTTAGAAGCCTTTGGAACTGGATAGTAGAAGTTTAGAAAAGTGTGGGGAGGCTGGCTAGAGAAACCCTGGAATGCCATAAGTCACACTTGATGAGAGATTCTGGTCAGAGGCCACAAGACCTGTATGCTCATAGAAATGTACACAGAAAAGACCACACTCAAGAGGTTGCAGTTGCAAACAAGGACTCCATTCGCAGTTGGACTTGAAGCTATGTGTGTTACACTCTGGCAGAGAATTTGTCTTCATTTTGCCCATTTCCTGAGACTTCATGGGAGACTGAAATTAAGGGCAGTGGACTATTTAATCTGGTGAAGAAAATTTCAGGCAGTTCAAGGTTGAAGCTGTAGTATGAGTAATGCTTGCTGCTTTTAGCAAGATTTATGCTGAAAAGCAGGAGCAAAAGGCCAAGTTGAATAATATAAAATAATATTTGGTGGCCAGAAAAAAAGCACTTACGAAGTTGAGGCCTTTAAAACTTTGGTCCAGCAGATTGTTTGCTGAAAAGATTAGCATTTTTTAAAAAGCTAACTATTTTGCATTAGTACTATAGGAAGGAGGCTTTGAGGGCATACCAGGAATTAGCAAACCCCCACCCTTCACAGGTTCAAGGGTCCAAAACTGAAACACTTTTTTGGAGAAAAAAACCCTCAGGGAACCTTGCTTGAAAAGGGCCACTATCATGGTTACTTTTCTCTTGTTGCTGAGATAAAATACCCAACACCCAAAGTTAAAGGAGGAAATGTTTATTTAGCTCACAGTTTGAAGAGGTTTCGGTCAATAATTGGCTAGGTCCAAGGCAGGGTGGCTTGGTACAGAGGTATCCCAGAGGAGAACAATTCATGGCAGAAGAAGACAGCACCAAGGGGAACCAGTTTATGGTGGCCAGAAGGTAGCAAAGCAACAAGAGGAAAAGAGATAAGCCTCTTTCTGTCCCTCATATTATATGCAGGCTACCTGCCCTAGGGTGAGTATAGCACTCACACCCTTCATCCCAGCATTGGATCATGAATCAGTCACAAACTTTAGATTCAGTCACCTTTACAAATCCCGCCCCCCATAACTACATGAGGCTTTGGGGGGCATCTAGACACAAACGATAACAGCCACCTAACAAATTGGTTCTTTGGGATTTGGTTCACAGTGCTCAGCTATCCAGAGACTCAGAGGCCTCTGCAGCCATGATCCAAGAGTTTCCAACTATTGCTCAAGCTGGTGGCAGGCCTTGGTGTCACCCACATGATTTTATTGGCATGCAGAATGCAAGAGTTGTGGCATCAGGGGGGTTTGCACCCAGATTTTAGAAGAAGGCTTGGGAGACCAGGCAGTGTGCCCTGGAGAGGGCAGTGCAGGAAGTTGTGACAGTGAAACTGAAATTGTACTGGAGCCCCTGGGAAGCTGGAAAAGCTAGAAACATGGAATTTCTGCTGAGGAAGACCACAAGCAATAAGAAAACTGACTCCAAGAGAGAAGCCATGTGACATACAATGTCCAATGCTGTAGGGCCAGGGCCAACTAAACCATTTTGTAGTCAAGATTGCCCTACATTCTGGTCATGAAGCTACAGGTTGTAATGTTTGCCCGGTTAGGTCTCATTCTTTTCTGTCCATGTGTTTCTCCATTTTGGAATGGATATGTTTACCCTGTGACATTGTGTGTATAGGTACACTTTCTTTTTTTTTTTTTTTTTTACAGGGGCTTATAGCTAACAGTTTGCCTTGAGCCTTAAAGGAGACTTTGGACTTGGAATTCTCAGCAATGTTGGAACTATAAAGACTTAGGTAACTCTTAGAGATGAAGTCAATGCATTTTGCATAGAGATGCATATGAGAACTGTTAATGAGCCCTTGATTGATCAATATTGCATGTCTCTATCTGTTTTCATGAGAAATCACTTTGAAGATATCAGTATGTAATACAATAAGCATTGGTAATTTCCTCCCACTTTGTTTGTAACTCTGTATTGTCTGTACTGTTCTTTTGCTATTTTGTAAAAGGTTGTCTGTCTGTTAATGTTTTCCTACTTTTATTTTTAAAATAAAAAAGAGAGAGAAAGAGATGCATATGAGTTGGGGAGGGGCAAAGGCAAAATGTTATGGTTTAGATCAAGAATGTCCCCCAAAGGCTTCAGATACTCATAGACAGGGCTTTTGGAAAAGTACTACAGCTGACTTGCTGTTAGGAGGTGGAGTTTGGTCTCTGGAGGCACAACCTGAAAGGGTATATACCTCCCTTTCTGGCTTCTCCCTTCACTCTCTGCTTCTTGGAAAAATAACATGGATACTTTTCCCCTTCCTCACCTTTCTTCAATGCAGTTACTGCCTTGGAGCCAGCTGACCATGCACTAAAAATGGGAGCCAAAATATACCACTTCTGCTCCTTTAAATTGTGGGTATTGGGTATTTTGTCCCAGCAACAAAGAAAGAGATTAGGATGTAGTGGCACTCCACATAGACTTCGCCCACCTCAAGTGTCATGTTGACATTCCAGATGACCTTAAACTCATTATAATGGTAAAAACACACCCACCTGTGCCATTACAGAACCAACAATGTTCAAAATACAGAAGGAATGACACCCTCGATTCCTGGAAATCTCCTTTCTCCATGTAAAGCCTGATCACAGCATGTATACCTCACCCCTTCCCAATTCAGCCCTGGCAAAATCCAAAGCCAGAAACTGCTGAGAGCGGTGCCCTTTGAGCTGGAGCTCATCTTCTCCATTCACTGATCACTGAGTAAAATTTCTTCCCTGCTTTCAGAACTACTTTGTCATCTGCAAACAGTGTTGACTAGGAAAAGAAACCACTAACTCGGTATCATGTGATATCTACAGTACAATATTATTTTTACTATACAAATACTAGAAAGGAAGGTATAAACTGAAAATTGGATCCACCCTCTTCCTTTCCTCCTTCTTTCCTCCCTTCCTTTCTTTCTTTTGCTTAGTAACAGAATTGCAAAGAATTTACATCTTCATTTTCCTTTCTATGTACTGGTTTCACAATTAGGAATAGAATTTATCGTAGGAAGCAGCTTCAATAAAAATCTTAGAATAAATCTAAACTACCTTAGCTCCTCCATCTCTGCCACAGCTATACAGAAAGTACACCTAAAAAGTTTGAGGCTTCCCCTCTGGCTATGAACACACATCTTGCAAGCCAAGCTTCTCTCCCACAGCAGAAAAAATAAAAGAAAATCCAACAACCTCAAACAGCCTGAAGATCAGAGCTCACACACATCAGGGCTGCTGGTTTTCAGAGCACTGTCCCCAGTGGTTTGATCTGACAGATGTAGGGTTCTGCAATCTAGGCCTATTAGTCCCATCTGGTCAGTTTCTGCCTTAGCCACTAAATTCAACAGACACTGGCTGGGCATCTATTAACAGTAATATAATCTGACACTGTGGGTTCAAAATCTAGGAAATAATAAACTGTCTTAATTACTTCTCTCTCATTGCTGAGACAAAATGCCCAACATCAGAAGTCAAGGGGCAGATTCAGGCATCAAGAGGACAGAGTGCTAAGCAGCAGAGAAAGAACCTCTCCAAGTGTTGCTATCCAGATGCTGAAATATAGCAAGGTGGAAAAGATAAGAAGGAGGGAGGTGATTTCCCCAAGACACAGGAAGAAACTGAAGCATGAATTGAAGTCCATGTAGAGGGTGAAGAGAGAAACTTCAGTTAAGAAGAAGGAGGTACCCAATGGCGCCTTTTCCCTGAGATGGGAAACATGAGAGGAGCAGTCCAAACCTATCAACACATGGCAAGTTTTGGCAACCACAAAGGCCTCCAAGGAGAAATGTAAGGAGAGACACAGCAGTGGAGGGGAGCAGCAGACATGAAGGACTACATTAGCAGCTGGTGAGTGCCAAGGCTTCAGCTGTCCTGCACAAGAGAACCATTGGCAGGGAGCCATCCTGGAGAGAGACTGATAGAGCTCGGAAGTCAGAGCAGCTGCTGGCTCCATCTAGCAGTTCCCAGCTGGGCTTAGGCCCATGGAAGGTGCACTAATGGCTACAAGCCACCAGAGGGTGCAGGCTTGCTGTCTCTTTAGGATAAATCATCACAGATCAGGACAGTCTCCACATGTATTTACCAGTGACCGCACAGACAAACCTGGAAGTTGACTTTTATTTTGGAGGGAGGTTGTTTGTTTGTTTGTTTGGTCTTTTGGGAATTTATGTTTTGTTTTTGTTTCTGTTTTTGTTTTGCTCTCTTGCTTTGTTGTTGTGCTTTTACTTTTTTATATTTTGTTCTGTTTATGTGGGTTTTTTCTTTCTTTTCTTTCTCCTCCACTGTTTGAACTTGTATTTATGAGTGTGAACAATAAAAAGACCCAATGAATCAAAGCATTGGTTCTTTGAAAGATTAAATAAAATCAACAAACCCTTAGCAAATCTTATCAAGAAAAGAAAGAAAAGACTCAAATCCATGCAATTAGGAATGAAAAGGGTGAAGTCACAATAGACTGTGCAGAAATTCAGAAGATCATCTATACCTATTTCAGAAGCTTGTATTCTAATTAGATGGAAAATGCAGAAGAAATGGACAGATTCCTAGATGCATACAAATTACTAAAGTTGAATTAAGATGGTATAAAAATCCTACATAAAACAATATCAATCAACAAAATTGAAGATGTAATTAAAAACCTACCAACAAAGGAAAGCCCAGAGCCTGACAGATTCACTGTTGAATTCTACAGGAAATTTAGAGAAGACTTATCACCAACACTTCTCAAACTCTTTAATAAAATTTAAAGGGAAACAATACTCCCAAATTCATTCCTGGAGCATTACTCTCACACCAAAACTGGAGAAAGACCCAACCAAGAAAGATAACTGCAGGCCAATCTCCCTAATGAATATAGATGCAAAGATACTCAATGAGATACTGGCAAACAGAATGCAACAAATCATCAAGATGATTATATACCATGACCAGGTTGGATTCATACCAGGGATGCAGGGATGGCTCAACATACATAAATCAATAAATGTAATACACCATATTAATAAAGCCAAGGACAAAAATCATATGATCATCTCAATAGATGCAGAAAAAGCTTTTGATGAAGTTGAGCCCCCACTCATGATAAAAAGCCCTAAATAAAACCAGAATAGATGGCCTTTATCTCAATCTAGTAAAAGCCATCTATGACAAATCAACAGCCAACATCATACCAAATGGACAAAAACTGAAAGTTTTCTCTCTAAAATCAGGAACAAAGCAAGGATATCCACTGTCTTCAACATAGTCCTGGAAACCTTAGCCACAGCAATTAGACAAGAGAAAGAAATAAAAGGAATGATGTTAGGAAAGAAAGAAGTGAAATTATCACTATTTGCAGATGATACTCTAAATAGAAAACCTCAAAAATGCTACTAAAACTGCTAGGTTTAATAATCAAATTCAGTAGCAGAGCTGGATATGAAGTCAACACTCAAAAATCAATAGCCTTCCCATACACAAATAACAAACTCATGGAGAGAGAAATTAGGGAAACAATACCTTTCAAAATAGCATCCAAAAAAATGAAATACCTAGGAACTGACATGGCTAATGTGACTCCATTTTGATTTTGAACTCCTTTTTAGAAGTCATTTAAACTCTAGATGAACTCACTCCTCCCCGTCCCATTTAGTTAACCATAAAACCCACACAGGGAGGACAGGTCATTAACTGAAGTAATGAACAGTTCGGACAAACTGTGGGGTAAGCTAATTGCATTCTGCCTAACAAACTCTTGGAAAATGTAAACCTGTGACGTTCTTGTAAAATTCCAAAGTACAGCAATGTAGTTACCATGGTTACTTGTAAATGTATAAAAACTCTTACAAAGTTCTCTGGGGATTGGCATTTCTGACTGGCTACAGTTGGTGTCATCCACTGGCAATAAAGCTTGCTTGTATCCATTCTTGGCCTCTGTGAGTGTTGCTTACAATTAACCATAACAGAATCAATCTAATGAAGGATTTAAAAGACCTCTACATTGAAAACTACAGTACTCTGAAAAAGGAGATTGAAGTGGATGTCAGAAAATAGAAAGATATCCTCTATTCTTGGGTAGGAAGAACCAATATAGTGAAAATGGCCATACTTCCAAAACTGTTATACAGATTTAATGCAATTCCAATCAAAATTCCAAGAGCATACCTCACAGAATTAGAGAAAACAATCCTAAAATTCATTTGGAACCAGAAGAGACCTAGAATAGTAAAGGCAATTCTGGGCAACAAAGGCAAGGCAGTAGGCGTCACAATCTCTAACTTGAAATAATACTATAAAGCTACTGTGATAAAAACAGTGTGGTACTGGCAAAAAGAAAAGACTCAAAGATAGATGGAACTAGAAGATGCAGAAACAACTCCAGACATATTCAGCCAACTTATATTTGACAAAGGAGCCAAACTGGAAAAACTGGCTGTCACCAGGCACTAAACTAAAGTTGAAATGGATCAAAGATCTAAATATTAAGACAGAAACATTAAATCTGCTGGAAGATAGAATAGGTAAAACTCTTGAAGACACTGGTGTAGGCAAAGACTTTATGAATAAAGCCCTAATCACACAGGAACTCTCACAAAGAATCAACAACTGGGATCTCATCTTATTAAAAAGCTTTTGCACAGCAAGAGAAACCACCAACAGAGTGAAAAGACAACCACAATGTGGGAAAAATGTTTCCCAGATGTTCCTCAGACAAAGGTTTATTATTGAGAACACATAAAGAACTCAAAAAAATCAGACCTCCCAAATTTAAAGACCCAATCCAAAAATGGGCATCAGAGATAAATACACACTTTTCAGATGAAGAAATACAAACAGCAAGTAAGTGTATGAAAAAATGTTCAACATCACTGGTTATTCAAGAGATGCAAATTAAAACACTGAGATTCCATCTCACCCCAGAAAGAATGGCTATTATCAAGAAATCAACCAATAACAGATGCTAGAGGAGCTGTGGGGGAAAAGGAATCCTTCTCCGCTGTTGGTGGAAGTATAGACTGGCACAGCCACTATGGAAATCAGTGTGGAGACTCTTCAGAAAACTAGGATTGGAGGTCCCATTTGACCTAGGTATTTCCCTTCTGGGTATCTCCCCAGAAGAACTAAAAACATCATACCACAGTGATGTATGTGCACCCATGTTTATAGCAGCACAATTTGTAATAGCTAGAAATGGGAAACAACTAAAATGCCCATCAACTGAGGAACAGATAAAAAGATTTTTTTATATAATGGAGTATTATTCAACCAAAAAGAATGATAAATTGGAGACTTTTATATGTAAATGGATGCAACTAGAGTCCATACTCATAAGTGAAATAAACTAGACACAAATGTGTAAACATTGTATTGTCTACCTAGTGTGAGAAACTGAAAGAGTAAATGTGATCCAAAATGTACAATAGATATTGTAAAATGGGAAGAAACTTCAAAAAGAAAGAGAAACTGGTTTAGGGAAGTAGAAAAAAAAATGGAAGGGACAAATAAAAGGAAAACCTATACATATATATACAAAAGATAGTTAAAATAGTTATATTACTAATTTCTCTCAGTTCATTCAAAAGATAGGTTTATGCTAATAATGTTTAGAGATTTAAATGCTGACATCTTGCATTCTGAATGACTAATTTAAATATAGCAATATGCAATGTATTAATGATTGTCACCCTCCTATCATACTGTTTGGGAATTTTGGGGGGTTTTTGCGGGGGGTTGCTTTCTGGTTTTTTTGTTTGTTTCTTCTTCTTTAAAATAAAAAATTAAAAAAAAATAAGAGGGGAAGGTTTATTTAGCTCACAGTTTGTAGAGGTTTCAGTCCATATTCAGCTGGCTCCAAGGCAGGGTGGCTTGGCAGAGAGGCATTGCAGAGGTAAACAGTTCATGGTGGGCAGAAGGTAACAAAACAAACCACCAAGGCAGAAGACAAGCCTCTTTATGTCCCTTATATTGTATTTAAGGATACCAGGATTAGGGCAGTGCCAAGCCAATCAGTGGACTGATTTAGTAATCACATACCCTTAATCCCACCATCACACACTAGATTCAGCCACCTCTCAAAGAAGCTCCCCCTATAACTGCATGAGGCTTTAGGGGAACATCTAGACCCAAACTATAACATAAGCTAAACCAACAAGTACAAAAAAGGATATAGTTATGATAAACAGAGGCAATTTCCAGAGAACTTGCCTGAAGATTAGAAGGATGAGAGCACCTTCCAGGTGGGAAGTGTCCGAGGTCCACCTCAAAGGGTACGTGGGAATGAGCCAGCAGGATGGGTGGGCAGGAAGGCAACTTGGCAGAGAAGACAACTTTGCCAAAGGCACAAAAGTAAGAGGCACACATGTGTTCCTCAGACCTTAATGTGAACGTAAGTCATCAGAAGATTTTAAAATGCAAGTTCTGATTTAGGACGTTAGGGTGGGGCCTGCATTTCTAACAAGTTCACAAGTTATGCTAAGGCTGCCTATATATCCAAAAGCATAATGAAAGTTACTTCATCAAAGTTTCTAAAAAGATCTGTCTTCTGGTGTATTAATTTCATTTTCTGCTAGATCAAATCTACTATTTAATCTGTCTGCTGAGTTTTTACAATCAGTGACTATATTTTTTTATTTCTTGAAGTTCTATGTGGTTGTGTCTGTTTCTTTTTAAATTTTTTATTCATCTTTTCTATAGCAACTTTCTTTTTCATGTTTTAGATTCCCTGTTTTATATATCTTAACCATTTAAACATATTTATCTTTACCATTCAATAGTTCTCTTATAAAGTTCTCAATAATATATTCCTGCAGTTAGCTGTGTATGCTGCCTCTCATACGTGGCATTCTGTTTTCTTATGAACACTGCAGTTTTTTATTGCACACATATCAGCAACAGGATTTTAATGGAGGCACTTCTATAATATCTGGACTTGGAATTGTTCCTCCACAGAAATTTTGCATTTACTTTGCCAGATGCTCAAACCTCTTTTATATTAACTTACTGGCCTATAGTTTCCAGAGTCATATGGATAGAAACAGTATAGCCCCAACTCCTAGTAGGAACAAGAATATAATTATAAATTTTCATGAAAGAATTTTTCCTATGTAAAACTTAATTGAAAACATGCGAGTTTTCAAAGCTACTTCTATTAGAAAGCTAAGTGAAAGCATACAAGCTTAAGACACTTCTTGTCACTGGAGATGTAGTTTCTCTAGCTTGAATCTTCAAGTCTCGGCTTTCTCTGGGGAAGGGAACACTGGCAAATTCATTCTCTGAACTCATGTAATTCCAAGGCATTATCTCCTGTTTCTGCATAATCATAAAGATCTAAAATTATGACTGAGATAAGAAATCTATGTCCCTCCTGAGCGCCCACTGCCCCTCCAGACTGCAGAGCACACCTCATCAATTCTGTTTTTGTTTGCTTTTCATTTTTAGACTATTAGGAATTTTTTTTACATTCTTTCTAGCTCAATTATACATTTTTAAAAGATACTTGCTATGTTTTTGAAAAGTGTTCTACACAGGAAGATTTAGGTAATCTAGCTTGATATACTGTCAGAAATAGTAGCAAATATTAACATGATACCATAAAGATTAGCATCCCAAACCCAAATCAAAACCACTATAATTTTTTGGAGATTTGCAAAGTTGTGCAACACTAAATACAGAATTTTACAGTGTCACAAAATGTCATACTAAATATTTAGAAGTTTTTTTTGTTTTTTGTTTTTTGGTGTTTTTTTTTGAGACATGATCTCACAATGTAGTCCAGGCTGGCCTTGAACTCATTATGTAGCCCAGGCTATCCTCAAACTCACTACCATCCTCCTGACTCAGCCTCCTGAGTGCTGAGATTACAGGTATGAACCACCATATCCAGCTAGAAGCTTTTTTTGAAGCTGCTCACTTTTAAAGCAAAGGTTAAAAAAAAAAGTACAGTCACATCCACTAGGGAAACACTTGTTCTTTACATCTCAATAAAAGTGATTGAAATAATGCAATGAAAACATCCGATAAAGCCCAAAATACATTTCTTTGTCTGCAAACAATGTTAAACGATATATAGCAAGGATTGTAGCAGAGGGAAAAAGCTGTTGGCACAAATTACATAGCGCTGGAAGTTCGCTATAGATTTGCGTGAAGCACTGATGTTTCTAACACATTTAAACTATGGTATTTTTTGGATGGTTTCAAATAATATGGTGCATGAAATAAAACACATGAAAAACTTTTTTAGCAAGTCCTAAAAGAAAAAATGAAACTATTTTCTCTCAATAATTTCTTCTACAAAAATATGACATATGAGAAATTGTGAAGTAACTATTTGGACTGGAAATTTTTATTTTCCAAAAAGAATTCTGTAAAGTACTACACACAAAATGTACTCCACTGAGGTTGAGGCAGGAGGATTGCTGCAAGTTTAAGGCTATCCTGGTCTACACAGTGAGTTCAAGGCCAACCTGGACTACATAGTGAAACCTTGTCTAAAAATACAAAAACAAATAAACAAATGTGCTTCATTGTTCATAGGCAAGGTATTGTGGCAAAGATGGAAAAGTCCTAAGATCAAAGTGCCAGATGATGTCATGCATGACATTAATTTAAAAAAATAAAACAGGCATGGTGGTGCTGTAATCCTAGCACTCAGGAGACTGTGGCAGAAGGATTATTATGATTTTGAGGCCAGTCTGGGCTATATAGTGAGTTCAAAGCCAGCCTGCACTACAAAGTGAGACCCTGTCTCAAAAAAAATTTTTTAATTTAGACTATAGTCTTCCTGAAGGATGACTAATTTTGATAAGGTTTTCTGGAAAGCAGATTTTGACAAGAAGAGTTACAGAAAGAAATTTCATTGGGGGTTGTCTTTGGGATCAGCAGCTATGGGTAAGTGAAGGAAGATGACTGAGCAGAGGGAGAAAATGAATTGTGATGCAGTTATTATGATGTATTCAACCAGATCCTTGGAGAACCCTGGTGTGGAGACAACTGATCAGTATTGGGTCACTTTTCAGTGAGCAGGCCAGGCCTCTTGTAAATTCTACTTATAATTGACAAATTTTATGTAGTTTAATGTGATATTGTGATGTTATGATATATGTATACCTTGTGAAATGATTAAGTCAATCTAATTAACTTATCTGTGACTTTACATACTTACTTCTCTTTAATGAGAACACTTAAAATTCACTTTAAGCAATTCCAAAGTACATACATTTCTGTACATTATAGTCACCATGCTGTAGGATAGAATGAATCTCTACGACTTATTCCGCCTAAATGATGTTTTATACACAGTGACCAATGTCACGCCTTTCCCTGCCCACCCCACACCATGCAGCCTCGGGTACCCCCCCAATCTTACTCTACAGTTTTATGAGTTCCACTTTTCTAGATTGCACATATAAGTAAGGTCACTGAGTGTTTGCCTTTCTATGCCTGGCTCGTTTCACTTACCATAATGTTCTCCACGTTTAGCCACAGTATTGCAAATAAAAATCTCTTAGCTTTTTTTTTTTAAGCACAACAGATTCCATTATGTATATATGACTCATTTCTTTCAGTCATTCATCCACAGACAGACACTTAGGTTGCTTCCATCTCTTACTGCTATGAATAGTGCTGCAATGAACACGGAAATGTACATGTAGCTTAAATATTTTGATTTCAGCTCTTTAGTATATATATTCAGAAGATTGTTGGATCATATATTTTCATGTTTTTTAGGAAATTCCATTCTGTCCTAATTTACATTTCCATCAAGACTGTAAGAGGGTTCAGGCCTTTACACACACTGTTGGGCAGTCAGGGAATGAGAACTGTCCCCTGAAAAGGTGTGTGGCTTCAAGTGAGGTGAGGTGAGGGGCTTTCTTCCCTGAGTACAACGCCTATAAAAAAATTTTGGAGACACCAATGTTAGATAAGTGTCAATTTCCTAATTTTGATTCTTAATACAGTATACACTAAATATTAAGAAGTTATAGAAATTGTATCTTCAACTTATTTTCAAGTGGCTTGGAAAAAAACTACAGTGATGTGTGTATATAGAAAGAGAGAGAGGGACAGAAATAATGCAAATATGAACAATATTTTAACAACTGAACAACCTGGCTGAAGGATAAACAGAGCTCTTTAACTCTTTGTACTCCTCATACCACTGTTCTATAAATTTGGAATTGCTTCAAAATGAAAAGAGTTAAAAATATACAAACAAAACAAAATGAGACAAAGATGGAAACTAGTTTTAAAATACTATATTTATTTAAAATACAAAATAGTATTTTATTAAAATTTTATGAGAATATTGAAAATTACAGCTATTTGTCTTGTGCCTTATTAAATTGTTCCAGAGAAATATATTTAGCAATCTTTTTAATGAAAAAATTAAGTTCCCAGATTATAAAACCAGTCTTTCTCAACACATTAGACTTATTAAATCAGAAATAATTTTTATCAGTTAACATTTAACATTTGAGAATAAGTAAAAATATATTTAATATCTATTCATATCAATTTTAAAAGTTTATTTTTTCTTCCCCTTTCTCTGCCCTTCCTTCCTTTCATCTCTTGTTCCATCCACTTGAAAAAGGTCTCTGTACTTTCTGTTTATCCATCATATATATACAGACAGAGAGAGAGAAAGTGCAAAAAAAATGTTTACACACTTTAGGAAAAGAAAACCTTGTATAAATATTTTTACTGAATATTTTGCTAAATTTACTGAGACACATGAGATTAATACAAGTTACCTCTGGCCTCTGCGATTACAAAAGGTGCTCAAAGTTGTGGCCATTAGCTACTAGACACTTATTAGTACCACAAACTGCTGCTTAGATAACCTTGGTCAGTGAGGTTGATGCACATACATTTTCAATTTCTCCTCTAAAAGCCAGCTGTGCAGTGAGTTTTCTGCAGTATATACAATACCCTCTAGGGTCCCCCACATGAGGGTAACACCATTTGTTGAAAAAACATCATACTATTTTTCTTTTTCTTGAGTGTGAATACATTTTTTGCCAGAACCCCATATATATAAACGGAGGACATTCTTTGATTAGAAAGCAGTGAGATTAGAAATCATTCACAATGATTTGTTTATTGTTGCAAAAATGAACTGAAATTTTTCACCTGAAGAGTGTATTCGAATTGCAGGAGAGCCCTATTTTTAGTCTTGCCATGTATTGTAAAAATTAATGGGACCATGCTGCCATTGACCAATAAATGTGGTAACATCCATTTCAAATTCATGTTTCATCTTAGCACACACATGGTAGATCATAAAATTATATTTATCCTAAATTGAACTGGGAAAAATGTATTAGTTTCTACTCATCAAAATCCACAAACTAGGAAAAGGCCATGTGAAAAAAAATCCCTTTCCTCAATGTACATAGTTCAATTCTTTGTTATGTTTAAACTGTATCCATGGACATCAGTCTGTTTTGGACTCCTGCTACTGTTAAAGATGAAAATAAAACCATTACTTTGAAAAAAAATTAATGGGAAGTAAGGACTGTGATTGTAGTGAATTGATAACTGGTGATCAACTTATAAACCCCAGCTGAACTGAGTAAGCATGGTGCTGGGTGTGGGAGGCCCACCTGGGGATTGTTGCCAGCAGTCTAAGAGGCAGAACTGGAGAAGGATAATGCTTTAATTACTAAAACATTCGGTATCCGCTCATTTGTACTAGCTACGCCCTTTGTTCTCGCTCAATAAAAGGTGACTGAGATTGGTAATCGGGGCTGCAGTCCAAGAGGCTGTAAGCCCCCTGATCCCAGACTTTTGCCTCTCTTGTTTTTCTTGTCTCTCTTACTTTTCTTTTCATCCACGGGCACCTCGTTCTCGGGACCTATCACTCTGGATAGAACAACATATATATACAGTTTTGTTCAGGTTTCTTATATTAGACAGAAAGTGGGTTGCCCACTGACTCCCATTTCTCAAGGTATTTTATTGAGCAAAGCCACAAAGTGAGGCAGGGAGTTCAGGGTGGGACAAAACTATAGTCAATTAAAGATTACAAGTATAGGGTTGCAGGTGTAGCTCAGCAGCACAGTGCCTGCCTGGCAAATGCAAGGACCTGAGTTTGATTCCTGATACCAAAAAAAAAAACAAAACAAAACAAAAAAAGCATAGTCATTTAGGTAATATTGATCCGATGGGGTGGGACAAAACTACGGTGGGTGTGAGGTGGGTGGGTGTGAGGTGGGACAAAACTATGGTGAACCAATAAGATTACAACAAGTATAGTAACTTAGATAATATTGATTGAATGAGAATCAAAAGAAAAAGCAAGTCATATAGCAAGCACACATGGGATGGACAAGGACTTTCGTAGGGGCGAGTAAAGGAGGTTTTGGTCCCCAACCCAAGGTGATTAATGAGTGGTTAGAATACCAATCACTGCTGTTCTTTCCTAGGGGAAGTAAGTGGAAGGTAGTCGGTCCTCCTTCTCTTGAAGCCTGGCCTTCATTGACTATACCTCTGGCGCAAAAAAAGAAAAAAACCCTTTAAAAAAAAAAAAAAAAAAACCCTTTGAATATACCTCTGGCAACAAGTGAATTCTGTACTGAGGCTCCATCCCTGTCTAACTGCCTGTAATGTTGGATTTTGTCTAACTTAGCTCTCTGCAATATAGTGACATCCCTCAAAGACAGAGAGCCATTTAATGAAGGTACCTGGAAATGGCCAAAGTCCACAAAAATCTGCCCCAAATCTATTGTGTAGAAGATTTTGCTTAGTAAATTGTTCTACATCCAGCATTAGCTTTAAAAAGAAAATGAGGGTAAGAACTCGGTGTTCAGCAATTTGCCCATACACAGGTGACACACCGTGTGCACTACTCATGAATACTCGTTCATGGATATACAAGCTCGAAGTGCCTTTGAGAACTGTCTCACACATGTGGACAAACTATCATAAACACATTTAAAAGCCGCTTTTCTGAATGTGGTTATGAATTCTAAGAGTCTTTGGGGATAGCTTTGGTCTCTTGCATGTAAAGGATCATGTCATCTGCAAATAATGATAATTTGACTTCTAACTTACCTATACATATCCTTTTTATTTCTTTTTCTTGCCTAATTGTTCCTGCTAATGTTTCAATACTACGTTGAACTGAAATAGTGATAAAGAACATCCTTATCTTGCTCCTAATTTTAAAGAGAAAACCTTCAGTTTTAACCATTTACTATAGTGTTTATAGCAGGTTTGTCAGAAATGGCTTTTATCAGATTGAGATAAGTTCTGTACTTTTTGTTGTTGTTGAGACAGGGTCTCACCACGTAGACCAGGCTGGCCTCAAACTCATGACAAGGCTCCTCCCTCAGCCTCCTGAGTGCTGAGATTACAGGCATGTGCCACCACACCTGGTTTAAACCTATTTTCTTCAGTGTTTTTATTATGAAAGGATGTTGGATTTTGTTAAAGGCTTTTTCCACAATATTGAGATGATTATGTGGTTTTTTTATTGCTTCTATTTATGTGATATTTTACATTTATTGATTTGTGTATGTTGAATCACTGTTGCATTCCTGGGATGAAGTCTACTTGGTCGTGATGTATGGTCTTTTTGATGATTCATTGTATTCTGTTTGCTAGTATCTTGTTGAGGATTTTTGCATCTATATTTATTAAAGAGATTGGTCTATAGTTCTCTTTTTTGGTTGGATCCTTTTCTGGTTTTGGAATCAGCATTAATAGTAACTCCAAAAATGACTTTGGGAGTACTCCTTCCTTCTCAATTTCATTAAAACTTTAAGGAGTACAGATGTTAGAACTTCCCTGAAGTTTTTCTAGCATTCAGCAATGAATCCATCTGGACCTGGGCTTTTCTTATTCCCTGTTACTGGATTATTCAGGGTTTTTAAATTATCTTGGTTCAATTTTGGTAATTCAAATGCATCTAGAGGGGCTGGGGATTTAGCTCAGCGGCAAAAGCGCCTGCCTGGCAAGCAAAGGTCGTGAGTTCGGTTCCCGGTACCGGAGAAAAACCAAAAACCAAAAAAAAAAAAAAAATGCATCTAGAAACCTATCCATTACTTATTAGTGTATAGCTTTGTAAAGTGGTTGTTCAAGCCCTCGAGGCATAAACCTGGGTTCTACAGACCCATCTCTTACTTTTCTACTGTAAAGTTGTACTTTTACATTTTAGTAGCCAGCTGTACATCTGAGTATGTTTACCTGAGGGGTAAAGGAAGCAATCTATGTGTTTACCCACTTGGTATGATGAACACCAAGGAGTGTGCGCATGTGCAAAAATGTCAAAATGAATTGGACCCACTTTTGTGCTCCATCTAAATGGTTTTGTGTACGTTTTCCAAGCATCACAGAGGGCCCAACAGACCCACACCACTCCAGGATTTGTTAAAAAAAAAAAAGATTTTCTTTGGATTTTTCTAGTAGAAGCAGCTCAGTTCAGTAAAATGGCATGTGAAAAACCAAATTTGCATGTTTTGGAGAAGGTCAAAAGTGAATCATCACATGACTCACACATGATGATGATCCATTATGGTAAAATACATGCTTTCATAACAGAAGAGTGGTATAGGTGGATGGTGATGATGATAATCATGATGATGACTTTGACACTGGCCATGTGAGCCAAAGTTCCTGTAACAGTGAAATGGGGCAAGAATCAACTGATACAGAAACAGTAAATGCAGTTCTCCTTGTTTCAGGTGACAAAGAAAACAGCAATGTGTGTACATATTTGGCTACCAAAAATGTTGTGAAATGGTCACTCAACCAAATAGAATGAACCAATGTTGGAACTAGGTCCAAAAATACAGTGAAGTTCTTGGCAGAGTTGAAATATATTGGACATGATGCAACTGCCATTCAATGTTGGAAACTGTAACAGACAAAATGCAACAAAATGCTGTGAAATACAAAAAGGTTGAAATGCAAGTAAAACATTCTGTATGCACCAAACGCCATATTCAAAAATGTATTTATTATGACACCTTGCTAGCTGAACTGAAAGCATTCATAGGTCTGCTGTACTTAGCACAGATTTCTCATGGTGATTGCAGGAATTTAAAAGATTTAAGGAAAAGTGATAGGTCAAAATATGGCATAAAAATCTGTGCTTTTTTAGATGCAAAGACTTATCATTCTTTCAGTTTAGACATTTACCCTGGGACTCAGCAATCAGATCCTTATTTGCATAGAAATAAACTGAATGATATTGTGAACAGATTTGTTGCTCACATCTCCCAAACTAATTGGAATGTGACATTCGACAATTGGTTTACTGGTTTCTAATTGATATTACGTTTGCTAACAGAGCACAAGTTTACCAGTGCAGGAACCATACACAGGAACAAAACAGAAATTCAAAATCAAATGTTGTAATTTCAAAACAGAGAATTCTATAGTATAATCTTTGACTTTCAGAAAGATATAACATTGGCCTCATACATGGCAAAGGAAAGCAAACTGGTACTGCTGATGTCAACATTTCACCATGATGGAAATATTGATAGAGAAACCACAACAAAACAGAAGACTGAGATGAAAGCTTCCAACAACAAAACCGAATGTGCAGTAGACGTTGATGAGTTATGCAACAACTATGATGTCCCTTGAAACACAAAGCATTGGCCAATGGTTGTGTTTTACTCGATCCTAAACATGTGTGGCATAACTAGTTTGTAGTTTACAAAGAAAACAACACGTACATATATCATAGAGAAATTTTCTTAGAGGATTGGGACTGGAGCTCATAAGAGATCACTTACTGCAGAAAAAAAAATCCTTCTGCCCAGAGAACGGTGCAAAAAAATTGTGGAGTACACTGGTGAGCTGACAGGTGAATAGGCAGTTGCAGCATCACAAAGACCTACTATGATAACAGGAAAACAAAATACTGTCAACTGTGCCCTTCAATAGTGTACAGGAAAACACAACATGCATACTACACAGAGTGATATCAGAGTGTATGGAACATGCAGTTGTCATGTGTGAAGACTGCCTTGGGTGTGACAGCTGAAGCAAAGCTTATTTCTGTGGTACTCTTTTGTTTGTGTTTACACTATAGTTCACATAGGTTTTCATTTGTGATGCAATCATTTAGGTTTTGTAAGCAAGGAAACAGCTAATGTGAAATTACTCTAAGCACTCAGTACATATTTGATATTTTATTTCATTGACATCTTATTTCCCTACTGATGTTCTCTTTGAGGGTTTGTATACCAAAAACCAGTCAGTGCTGAAATCTTTTATTTTTTTATAAACACTCAATAAATACTAAAAACTCAATATTTTATATTTTTGTGATTTTTTCTGTTAAGTACTCATTGTTCAACATAATAAAACTCATAAAATTATATTTATCAATAGAAATATTATAAAGAATAAACATGGGTCTGACAGATCTGGGAGGGTGGCACAGTGGTGAACAGTAGCTAAAGAGCCTCTCTGAAATTTGGTGCCCAGATGGTGGAATATATTAATGTGAGGAAAAGAAGAGGGAGGGAACTGGGTCCCCAGGACCCAGGAAGGATCTGAAGCTAGGGTTGAAGCCCACAGGGAGAGTAAAGAGAGAAGTTTCAGGGAAGATGATGATGGTGGCAGGTAGCACTTTCTCTCTGAGCTCAGGCTTACTGCATGGGTGTGGCCACTCGAGCCTGCAAATGCACCGTGACTACTGGCAACCCCAGAGGCCTCAATGGAGAGATGCACCAGTGGAACAGATCAGTGGACATGGCCGACTTCAGTGACTGATGAGTTGTTAGGATTCAGACATCCCATAAGAGAAGGTGATTGGCTGGGAGCCATTTTGGAGAGGGGCCAACTGAGCTTGGAACTTAGAGAAATTACTGGCTCATGCTTGTGGCTGCAAGCCAAATTTAAGCCTGCAGAAGGTGCATGGATTGCTGCAGGCTAAAACGGTATAGTTCCAACCTTGTAGCATTCCTGGTTCCAACCTTTCCTTTCATTTTACCTTTTTTTATCATTTTTTTTCTTTTACCTTTCTTTCTATCCTCTTCCCCATTCCCAGTTCATCTTTCCTTTTGAACAATTTCTTCCTATTTTACAATATCTATTGTACATTCTGATCCTTACTTTTTCAGTTTCTCACCCAGAGAGACAATGCAACAACATTAACACGTGTCCAACTTATTTCACTTAAGTGCATGGTCTCACATTTATCCTACTTTACAATTCAGTAGTCCTCAACTGTATTTAAAAACCACATTGTTTATCCATTTCTTGGTTGATGGGTATTTGGGTTGTTTCTAAGATTTAACTATTATAAACTGTGCTCCTATAAACATGGATGCACATATATAACTGTGGTATGATGTATGATGTTTTTAGTTCTTCTGAGAAGATACCCAGAAGGAGAATGGCTGGGTGAAATGGGACTTCTAATCCTAGTTTTCTGAAGAATCTCCACATTGATTTCCATAGTGGTTACATCAGTCTACACTCTCACCGACAATGGAGAAAGGTTTCTTTTTCCCCACAGCCATGTGTTATTAGTTGATTTCTTGATAATTGCCAATCTTTCGGGAGTGAGATGGAATCTCAGCACTGTTTTAGTTTGCATCTCTTGAATGACCAGTGATGCTGAACACTTTTTCATAAATTTACTTGCCATTTATATTTATTTCTCTGAGATGTGTATATTCATCTGTTATATGTATATTTCTCTGAGATGTGTATATTCATGTCAGATACCCATTTATGGATTGGTTCTTTAACTTTTGGAGTTCTAATTTTTTTTCACATCTTTCCATGTTCTATATATTAGTCCTTTGTTTAAGGAACAACAGAAAAAATTTTTTCCCACTCTCTAGGTTATGTTATCACTTCATTGGTAATTTATTTTGCTGCGCAAAAGCTTTTTACTAGGATGAGATCCAAGTTGTTTATTCACTGTAGTATTTCCTGTAGGACTAGGGTTTTATTAAAAACATCTTTGCCTTCACCTATGTCTTCAAGTGACCTACACTTTCTCTTTATAGTAGATTTAGTTTTTCTGTTTTAATATTGAGATCTTTCATCCATTTTCATTTTAGTTTAGTGCATGGTGAGAGTCATGGATGCAGTTTTAGTTTCTGAGATGTGGAAACCCAGTTTTTCTAGCACCATTTATTAAAGAGGCTATCTTTCTTCCAGTAAAAGTGCTTGGACCCTGGGTCAAAAATAAAATGGCTGAGTGTGTTTGGATTTGGTTTTGCACATTCTAATCATTGATCCTCCGGTCTGGTTTTCTTTTTGTTTTTGTTTGGTTTTGCCAGTACTATGCTGTTTTTATCATACTGGCTTTGTACTATAATTTCAAGTCAGGAATTCTGATGTTGCCTGCTTGGCCTTTGTGCCTAGGATTGTTTTTGCTATTCTAGGCCTCCTCTGGTTTCAAATGAATTTTAGGATTGTTTTCTTTAGTTCTGTAACATATGCTGATAATATATTGATTGGGACTGCATTAAATTTGTATAGGAATTTTGGGAGTATGGCCATTTTTACTATGTTGGTTCTTCTTAACCATGAGCAAGGGACATATTTCCGTTTTGTGATATCCTCTTCAATCTCCTTTTTCGGAGTATTATTGCTGTCAGTGTATAGATCTTTTATTTCCTTTGTTAGATTGATTCCTAAGTATTTCATTTTTTGGATGCTACTGTGAAATGTGTGGTTTCCCTAATTTCACTCTCAGTGTATTTGTTGATTGTGTACAGGAATGCTATTGATTTTTGAGTGCT
>NW_004955430.1:12237586-12239347 GCF_000276665.1 Chinchilla lanigera | reverse complement strand
TTTATTACATTTTCAATTTTGTTGGCTGATATTGAGTTACTCAGGATTTTTACATCTTCTTGATTCAGCTTTGGTAATGCATATGTATCTAGGAATCTGTCCATTTCCTGTGTGTTTTCCATCCTATGAGAGTAAAGATTTTCAAAGTAGGTATTAATGATCTTCTCACCTTCTATAGAATCCATAGTGACCTCATCCTTTTTATTCCTTTTTGCATGAATTTGAGTTTTTTCTTTCCTTTTTTGATAAGGTTGGCTAGAGGTTTATCAACTTTACTTATTCTTTCAAAGAAACAACTCTTTGATTCATTACCTGTTTTAAATTCTTACTCTCCATTATGTTAATTTCTGCTCTGATCTTTATAATTTCCTCCTTTCTTTGGGCTTTGGGCTTGACTTGCTCTTCTTTTTCTAGAAGCTTGAGGTGCAGCATAGGGTTTTTATTTGTGCTCATTCTGTTTTCCTGATGTGGGAATTAACCACTATAATTTTCCCTCTGAGGACTGCTTTCATTGTGTCCCACAGGTTCCAGTAAGTTATATATGAATTTTCATTTGATTGTAAATATTATAGAATTTCTTCTTTAATTGCATCTGTGACCAATTGGTTGTTCAGAGGGTGTTCTTTAATTTTCATATATTTGTGGAGTTCTTGTTATTTCTTTTGTCAATAATTTCCACTTTCACTGTGCTATGATCTATGTTATGATTTGTGTCTAGATGTCCCCTCAAAGCCTCATGCAGTCATGAGATAGGCTTTTAGAGTTGATGATTAATTCATGATCCAATGGTGGGATTATGGGTGTGAGTGCTACACACATAGCAGGTAGCCTGAATACAGTATAAGGGAGGGAGAGAAGCTTGTTTGCTCCTCCTCCCTTATTTGCTCTTGCTGCTTTTGTTGTTTTCTGCTGCCAAGAACTGTTGGCCTCTGCCATGTGCCATCCTGCCTTGGCCAGGTGAGTATAAACTGAAACCTCCACAAACTGTGAGCTAAATAAACCTTTCCTTCCTTAATTTTGGTCATCAGGTATTTTATCTCAGAAATGAGAGAAAAGAAACCAAGACTGAATTTGGTACCAGAGAAGTGGGGTCATTGCTATGACTATACCTGACATGTAGTTCAAAAGCCTTTGGAAATGGCTTGTGGGAAATGTTTGGAAAGTTTCAGAGATTTCACCTGAAAGAAAAGTGCTGGAACTCCTTCAGTTATTGTGTATTGGAGATTCTGGTCAAAGTCAGAAGACCAGAAGGCTGATAGAAATTCTACTGGCAAAGACCAGGTTTGGGAGGTTTCTGCTCAGAGAGACTGCATTTGTTGTTGGAGTCCAGACAATGTATGTTATGGCTTGGCAAAAAGTTTGTCTGCATTTTGCTCATGTCCAGAGACTTTGCTTGAGATAGATTAAGGACAGTGGACTGATTAATCTAGCAAAAGAAATTTCAAGGCAATCAAATGTTGAGGTGGTGGCATGGCTCTTGTTGAGGGCTTTTAGCAAGATTTATGTTGAGAATCAAGAGCAAAGAGCCCAGCAGGATGATTTAAAATGTTGTGAGTGTGGCCAGGAAAAAAGCTCCAGTGAAGCTGTGGACTGCAAATATAGAGCCGAAGAGATTTTGATTACTGAGAAGGAACAGAAAAATATAAAAGATGGCCTGAGGACTTCACAGGAAGCTGCAAATCTCCACCCTTTGCAACCTCAGACCCGCAAAAGTGAAAGTCTTTGCTTTGAGGAGAAAACCACAGAATGCCATGTTCCAGA
>NW_004955430.1:12221584-12234956 GCF_000276665.1 Chinchilla lanigera | reverse complement strand
TCTTTAGATATGCTCAGAAATTCCTTCATTATTGTTGTCATTTCTTTTTTATCTAAGAGATTATTTCTGATCTGATTTCTCCTATAGCCTGATGGAGTTGTTTCTTTACTTCAGTGCTATCATTTCAGAAATTTTAGATGTATAACTTCCAAGTTCATCTATGTCAATGTCTCCTGGACTTGTTCTGGGTGGGGTGGAGACCTGAGATTGCATTTTGCTCTTTCATTTTATCATATTTGAAGATCCTGAGGTTCCCTGGGGCTTGGCATTGTTCCCATGATGGTGGGGCAGTGGGGCACAAAGTCGTACCCCTCCTGGGCAGCTCATCAAAACCCCCAAGTTTCCCAGGGACACAGTGTCCCTCTCGCAATAGTGGAGGTTGGGCAGAGTGCAGTTTCTCCCCTCCAAAGCAGCTCACCAAAGCACCTGAGCTTTCCTGGGGCTCAGCATCACTCCCATGATGGTGGGGGAGGCATGAAATGCAGTCAGTCTCTCCCCTCCTGGGCAGCTCACCAAAGATTTCAATTTTCCCAAGGATTCAGTGTTGTTGTCATGATGTTGCTCTCCTGATGCTGTGGGGGCAAGTGGCATGACTCACCGAGGCTCCCAAATCTCCCTGGGGCTCAGTGTGGCTCCTGCAACACTGGGGGGGGGCATGGCTCACTGAGGCTCCCAAAGCTCCCCAGGGCTCAGCATGGCTACTGCAACATTGCAGGAAAGGATGGAACACAGCACACTGAGGATCCCCAAGCTCCCTGGGGCTCAGTGTGGCTCCTGTGACAGTGGCGGGGGGGGGGGCTCACCCTAACCACTTTTAATGTTCTCTTCTTGTATTAAATTTTTGGAATCTTGATTATTATATGCTTTGGTGTAGATTTATTGTTGTTATGGTTATTTGGACTTCTATATGCTTCCCTTATTTGTATGTCAAATTATTTTTCATGTTTGGGAAGGTTTTTGCCATTTCTGTGAAAAGGGTTTTTTAATGGCACTTGTGCTATCTCTGGCTTTTTCACTGATTCCAGTCAAACTTATCTTGTTTTTCTTTGCTTCATCTTGCTGCTGGGGAATGATTTTTCAAGGTCCCTTTCTATTTTTCAGATATCTTTCTTTTTGTGACTGCTAGTCACAGTCTTGTTTTCTAGATAGGATATTCTATCCTTACTGTCAGGGCCGGGGATATAGTTCAGTGGCTTAAGTGCCTGCCTGGCAAGTGCAAGGTCCTGAGTTCGACTTCCGCTACCAAAAAAATAAATAAATAAATAAATAAACAAACAAACATTCTATCCTTACTGTCATTCAATTAATTGTATATACTTTCCACAGAGTTTTTTATCTCCTGAATTTCTGTTTGGATATAGTTCATGGAATCCATTTCTTCCCTATGTTGGGTATTCATCATTTCCATCATTTACATAAGCTCCTCATTTTTTTTTTATCTGTGTATACTCTTTCATTTTTATCATTATTTCTTTTATCTGAGATCATTTTTCTAGAGCCTCACCCATTTGTTTTTTTACTTCTTATATCACTTCAGAGAAAGTTCTAGTGGGTGGCTTCCAATTTCTTGTATCTCATTGTGCTCTGGACTTGTCCTGGGTGGGCTGGAGTTTTGGCGTTGCATTTTGCTTTAGTGTCTTGTCATTTTCTATTTTCATTTTATTTCATTTTGTTTTCTGTGTTGATGTTTGTAGATTTTTTTATGGTAGATAGCTTTATCACTATTAGTAAGGCTTCCCTAGGAAATGTCTATTCATCAGGTATGTCTTCCAAGTGTCTGTGATTCTTGGTCTTTGTGTGTATCCCAAGAACCTACCTTCCCAATTTATTAAGGATAGAAGCCTATCTATTTGGTTCAGCACCCAGTCCATTGGTACTGATCTATGGTGATGGGTATGACCCCAATCACAGGTTTGTCATACAACAGATAAAAACTGATTATAATAGGTATGACATCCTGGCTAAGGTAGTACAGTTAGTAATAACAATAGTATCAAGAATAGCTACTGACAAATTGTGGTAAATATTAACTTGATATCTTTAATCACAGGAGCAAGTTCTATTTATATAACAAAATGCAATATAAATCAGGAAGTTGTACGCAACAATTTTCCCCTTAGAAGGGTAATTTTACCCTGTGCAGGTGGATTTAAGAGAGATAAGGGACAAAATAGAAAGATGAATGAAGACAAATAGAAGCATGGCTAAGGGACAATGGATGATTACCCAAGTTTTGGGGAACTGGAGAACACAGGAGAGAAATAATGAAAAAGAAAGCAAAAGAACATTGAAGCAAACCAGAAAAAGAAGAGACAATGTTCAATAATATGAAAATATCATAAAATCTAGAGACATAGTTGAAGAAACAAAGAAAATGAATAGAAGAAAACAAAAAGGTAAGAAACCTAAATAGTGAAAAAAAACAAACAACCAGACAAAAAAAGGAAAAACAAATAAAGAAAAAGAAATATAGAAAAATTCCTCCGGTGTCCATGGCTCTGTGGTAGTGTCCAAGTCAGATCCCAGAAATGTTCTGGAATGTGTATTCCCACCAAGTTTGCAGTAGGATTTGTGCTGAGTATGGGGCTGATCTTGGCCTGTGGATGTGGGAGCTGGGACTGGTCTTAAGCTGAAAAACATTATGGATGTCTGCTTCTCCTTATTGTGGTTATATCTATGGTGCTCTCCCAGTTGTCCCAGTTGCCCTGATTTGGGTCTTTTTCTCCTTTTTTGGTTAGACTGGCTAAGGATTTGTCTATTTTGTTTATTCCTTTGAATAACCAACTCTTCAATTTATTCTTTTTTCTTTTTATCTCAATTTCATTATTTCTGCTCCAATCTTTAGGATTTCCTTCCTTGTTCTAGTTTTGAGTTTGGATTGTTCTTTTTGTCTAGGACTTTAGATGTGTTAAATACATGTATCGACTCTACACAAGCAATGTAAACATGCACTGCAAACATGTACACACACAAACACAAAAAGAAAGGGACCAAGGGATGGACAAGGGAAGGAGGGAGGAAAAGGAAAGGGGTTAAAAATGAATTAGGATGTATTATGTACATGTACTAACTTCCCACAAGGAATGTGAACATTATACACTACACACATGTACCAATAAACTAAAATAATAAAAAGGAACAAAACAGTCTTACAAATTAAGAAAATAAAAAGCCACTTTTGCTCCAAATAGAAAAATCTCACAATTATAAATAAGCAGGAGGAATTGGCTGAGTTGTTAAAATTGTCACACTTTTTATATCAAATTATAGAATGGTTTGTCCATATGAAAAGTGTAACAAAAGCCAAAGATTCTTGTCAATATGTTTCCCATGATATAAGTACTTGATGATATAAGAAAACAAAGAGGTAGGTTACAAGGTTTCAACAAAGATCTGGCCAGATTGTTTTGCAGCTTACAGATAACAAAACATCACATATGAAATTAGAAGACACCTAGCTACATGACATAGTAGGACACAGAAAATTCAAAATTTTTATTTTAATAACAAAAAGGAGAGAAAGTAGTAAAACCCACAGATGATTCCATACTTGCCAATGCACTCCAGCCAGAGACCACAGAGAGCACACCTGCAGTTAAATAATGTTGCATTAATGGAGAATATATCCCCTGGGAAACTATGGTACATCTCAATAAGAAGTATGAGAAAGATTTACAGGCTTTGGGACAGTAATAGGTGAACTGTGGGAGAGTTCCAAAGAAGCAGGGCTTTGCTCTGGATTGGATGTTATCAGGAAGTAGGGCAATTCTATGAGTGGGTATCTTTGTAATTCTTATCTAGAAGATAAAGAGATTACAATGAGGCTAAAGTTGTCACAGCTTAAAAAGCAGCAGTCATTCACACCAGCCAGGATATGGGGATGTTGAACTATTTTTATGGGTTTGCCTAAAGCCTTGGATAAGCCTTTGTCTGTGTTCAAGCACAGTTATTGAGTGGTCTTGTTTTCATCTGGATTTATCATAGTCACAGAATGGCCTTGTCAGGTTCACATTTGTGATAAACAGAACACCACAGCCTATCCGTAGCCATTAGAGCCTACTGCTTCTCTTTCTTACACAGATAAAATATGGAAGTACTTTGGCAAAACTTCTGGGAATAATCAGCGCTTAAGAATAGAATGATTTTCTAATAGAATATATCCTAGCATATACAAGAGATTATGACGCTCTAAGCAAATTTACTGAGCAACAGTATAAAGAAGAAAATAGTTCAAGATGTCATTTTGTCTTCAGGATTGATATCTCTATCATAAAATCTCCTCATATAAAAATTACAGTTTCTATTGTCAAGTCTGTTACTATCACAAGGAACCCAAATTCTCCCTCATTAAATTATAAGGTGATTTGTTCTTCCTTCCTTCCCTGTGGTGATACAGAACAACACCAAGCAATATCCTCTAATAACATTTTTAAATCTTTGCCTTTTCCTCTCTAAGAAAAGTGTCTCTTCTCCCAAAAGAGCCATTTTACATCTCTCAAACTGGTCAACATTTCTTCATTTGCAGTCACCACGTTGGTGTAACCTCCATCGTTTCTTATCTGGGGCACTACTATAGCTTCTCCCTATCCATTCTGCCAGAGTGATCCTGAGTTGATTTTACTAATGTGAATAAACTTCTCCCCCCACCTTTTTTTTTTGAGACAAGGTTTCACTTTGTAGTTCAGGCTGGCCCTGAACTCTCTATGTGGGCCAGGTTAGCCTTCAACTTACAGTGATCCTCCTGCCTCAGCTACCTGAGTTCTGGGATTACAGGTGGGCACCACCATGCCCAGCACATCTTCCATTTTGAAAAAGACAAAATCCAAATGACTTAATATCAACCAGAGCATCTACCTTTTGGGCCTTTGTCCATATCACCAGTCACATTCTTCAATATAGATCCTTCTCTGTACTTCAACCTCCTGCACTCCAGGAAAGTCAGCAGCTCATTCTACCAATGATTTAAATTAATATAGTAGCTTAACCAGGTGTGGTGGCGCACACTTGTAATCACAGCATTTGACAGGCTGAGGCAGAGGGATCACTGCAATTTGGAGGTCAGCCTGGGCTACATACTAACTTCAAGGCCAGGCTGAACTACACGGTAAGGCATACACTATCTTATCTTATTTCAAATCACTATTCAAGTTATTATGCTCAAGTCTGATTTCTAATAAAACCATTAATTGGTCACTCTGTGGTCCCTTTATTAGGATTTTCCTCTCTCTTTAAACTATATATGTTAATAAAATATTATAATCAAAGTTCTTCATTATTATATACATTTTCTAGCACATATGTAATTATTAGACTATCCACATTTTTAAATGGATTATACATATTTTACAGGTGAGAAACTGAGACTCATAGCTAAATAAAGCTAGGATTGAAATCCAGATCTTCTGATGCCAAGTTTGTTTCAACAAAGCCACTAGCAACACTCATGCATTCATGTAGTCTTTTTAGGTGGTGACAGGAAATCTTGTCAAGCATATGACCTCAAATAAATGCATCTGAGTCTATCAGCTGATGACTCTGAAATTTTTTTTCCAGCTCCAACTCTTTAATGTATAGACTGCCTCCCTGATATGTATGGTTGGATATGTAGCAAATTTCTTACATTTAATAAGATCAAATCTGAACTCTCAATTTTTGCCTCCCCCCACCAATTTATTCTACATACAAGTCTTTCCCATCTTAGCTGACAGCAACTCTCTCCAAAAACCTACTATAGCTTAAAAAGTCTGTTTCCTGGTCTGAAACATCATCATCTCTCTGCTGAAAAAATCCAATTAGCTTTTACTCTGCTTCTTTCCACAGTACAATTACAACTGAAAAGCCTTTTGAAACGTATTAAGTCGTATCATTCTTCTGCCTAAAATCCATAATGGTTTTCCATTACAATCAGAGAAAAACTTTTACAATGCATTGGCTAGTCTCAGATGACCCACCTCCCTGTTACTTCTCCCACTTCTCTTCTATCCTCTTGCTCTCTCACTTTGGCCCACCCACACTGGGTCATGTACCTCCTACATCCTCAAAGGCTATATTGCTGTGGCCAAGAGAAGTTAAGTTCCTCAGCCAACCACAAGAGCAAGTGCTGTCTCCAGGATTTAAAGTCTGAGCTATGCCTCATGATGATACAATGTAATCTCATCAAACCTTTTATTCTTCCAAAGTAGACCCAAATCATATTGGAATCTCATAACAAAAGTAAGATTTTATACAATTTAAGTGAAATAATATTGGAACTGTGAATCTGCATCAGGGAAAAAAGGTAAGCTGAACCTGCTCACTGCTTCTGACACAACTGAATTCCAGGTACAACAAAGATTTGATAGCTAAAGTATGCTGTGACAGTTAAGCTTGTCAACTTGGTTGGCTTGGTGGCTGTTATAGTCTGTGTCTAGGTGTCCCTCCCAAAGTCTCATGTAGTCATGGGGGTGGTCAGAGATGGATGACCTAGAGGTGGTAGAGTGTGTGATGCTGGGATTAAAGGGTGTGGGTCAAATCACTGATTAGCTTTGGCAACACCCTAATCCCAGCAACCTAGATAGAGTATAAAGGGGCCAGAAACAGCTAAGCTCAGTTGTTGATCTTGCTGTCTTCTGCCCGTCATGAACTGTTCTACTCTGCAAAGCCATGCTGCCCTGGAACCAGCCAATTATGGACTGAAACCTCTACAAACTGTTACCTAAGTAAAACTTTCCTTCCTTAGCTTTGGGCATCAAGTATTTTGTCTCAGCAATGAGAAAAGAAACTAAGACAGTAGCCACCTAGAAGATTAGCAAAGCATACTTTTAGATGTGTCTGGATGGGAACCTCGGGTAATATATAGGATCCCTAACCTGTTCCTCTCTTGAGCTGTTCCCCTGTGCTGCTCTTTAGCTACTTCAAACTAAGCAGCTTCATCACACCATGCCCGTAATGGGTGATATATTGTGTCAACTTCAGATGTTTAGAAGTTTAATGAAGCAACTCAACAGGGGGCCAGGGTCCCCACTTTGTAAATATCCTCATCCATCTTCTGAGAAGGGCATAGAGATGGTGTGAATGCTACCCACCCTAGGGGGTTAGCCTACTTACAATATAAGGGAGAAAAAGAAGCTTGCTCTCTCACTCCATTTTGCTCTTGTTGCTTTTGCTGTCTTCCACCACCTTAAACTATTGTCCCCGTGCCGTGCCACCCTGCCTTGGAGCCAGCCAACTGAAGACTGAAACCTCCACAGACTATGAGCTACATAAACCTTTCCTCCTTTAACTTTGGGTACCTGGTATTTTGTTCCAGCAACAAGAGAAAAGTAACCAAGACAATACCCTTCTGGCATAATTCTCCTGCCTTTAAGACAGCCAACCATGGACTGAGTCCTCTGAACCTGTGAGCCAAATAAACTCTCTTTCTTTAAGTTCTGTCAGGTAATTTGTCCCAGGTAATTACACTGAAAAAACTTCTAGGACATGGGAGGCTGAGGCAGGAGGATGGCAAGTTTGAGCCCAGCCAGGCAACTTGGTGACTTAGTGAAATCCTGTTTCAAAATAAAAAAGAAAGAGGGCTGAGGATATAGCTATGTGTGAACGTCCTGAGTTTAACCCCAAGTACTACAAAAAAAAATTTCTGGGACATATCATAAACTAAATTTTTTATCATATCAGAGGGGAAACTGTCCTTCTGAACAGAACCTAGAAACACAAATCCAGAGGCACATTAAGAAAAAAGGAATGATAAATCTGGAACACAAATTTTTAAAACTGATACAACATATATAAAGTCAAAAACAACTAATGGGAAAATTATTTGTAATGTGCATGTCAGACAAACAACGAATCCCCTTAGTTTACTAAGAGTTACTAAATAATAAAAAGACAAGCAACTACTTTAGAGTTGGCAGAAACATGCTCAAGTAGTTTACAGGAAATAAACAAGCAGCTAAAACCAACCAGAACTGGGTTTCCCTCACAGTACTGCTGGCCCAGTAGCCCTCTCCAAGAAGGAAAGATCATTCTTACGCTCCTTGAGCGTTGGGCCTCTTGAAAACTATTAATTTTCCCTTCACCTCTTCCTATATTTGTCTTCTTTCAGATCATTCCACTCATTCAGCTGTGACTCGGCATTTGCCTGGCCTCCAATCTCTGACATATAGCTGGGGAGTCTCACTATCCATATTGGCAACCAATCTAAAACATGGCCTTGATTTCCCTCACTTTTTCATTTCCAATGTCCTTCATTTCACCCTAGGCACCTACTCCCATGGTAACACCTTTAACTTTTCATTTCTCTTAACTGCTCCTCCTCAAAATTATCTATTTCAAACAACACAACTCTTATAAACACAGCTTCTTTCTGATTTGTATTGACAACTTCATCAGATTACCAAGTTTATGACTACCTGCTTTGTCCGAAGCCATCTGTACTACTTACCTGTCTTGTTTCTGTTTTACTTTCCAACTTATCCACCCAAGAGTTCACGAATGATAATTTCAATAAAATTCTTGCCAATATCCTAACAACATGCTGTGCCCTTTCTCCCAGGCCAGCCATCAGCCCAGATACTTTATTTCTCCATACCCATACTCCATCAGCCTCTGTATGACTGGAAGAAGTCATATGACAAGGCAACTGGGTCCCATTTTACATTAATAAATAATGGTTTATTTCTGATCCATTGTCAAATTTCAGCACACTTGTGAGTACCTCACAGAAGCCTTCTCAGATTGCTAAGGCCAACTACAGTCATCCTATTACAGGCTCTCACTGTGCTGTCTTTTTCATCACACTTATAGCCACAAGTTTACATTTAGTTCACATTATTTGATAAAAATCTATTTTCACTATGGGAATGTAGGATCCATGAAGATGTGACTGGATAGAAAGGACACTCATTTTATACTGTGATTGTTTGAATAGTGCAGCAATGTTGCTTTGTTTTTGAGACAGGATCTCACTATGTAATTCAGGCCAGCCTCAAAATTGCCAAGTGATCCTGCTGCCTCAACCTGCCAAGTTCTGGGATTACAGGCATGTGCTACCATGCCCAAATGAATATTCTAGTAATTTCTGAAAGGACTTTCTTTTTAAAAAAATAAAATCATGACTCTCGTGTAAATTAAAACGAATAGATGTGAGAATTGATTTAACTCTGTTATGGTTTGTGTCTGGATGCCCCCCAAAGCCGCATGCAGTCATAGGGCAGTCTTCTAGAATTTATGATTGATCTATGGTCCAATGCTGGGATTATGGGTATGAGTGCTACACCCACCCTGGAGCAGGAAGTTTGCATACAATATAAGGCAGGGAAAGAGGCTTGCTCTTCCCTCTGCCACTCCTCCCTTTTGTTCTTGTTGCTTTGCCATTTTGCCACCATGAACTGTTGCCCTCTGCCATGTACCACTCTGCCTTGGAGCCAGCCGAATATGGACTGAAACCTCCACAAACTGTGAGCTAAATAAAACTTTCCTTCCTTAATTTTGGGCATCAGGTATTTTGTCTCACTAATGAGAGAAAAGTAACGAAGACAAACTCATTAATTAATAAGGAAACCAATATTCTAACCCATTCTGGTGGCCAAATGTCCAAAATCAATGTGTTGGCAGAGCTGTACTCCCTTGGAGGAGTCTAAAAATAATCCTTTCCTTGTCTTTTCTAGATTCTGGTGGCTATCGGCATTCCATGTTTGGGGGTTACATCACCCTTTCTGTATGTCTGCCATATGGCATCATGACTCCTTTATCTTTGTCTTTACATTGTCTTGTCCTGTCTGCATGTGGCAAATCTTCCCTCTGCCTCATTCTTAACAGGTCACTACAGTAATGATATTAATTAGCACTCATTCAGATAATCCAAAATAATCTGCTCATCTCAAAAATCCTAGTTTAGTTACACAGACCAATTTTTTCCCCAAGTAAGACATTTTTTAATAACATAAGAGTACAATTTGGTATTTTAAGGGGCCATTACTGAAACTACTACAGATAGTTTGCATACATTTTTCATCTCTTTACTCTCTTGACAGGATCTTTCAGTTTTTCATTTTGAGGAGGTATGGTTTATAAATTTTTCCTTTTATGTATCACATTTTTGGTGTTCAGTGAATTGCTTTTTATAAGATGAGTTATTCGAAAAGTCCTGGCTGAAGTGTTATATCTACAATCTAAAACAATTATTACATTGGTAAATGTAGGCTGGAATGTAGATTAAAGCATATTTACTTGTGGCTTCTTTATGTGTAAAAGTCCTGCTGGTAAATGGGCATGGCAATACAAATAAAGCTGTATTTTAAAAGCTGAAAGACAATGAACTAAAGGGAAAGGAATGAAGCCAACTTGCCTCTGCTTTACAGTAGCAAAGAAGACTTCATGTTGTATCTCAAGGGATGAACCGGCACAGTAATTCTCAAATTAATCCTGGACTAAGAGAAAAAATATAGGCATAAAAAACACTATTGCAACACTTGCTGAAACTGGAGTACAGAAACCAATTTAAATAATGTACCAACGTTAAATTTTCTGGCCCTGGTTAACTGTGCTAAGGCTGTAAAAGAGAATGTTCTTTGTTTCTTAGGAATTTCATGCTAAGGCTTTTAGTACAATGAGCACCATTTCTACAACTCTGAAATGGAATAAATCTGTTTCCAGATGGAGACAGGAATATAGAAGAAAAGGGTTTAGAACTTGTGCTTATAGCCAAGAGGATGATTAGCAAAAGCAGACTAAATGTTCTCAAAATGATCACTTACATCGTGCTTCTGAGAAGTACATTAAATTCCATATGCCTAAGCTTTATTCCATCGTATCTACTTGTATTAACCAGCTTTTTATTACTGTGACAAAATACCTGAGAAAATCAATTTAAAAAGAAGATTTTTGCCTCAAAGATACAGAGGTTTCAGTTCATGTTGCTTGGTCTTGTTGCTTTCGTCTATGGAGGCAACACAGTACTTTATGATGTGGGAGGCCCTGGCAGAGGAGATATGTTCACATCATGTTACCCAGGAAGCAAAGAGAGAAAGAAAGGGAACAATATTCCCTTCAAGAACCTGCCCTCCCTAACCAAACTTCCTTCTACTATGCCCCACCTCTTTTTTTGTTTTGTTTTGTGTTTTTTTATTTTTGTTTTTTTCTGTACCGGGAATCGAATTCATGACCTTGCGCTTGCCAGACAGGCGCTGTGCCCCTGAGCTAAATCCCCAGCCCCCATTTCTTTTTTTTTGTTGTTTTTGTTTTTTATTTTATGCCCCACCTCTTAAAGTTTTCACCAAGCCAAGGACCAAGCCTGTAATGTGAGCTTTTGAGGATCATTCTAGATTCAAACTATAGCACTATTCAGTCAAGATTCCTGTGAACCAGAGAGTAGTTGCTGAGGTCCCAAGGTTATTCCAATGCTCAGCAAGTGTAAGAATCACTGCCTTACAATTTTGCCCTTCTATAGACCAACAACAATCAGCAATCTCTGAGAGCTTGTTAGAAATACAGAATCTCAGGCTCACCCATCCTTAGATCTACTCAATCAGAATTTGCATTTTAACAAGATTCTCCGATGTGATTTATGTGGATATAAAGTTTGGCATACGTCAGAATCACCTGGAGAAGTAATCAAGAGAAAGAAAGGCCCTAGCTCACTGAAGCAGGATAAGGCCTATGCCTCTTTGTTTTTAGAGGTTCCTCTTGTTTAAAGTTCCATGTGAAACTGATACATTTAATACGTAACTAACTATGCTAATAGCACTGCAGGGGATAGCTTTTAAAAATGGGTTTTTCCAGTGTAAGGCATGTCTTGACTGTTCTAGAAATCGCACTCTAGTTCTCTAATGTCTTTTAGCATTTACCTTTTTCTCACCTGTTAGCCCCTTCTCTTGCCCTGATGCGAAGTACCATAAAGGTAAAGCTCACCTCCTCACAGTTCACATCTTCATTCAGTAGTTGTATGGCAAAGAAAAACTCCTGTTTTTATTTGGAGAAAGTTGTTCAAAAAGAGATTTTAAAATAACATGAAATGGAATTAACATTTCTCAAGGATAAACCATAATGTAGACACTTGAAAGTATTTTATATTACAAAAAAATGAATGTTGAATAAATATGCTTTAATGAAAATGTACAGAATTTAGTGTATTATTTCAGAAGGAAAAACTGTTATCAGGATTTCAATCTTTGTGCACTCCTGAAATCTCATGGTTTTAAGACCTTTCATGTAATTTTAAAATAACCTGTCTTCTGCTCTCTTTATCTTCCTTGCATTAGACATATTTCTCTGTAATGGCTGTTTAAATGAATACGATAAGACAGGAATATGTTGTGTGGGGAAAATAGAAGAAGTCATTGTGAGGGTTTCAGTAAGTGATGTAATCTCTCAAATCATAGAAGAAAATAAAACTAAACAAACTCTGATTTCAGTCTAATATTGACACTCTATTTCTTTAATGCTTCTATCTTTTCTACTGATCCATACAAGTTTTTACTGGTTCACTCATATCAACACATAATAAAAAATGAAACTAGCAACAAATAGTGTAACAGTCATTTGTGTTTGTAACAAAAGCTTTAACAAAAATATGTAACTCGTACGTGCCTATCCCCTTCCTGTCCTCTGCCTATGAGACAAAAAACTGACAATGGCATTTCCCCCAAGTCTAATTCCAACTCAAAATCCTTTTTTAAAAATTTAGTACATATTTGAAGTACATAATGATTACACTTATCATAGGGAGTTGGTACATATACATCTTAATTCTTTGTTCCCTCCCCCTTCCATCCCTTTCTGTTCTCTCCAACTTTTTTCCTGCTTCCCATTTGCAAAAGCTCCATTTCCATTTTTTCTTCAATTCTCTTTTTTTATAACTTTTCCCTTCCCTCTGTCCCATCTCACCCTTCTTGAGACACAGTTTGACAAACCACTGCTTCATTCATTCATTCTTTCTTTCATTCTTTCAAGAAATAACTATTCTAGGCCATCTTCCAATATAAAGCAAAACACACACAGCCCATGTCCTCACAGAACTTACATATACCAGAAACAAAGGCTCCGAAACAGTAATTACCATACACGAACTGTGGTTTGACAGATGGGATCTTTTTTGCTATCCTTGATTTAGGATTTTGGTGATTTTCACATTAAAAGCTTAACAAAAATGCTAAGCACAGGGGATACAGCTCAGCAGCACAGCATCTGCCTGGCAAGCATGGGGTCATGAGTTCAATTTCTGCTACAAAAAAAAAAAAAAATAGGCCAAGAAATTTACATATTTCCTATGCAAAGGTGTCCACCCACCCACATTAGCCATTTACAAGGACATCTACTCACATTTATACAAGGTAAGCCTTCAGACATCTGGACAGTGTGATGAAACATCAAAAGCCATATGAGGCCGGGCATGGTG
>NW_004955430.1:12215945-12221314 GCF_000276665.1 Chinchilla lanigera | reverse complement strand
GGCATTTTAGATTTAACTTATGAACAATTTTTTTTTTCTTTTCAGACTCCTTTTAATGTTTGTTTTGTTTTTTAAACTGGTGTCTTCAGCTCTGCATACAGGAAGCCTATGCTACAGCTCAGCTTGTGGAGCCCAGAAGGCCCAGGCCCCAGGAGTTCCTGCCAGAGCTGAGGATCACCAAATTCTTGAGTTACAACCCAAATGCCAGCCAGTTGTGAAAGGACTCACAATGCCAGAAAGTGTATATAAGAACACAAAAGTGTCAGTGTGAGCCCAGAGGCATATGTTTATGGATGTGATTTTGCTCAGTGCTATCTATAACTGCTACCATTACTGCTATCAAAATGGCCCCAATGAAGCTAAAAAAGAAGCTAAGAAAGGAAGGGAAGGTAAAGAAACCAATCACAATTGAGAAGAACGGTGTTAAAGAAAATACAGAAAGAGACAACTTTAGACCAGTTTTTAGTTCTGAGATGGCCGAGACCTAGTGAGCCAGAAGCAGGTCCTCGTGGACTACAGACTCTCCCCAGGAGGAAAAGGACACCAGAGAGCCAGACTCCTGATGTTCTAATGAAGGGACTCTCCTTCTAAACAATAACCACCTTCCATTTCATCCTCCCTTCCTGCAAGCCAAAGATGTCAACCTGAATGGTGAGTACAGCATGAAATTGTTGTTTCTGGTAAACTAGCCACATTTTATAACTTTTTGGTGAATATGCTAGGAAAATTATTGGTGTTCCTGCTAAATTGAGCACATTATAAAACTCTTCTTCATTATGAAAAGGTTATTAAGGGGTGCTTTGGGAGGTTCAGAACACATTATGGGTATTTCCATTATTTTTTATGGGAGAAATAGTCTTGATTTACAACCAGCTTGAATTACAACCAGGCTTTGTGAATGAATTGCGTTTGTAAATCAAGGGTCCACTATACCTGGCTCCACGCTTCACAGACTGACCATACTATGCATCAATGTACTTATTTGAAAAAAAAAAAATAGGCGTAAGATCATTGCCAATTCCATAGGTTTATCATGAGGACAAAATGAATTAATGCATACAAACCATAAACATTTCCTGGCACAAAGCAGGGCCTCAGTCAGCATTATCCATTATAATTCAATTAAATATTTACATGTCTAGTATTATGCTAAGGGGAATGAAATCTCCTAAAATAAAACTATGGAACAAAAATGTTGACATATAATAAATCAGTTTTAAGGAAGCAACATTTATTTCTGAAACAAACACGCAAAGCATATAAACAACATGAAGGAGTATCTATTCCTTGGAGCCAGTCTTCCTGCCTTATGTATGCAACAAGATTCTCTGATGTGATTTATGTGGATATAAAGTTTGGCATAGCTTTTCTACAGCGTGCTACTATTGAACTGAACACAACATTAATCCAACATAAAGTACCAAAAAAGTAGTCACAAATGTTTTGAGGTTTTGCTATATTTCAGTTCTGAGAAATTTCTTCCCACTTTTGGCCACCAAATTATTGACTTTTATATCGCTATCAAGTTAATCCATATCATACTGCATGATAACTACTGCATGAATCTCTTTCCAAAAAATATTTTAAAAAAAAATAAATTCCAGGGAGATTTTAATGTCCCTTCTTGATTGCCAATAAACAGGGAGGAAACTCTGTATTATCTCTACTGTTTTTGATTCGTATTATTTTGTCTTGAGACTCTGTATCATTTTGAATGTTCTTGCTTTGATTTGTTTATGTTTGCAACACTGGTATGCTGCTACTGTTCTATTTCTTTGTTTGTTTCTCATTTACTACTCTCTTTAAAATAAATTTAAAAATAATAAAAAATTAAAAAATAAACTGGGAGGAGTTTAACTTCTTTCTTTAAAAAATAGAGAAAGGTCATTCTGAGCCACCTTTAAACCAGAGTATTGCCTTTTCTTTCTCAAATTTTGTTAAATTAAAAAAAACTGGAACTATCAGAGAAAGAAGAAATTAATTCTTAACAGAATTTCAGCTCTTTAAGTGAACACCAAGTCAGTAAGATATATACATCGTAATAAATGTTAAGAACAATACTAACAATAAGTAGTTTCATTGGAATTTTAGAAACATGCAGGGGAGAATGGGAGTGCTCATTATATTTTAAATATATCATAAACTTAAAATTAATGAAGTAACCAACATGCATTCACATTTTGAAAAAACAGGAAAGCAATACAGCTACAAATATTCACCATTATTTATGACCAAGATTTTTAAGGAAATATTTTGAATTATGCCCCCAATTCTAAACACCTAAAAATTAAACAAGAAATTTTGACTAATTGGGTTACTCTTTCATAGGTTCTTCAAAATTTATCAACTAAATGACATGTCCCTACACTGTACTTTGTTAATACCATTAAACCATGGATTATCTCAGAATTAGGATAAGATTGTATACAAAAAAAAGTAGCAAAACACAGACCAGTTGTCAACAGCATAAACTTTGGAGCCAGATTTCCTGGGTTCAAACTCTCTGTAGTCTATCCCCACTACTGTACTATGTCACTGAGGGTCAGGTCCTATCATCCCTGTGTCTTGATTTCTTGATCCGTCAACAATAGTAGTGAGTACACATGAGAAATAGTTGTGGTGAACATTAAATGAGATACATAGAAAACTCTCAGAGAACAAACTGCAAGCACTCAAAAAATTGGAGCTAAATTAAAATTAATATAAAGAACTTAGAATCACAGTTGCTCATCTACAAGCTACTGCTCTTCCTTAATTCCAGTACTCAGTGGGCTACAACCTTCACAATTACCTGTTCGAAAAATGAGTTAGCTGATCTCACAGCTGACAAACTGAATTAGAATCTCCTGCGGTAAGATGCCAGGAATCTGCATCCTAAGTGGTTGTTATATACACTACAGTTCAAGAAGTAACTCATTAAGCTTAATTATGCTCAAGAATATTTCCACATTTACCTTTTGCTTTCCTTATTCCCGCACTGGAAATGAAGTCTCCTTATTCCCTTCATTCAGATCCTTCAATAATTATTAATGTATTGCCTACCATGAGCCAGGCATCATGAAGTCAAGAGCAAATTCCAAGTTCAGCTTGTACGTTGCTGTGACATCCTGTTTTGTTTTTTTTTTTTTTAATTTTATTTTAACTCAGAACAACTAAGTTTGCTTTGTCAGTTGGATAATTTTTAAGGCTGAAATGGATACCTTTAAAGAGCATGGATTCATGTTAACGGAGTCAACAGAAAGAAGCCACTCCAGCTATTTCTGCAAAGATACACAACTACTACATTTCCTACAGAAGTTGGGAAATTAGGGCTGATATGGCAAATTAATGTAACTTCACATGTCAACTCCAAATAATTATTTACAGTAATGGTACTAATTGCAACTTTGAGTGCTTCATTTGGGATTGTGAAGCTTTCAGTTTAGCAAGAGAAGTCTGATTACTAATGAGGACTACCACAGATGAAAGGAACGTTTGGAAGTAAATAACTGAACTTTTCCAGGCTTCAGATTCCCCACTGTAAGGTCATCTGGGTCGCCCACCCATTTTCTTTCCATGTCCTGACTAAAACTCAGATTACTTTCATCTCTTACAGTGCTTACAGTTTGTTCTCTGAGAGTTTTCTATATATCTCATTTAATGTTCAACGATTCCTAACCAGCTAGAGGGTTTCCAAGTTGGAGCCCTGAACACTGCGTTAGTCTCTGAAGTACTAAAAGTTACCCTGGCCCCGAACCAAAATTCCTTACACTCTCATATAAACTCGATGCCCTGACCCCTCACTGCAGCCATACTCGGAGCATCTATCCTTTTCTCTCACAGTCTGTCCTAAGGACAAGCTGCAGCCCTCTATAAATTCCCTTTGTAAATGCTTGGACTGATCACCCTGGCATTTAGTGCTTCTTTCTTTGGAATCCCAACTACCTCCACCTCCAGAGACTTTGCAACACTACTTGGTGGGAACTTCCCCGACACTCCCTGTGGGATAAAGAGACGGAGGGCAAGAGAAAAAAGAAAGAGAACATGGAGCTGAACTTCCAGCCATCTTCGGATTCCGCAACGGTACGGCACCTCCCTGACAGAGTCCTTGCTCCCCCTTTCGGTTTTAATTCTCCTAAAAGCTGCCTCCGTGTGGCACGCTGCCTGGTTCACCGGCTCTCACGAGAGGGAGCCCTTGCGCAGAACCCCAGAGATGCGACGCTGACACACTAAAAAAACAGGAAGCTTCAAATACCTACAGCGTCTGCCACTCAAAACTTTCGGAGCAACTCCGCCCTTCAATCTGACGACTCTGAGCAAGAAACACCCTCCAGACGCGGGCTCTACCCGGGACAAAGGGGTGGGGCCCGTCGCTGCGTCACTAGTCCTCGCCCGTTGGCGGGACGCTGTGACGTTACTTGTGGGGCGACGTCGCGTCACGTGACCGCCGCCAACCAGCCAATGGGTGAGCGCGGCGAAGAATTTCGAATGTGGTGGCGGCGGCAGCGGGCGGCGCGAGACGGTGCCGTGGTCCTGGGCCGCTGGAACGCGGGCCTCGCGCCAGGCGGGACGGCTTTGCGGAGTCGTGGGATGTGAGGAAGAGGGCGACAGCTGCAGAAGTACTGGCCCGAGGTATCGTTTTGGACGCGCCTGAGGACGGGCCCCCATCCATCAGCCCCCGTAACCGCGGCGTTTCCCGTGAGAAAGGCCGCGAACTTCCAGGTGCGCAGCAAGGGCTGCCTGTTCAGCCGCTCTCAGGGTCTCAGCCTGGTTGCTAAACTCGGTGGCCGCACGCTCACACCGTGGAGTCTGAACGGCCTGGCTCCTCTGGCTTCTCAGCCGCCTTGTTTGCGTTTAAATAGACGGGGACCCGAACCTCCTACCTGCTGAATTGTTTAGATGAAGTGCTACGCAGATAAAGCATTTACAGTCCTGGGAAGCCGGTCTTCGCGCAAGGACACACAAAAGGCAGCTGTTTCTTTGTGCAGCGTGCCACCCTTATCATCTTGTCTGGTCCAGGACCTTGGCTCCTTCGGTTATGCGGGAGAGACCGGCAGGTAGTAGGGTTGTACCTGGCTGCCTCTGCAGCAGGACTGATCACAGAATATGGGCGGAGAAGAACTAGGCCAGGTTCTTCTGAGTATCACACACATTGAGACCATCATCCCACACTAACTTGTCTGTGTTTTTATTCGTTCTGCCACACCCCCTGTTGACACCATTGGCCTGCACAGGAAGGAGGACCTCTGATATAGCACATTTCTTTAATGAGTTTAACTACTTTAGATGCAATAACAGACGCTTTTTTAGATAAGGCTTTGCTTTTAAAGTATCTAAACTGCATCAGTTATTTCTGCATGGCTTTTTTTTTTTTTTTTTTTTTTTTTTTT
>NW_004955430.1:12180420-12215845 GCF_000276665.1 Chinchilla lanigera | reverse complement strand
TAGTAGAGAGGTTTGAGCTAGTAGTACTCAGGCAAAAACACAACATCCCTGAACCAAAACATAAAATACTTCAAAACCAAACAGATCTGATATTACACATGGTTCACCACCACCCCCATTCCACAATGGAAAATCCAATGGTTGTTTCATTTTTGATGTTTTTTTTTTTTTTTGAAACGGTCTTGCTATGTACTGCAGGCAGGCCTTGAACTTAACTATGTAGCCCAGACTAACCTCGAACTCGCAGCGATCCTCCTGCGGCCTTCCAAGTGCTGGGATTACAGGCATGCCTGGCTTTCAAACATCTTCAGTTCAAACTTCAAAAACTTCAATGTAGTAAGTTATTTTATACAACCCACCTACTATTACCGGTTTTTTTTTTGGTACCTTGAATCGAACTCAGGACCTTGCACTTGCCAGGCAGGCACTTATGCCAGTGATCTATAACCCCAGCCTCTAGTTTTTTTGAAAAAATTGTACCACTTCTACTGGAAGCATCCCAATGTATTGTATGTACATTCATAGAAATAAAATACTTAAATTGATTTACAATATCTAAGGCTGAGAGCCCTGTAGAAAATACATAAGGTTTAAGAAAATACTTGACTCAGAGGAAATGAAGATATCCTTTATACTGAAAGTTGTAGACATAGATTGTTTTTTTGTTTTTGTTTTTGTTTTGGTACCGCAAATCAAACTCAGGACCTAGCACTTGCAGGCAGGTGCTGTGCCGCTGAGCTATATCCCTGGCCCTATACATAAATTATTATAAGAAGCTTTTTTAAAACAATTTTAAGATCTGCAAAGTGCACTACACACTGTAAGAAAATTGTTCATGAAAACAGGATGTAGTGGTACTTACCTATAATCCATCCCAGCATTCTCAGAAGCTGTGGCAGAAATATTGCAAGCTTGAGCCCAGCTTGAGCAAGTTATCAACTCTATCTCAAAATAAAAATTTTTTAAAAAGTCCAGGGTTGTAGCTCAATGCAAAGGCCTTGAGTTCAATTCCGAGTACCACATAACAACAAAAAATGTTCATGCTTACTATTACTATCATGCTGAAACATACCTGATTTGTAGCGCTGAAAGATTTAAAATACTTAATACAAGCGCCTGCCTGGCAAGCGCAAGGTCGTGAGTTCGGTTCCCGGTACCGGAGAAAAACCAAAAAAAAAAATAAATAAATAAAAAATAAAAAATAAAAAATAAAATACTTAATACATGTGTTTTAACATACTCAGGAGCAAATGTTGTCAGTACATGTTTCGCTACTTTTAACTGTCATCTTTATTTAATATCCCATTTACTACTATGTGCATAACTTGCTGAAAATTAGCAAAGTTTAGATTTAGCAATAACTGAGATTACTAACATGTTTCTCTGCTCCAGTTCCTGTTTTGTCCACCTCTATTATTGTTGTAGCCTATTAAAGTGGTACATAGTGCTACGCAGTTAAACCTTACGTTGGCTTTCTTGAATATTTGTACCCATCTTAAGTGATACTGGGTGAAAAGTATAGAAGAGAGACTATTGGTTGAGTGACCTAATCCAGTAAATTAATAATTTTTAAAAAGCTGAAAAATAGGGGCTGGGGATTTAGCTCAGTGGCAAAGCGCCTGCCTGGCAAGCGCAAGGTCATGAGTTCGGTTCCCGGTACCGGAGAAGAACAAAAACCAAAAAAAAAAAAAAAAAAGTCTGAAAAATAAAACTCAAATATGTATAATGCCTCTGAATGAATACTATAATCTCATGCACTAAAAGTTTGCCATGAACATCATAAAAAGCATAAATAATAATGGCATCAAAATAATAAACTGGGTGTGGTGGTACATGCCTGTGGTCCCAACTATGGGACACTAAGACTGGAGAATTGCTTGAGCCCTCAAGTTCAGGTCAGCCGGGACAACATAGCAAGATCCCTTTTCAAAATAAGAAAAAAATTTAAAAGGGCTGGGGATGCACCTCAGTGGTAGAGCACTTGCCTAGCATTCATGAGACCCTGGGTTTAATTCTCAGTACTACCAAAATAAATAAAAATAAACATTTCTCGTAATGTCTAGACAGCGGTGGTGAACTTATGGCACACCTGCCACAGCAAGCTGTTTTTTTATCATTGAAAGCTCTAAAAGGCTTACCATCATTGGTGTAGAATATAAGTCTTCAATGAGTGTCTGTTAAAGAATTAGTGACATATTATGGACTGTATGGGTTGGAGATCATATTCAATAATATTTCCCTATGAGTGGCTGAGAGTTACATGTCAAAAATATTAAGGAGATTTTACAGCTTTGGATTTTTCAAAAGAGGCATTGTGCTATAGACATGAGTGATTCTGACATCTGTTTTGTTTTTTGTTTTTTGAGAGGGGTTCATTGTGTTGCCCAGGCTGACCTCAACCTCATGATTGCCCTGCCTCAGCCTCCTGAGTAGCGGGGATTACAGGTGCACAGCACAGTGCCCAGATATTGAGATTTTAGAGCTGCAAAATCAAAAGTATCACCAGGTTAGTTAGCAGACTACTTTGAGTTAATTCCAGTTAAGTTACTACTTAATTCCTTACGAACAACTTACGTTTTCAATTTTTAATTTATATTTAATATTATCTCTGAGAAAAGTATTTTCTGTTGTTTTCAATTTGTAGGCAGAAGATGGCCAAGGAAAGGTGCCAGAAAAAGTCCTTTCAAGATAGTCTTGAAGACATAAAGAAGCGAATGAAAGAGAAAAGGAATAAAAACTTGGCAGAGATTGGCAAACGCAGATCCTTTATACCTGCACCATGCCAAGTTATTAGTAAGAGCTGTTTATGTTGTCCTTTTACATCACTTACTAAGTTTAGATTCAGTACCTGATAAATTTATTTTATCCCCTTTTAGCCAACACTGGTGCACTGCTGAAAAATTACCAAGATAACAACAGAATGCTAGTTTTAGCTTTGGAAAATGAAAAATCCAAAGTAAGAGAAGCCCAGGATATCATCCTACAGCTAAGAAAAGAATGTTACTACCTTACATGTCAGCTGTATGCACTGAAAGAAAAACTTACTTCACAACAAACAGAAGATACTGCTCAGGTATTTTTATTACAAAGGCTGAATTTCTTAGGGGAGAGATTTAATCAGTGAATGAAAAGCTTAGATCAATTTATAAGTTAAATTAATTGTGGACAACTCTGTTATTACTGACTTGATTAAAATATCCTCCTGGCTCTCGCACAGGTATTTTATATGACCAGTTAAGAAAGCTTCAAGCATATAGATAAACAAAGATTATTACTGCTTTTACTTGGGTTTGAAAGCAGGTAGCAGGACAACATGCAGAAAAAATGGTTTAGCCTTTTGCACTGCTAGTCGTGTTTTGAATGCTTAATTACATGAGTCAGAGGTAGGACAACTAAGATAACAGTCTGAAAGTGTTTGCTGAGGTAAACTAGTCCAGAACTTTAAATCACTGCCATGTTAAATTTATCTTTCCTAGGGAAGGAACAACTGGGATGAGGGAAAGGAGAAAAAGAAGGAAAAATACGTGTGTGTCTGTGTGTGTGTATATATATGTATATAGAAGGATAGCTGGGATAATTTTACTGCTGATGTCTATTGGCTTATTAAAAGGAACAATTAATGCTTACATTTTTTTTGACCAATTTGATATTCTTATATCTGGTAATCTGAACAACTAATTTGAAGACAACAATATGCAATATCACAACCATTGGTCAATTCCTACCATCATGTCTAGTGAAGTTCTATATTGTGTCTAATATTTTCTTTTATGTTTTTATTCTCCTTAATGATTTGATCAATCTTCCATTCTTACATCTGGTAATCTGAGGAACTTCATTGAAGATAACAATATGTAATATAACAACCACTGTTAATTCCTATCATTTTGTTTTGAAACCCTGTATCATTTTTATTATGTTTGTATTGTTTTGTTTTTGTCTATGTTGTCATTATTTTTTTATTCTCCTTAAAATAAAACAAATTATCTATGTAGTTTTGCTATATCCAGTAAGATTTTATGAGAAATACCTTCATTTGGCCTTAGGGAGTAACTAAGTGCTTTCAGAGAATCGTTTTTAACCTAGTTGGCTAAATAAGAAAGAGTATATACCTCAGACAACATTTGGCTGACCACATTTTTCATCTGATTTTGTTTGCACGAAGGTCATAAGCAGGGGTGTAAATGCGGCCTTGCCAGCCAAAATATGACAGACGTGGGCAAAGTTTGTCCTAGGACATTCTTTTGTTTCACCGTGAGAAGTCTGAGAAGAGTGCCGATGCGCCTGTTCCTCTTCCCTCTGCTCAGAAGCTGCTGCCAGGGAAATTGGATGGAGGACAGCGTGGAGAGCGCCAGTGTTAGTAGGGCAGTTTGCTTTCTCCCAAGTGGCCATCCATTTGCTGTGCCAGTGAAGAGCGTACACTGGCATTTAGGCCAGAAGGTCAGATAAAAAAGCCAAACTATAGTGATGGGGATGGCACATCCCCATCAGGGGCCATGAGAGAGGAATTGAAGTCACTGCTGTATTGACAGCGGAAGTGAGAAAGAGTTCTTCCTTCCTTGTAACTAAAAATGATTCTTCATTTCAACTACATGTGATAAAGACACATGTGTAATATACATGTAGTATGTACATATATAGTTGAATTGCCTTTATGAAGATTAGCTATGATTTCTGCACTTTTGCATAACTTAGATTTTTTTTTTATTTCTTCTGAATATAATCTTTTTTAGTTTTTTCATTTCCTTGTCCAGTCTTAGTAGGAGGAAAAGCCCTCCAAAGGCATATCAGACTTCCTCCTCCCTTCCAAACTTTTGCTAAAACACACAGCAGTATGAAATGAATACTCAAAAAAATTACAAAACGGTGGTAGGAGGGATCCTAGTACTGCAGGCCCTTTAAAATTTATCTTTTTTTTTTTTTTTAGTATTTATGAAAATGTGTTTGTTGCTGAGCACGTGCAGTCTTGGCATTTGAAACATCAAAGTTTATTTTCTGTCATATGCTTATTATATGTATTTCTCATTTTCAACCATCATTTCACACTTGTGTTTCAATGTTTAAGTCAACTTTAATGTGATAGAAAAGCTAAAGTGGGTCTTTCTAATAATGTTATAGTATAGTTCAGTATTCTTTTCTCCTGTATTTACCTTGCATAATAATGCTGTTTGATGTCAAATTGAAAAGTTTTAGAGAATTAATTTCCAGCTGGGCATGGTGACTCAGGCCTGTAATCCCAGCACTCTGGAAGGCTAAGGCAGGAAGATTCCAGCTTAAAGCCCAGATTGGGTAGCTTAATGATTTAGCAAGACTTTATTTTTTAAAAATAAAAAAGAGCTGGGGATATTGCTCACTGGACAGGCCCCTCTCCAAAGAAAGATTTTCCAGTTATTTTATTTCTGATAAAGTTTTAGCCTATTCGTTATAAAGTCAATATATTGTAAGTTCATCAGATTTCAAAAATCACAAGTTAAATTAGCATGATCTTCTGAATTAGACGGGAACTCTTATCTCTGACACAGAGCTACAAATCTCCTTCTGTCTATTCCTTACTTTTGTTTTCTCCTTCTGTCTATTCCTGTGCTCCCCGTGTCCCTTCTTGTTACAGTGGCAGAACTATCTGCTCCTCTGAAGAGCCTCCCTCCATGTGTGTCAGATTCCCTTCCCTCACCTTCAGAATTTCATTCCTAGAAATTTGTTCTCCCTGTGCCTCTCTACTGCATCATCTGGCCATCATATAAATGTGCTTTGGTATCTGTTGCTTAAAAGGAAAAGCAAATAAATGAAGCCTCTCCTTGTCCCATACAGCATCTGTCTCATGTCTCTGCTTTTCTTCACAGCAGAACCCTCCCAAAAATAACAGTGTAGTCACTATCTTCATTTCTCCAGTTTCTATTCACGTTTCAAATTTTTGTGGTGGTGGCAGTACCAGGGGTTAAACTCAGGGCCTTTGCACTAACCTATACCCCAGCTTTTGTGTGGTTTCGTTTGGTTTAGTTTGGTCTGGTCCTTTCCAGTCCAGTCCGGTCCGGTCCAGTCCAGTACAGTCCATATGTCACTAAATTGCCTAGGCTGGGATCTAATTTACAATCCTCCTGCTTCAGCCTCCTAGAGTGCTGGATTTAGAGGCATGTGCCACCACATGCAGCTTTCAAACCATTCCTTTCTTACTAAATAATTTTTTAGGGCTGGGTGGAGTGGTGAACACCTGTAATCCCAGGACTCTGGAGGCTGAGACAAGAGAATCACTGCAAGTTCAAGGCCAGCCTGGGCTACACAGTGAGTTCAAGGCCAGCCTGAACTACATAGTGAGACCCTGTCATTGTTGGGAGGCTGACACAGGAGGGTCACTGAAAGTTTGAAGCCAGCCTGGACTACAAGTCAGTTCAAGACCAACCTGGAACACATAGCTAGACCCTGTCTCAAAAAAAGCCCGTAATCATATTTTTATTATTTATTACTTAGTTTGCAGTACATAGTGATGATATTCCATGTAAGGAGTGGTACATGTATATAACACATCCATTCTTACCCTGCTTCTGTCCCTACCATCCTGTTGTTACTGTGTATCAAGGTTACCGAAACCTCATTACCAAAGTCAGTGGTCACTCCTACTTCTCACCCTCGCAGTAACATACAGCAGAGACGACTGTGCATTTGTACACTTTAATCCCTTCATTCTCTTGACATCATACTTACCTGGTTTTAGCCAGGCGTGGTGGCGCATGCCTGTAATGCCAGCACTCGGGAGGCTGAGGCAGGAGGATTGTTGCGAGTTCCAGACTATCCTGGGATACAAAGTGAGCTGAAGGCCAGCCTGAACTGCATAGTGAGACCCTGTCTCAAAAAGATTAAAAAAAAAACCAAAACTACTTCCCTAGTTTCCTTTCAACCTCCTGACTGTTCAATCTTAGTCTTCTCTGCTTAGCTACTACTTAGTATCTCCACTTCGGCACTTATGGAGGATCTCAAACTTCATATAATCCATAACTGTTTTTTCCTGTCCCAAACATTGTATACTTGCACTCCCTCTGTAATTCTTACTCATAAAGGGATGCACTCACCTGCTTAAGCCAAAACCGTAAGAAGCTTCCTTCCCCTTTGTTGTCCTCACTTCTATCGCTATTGAGTTCTTGTTCACTATTCATTGTCTCGGGGCCTTCCAGTGGGCCTCACCGCCACATCATGTCTTGCTTGATTTCTCTGAGGATTTTTTAACTCGCTGGCTCCTTTTTTGTTTTTGTTCTTTTGAGACCGGGTCTCACTGTGTAGTTCAGGCTGGTCTTGAACTCACTGTGTACCCCTGGCCAGCCCTGGACTTGCAGCATTCCTCCTGCCTCAGCCTCCTGGGTGCTGGAATTACAGGTGTGTACCGCCTCATCCAGCTCCCTTGGTTCCTTTCATCCCATGTTTCACACAGCAGCCAAACTGATCTTTTTCCATCTTTTCATTTGATTTTCCTGCTTAGTATTTGTGCCTTCCCATCACACTGAGATTAAATTCCACACTTGCGGCTCTCAAGGCCCCCCATTATCTGACCTCTGAGTGTACATCTCCTACTAGTGCCAGTGACCGTGTTCTAGTCACATCAACCTTTCTGTCTGGAAAGACAACGAAGTTTGCCTGTGGCATTTTTATTTGCTGTTTCTACTGCTTCTTCTTCCTTGTACTTTTTCAGTGGCTGATTACTTTGCAGTCTTCAGGTCAAATACAATCTTTTAGGAAAAAAGTCTTCTAACCTGTTTATTCTCTGTTATTTCACTCTGGTATTTCATTCATAGCACATACAGCTATCTAAAATTTATATATCTGTTTTCTTTTTAATTTTCTCTCCCTACACTAGGATGTAAGTTTCAAGAGGATAGGATTTTATCTTTTAGTTGTTCAAATTCCGGTTCCTAAAACGGCATGGCACTATAATAGACAGTCAGTAGGTGTGTATTGTTGAATAAATGAATGCTTTGTCGTAAATACTTCAGTTGAAACAGTGTTTTCTTCTATTTTAATGCATTAACAGAACCAGGAAGTATGTGTCTCAGGAATGGACTCCAATAATGATGACAACCCCAGGGACTTATTTGCAAAGGATTTACCGTTAGTATTCAATTCATTACTATGATTATTAATACTAAGATTGATTTAAGTCTCTGGTCCATTTGTGAAAGGAAATTTAGTCATACTGACTCTCACATTTGGAGTCAGATGGTCTCTCTCTCTCTACTGAGAATATATAATCTGGTTTAGGGAAAAAGAATATGTATTTCACACACCTGGCACACACTGATGCAATTTCTTACCTGTGAATTTCTTACCTTACTCCACATACCATCTTCTTTTGGATCCAGTACACATTATGTTTGCTTGTGAATTAGAGATTTAATCACAGATCTTAAGTACACATTTCGGTGAGTCTGACTAAGACATACACCCATAAAACCGAAGACATAGTAAAGACACAGTGCTCTGCCCTCATCCTAGCTCAGGGCTTCCCAGTCTTCGTACCTTGGGCATTGTGAGCCAAGTGATTATTTGTCCATCCATTGTGGGGTTTTGGACCATTTTTTTACCTCTACCCATTCGTTGCCAGTAATATCCCCCTCCCCAGTTCTGAGAAGCAAAATGACTTCAAGTATTACCAAATCCCTGGAAAGGATAGTTACCCCCAGGTAAGAACTATGGCCATAGGCAATTCCCTGGCATCCCATGCAAATCTATCCTCTGTTCACTCATGTAACAAAAAATATGTTTTCTTTTCATCATTAATAGCTTTTAAACTTACAATTGAAGACCTGGCAAAATATATTATGAACAAAAAGCAAGGCAGAAATCAAGTTTTCATAAGATTTCTAAAGTAATTATTAGTTACTGCAGCTCTGTGTTGCCTAAACATATATTTAATTTTTGACATCTAGAGCAGAAAATTCTGTATACAGAATAAAGCATAAAACTCCAATTGGGATGAATTGCCAGTAATAGGTTTTGAGAATAAAGAAAAGTTCTTGTCTCATGAACCAGAGAACAACTGTGTTTAAGAACCTCAGAAGAGTTCCATGGTCGGTACCATATGTTACTGACAAATCACAGCTCTGCTAATGACAAAGCAAGCTAGCTCTAAAGACTTGAGCAACCAGCTGGGCGTGGTGGCGCACACCTATAATTCTAGTACCCTGGAGGCTGAGGCAGGAGGAATGTTGTGAATTCAAGGCCAGCCTGTGCTACAAAGTGAGTTCAAGACTAGCCTGAACTGCATAGTGAGACCGTGTCTCAAAAAGACCAAAAAAAAAAAGACTTTAGCAACAAGACTGCATGTTTAAAGACTAAACCAATTTGGGTTGGCTCTTTCTCCAGTTAAATGAAATTGAATCATGCCATATTTTCAGGCAGAACTGTGTGACTTGATATTAGTGGGAGTTGAATGTCAGTCATAACAAATCAGCCTTCATGTAGTTACCATAAGTATTTCTTGTTTCCTTTTATACAAAACAGATGTATTGAGTTGGAATGGGATTATGAAATGATACTAAAGGATTATGAAATGATACTAAATGATACTGATACTTAAAATTTAGGAAAATTTTCATTTTTTTTAATATAATTTATAAGTATATTTCTGTTTTTCATTGGCATTTTCTAAGGCAAGATCCTCTTCAAGAAACTGGCCTTCCAGGACATGGAGAATCACTCCAAACAGAAGGTAATTCAAGTAAAAATCTGAAAATATACTTGGAGAAAAGTAAACATAACTGGACTTCTCTAATTCTGCTTTGATTTTAACTTTGTAAATGTGTTCATCTGCTATTCTCAAGGCAAATCAGTTTATTTTACATAATAGTAATATAAGTGAAAATAATATCAATTTAAATTACATCCATCCATCATGCCAAATCTGTAACCAGAAATCCTGACTATATGGCTATAATTTACTAAGCCTTACTATGTGTAAACCTCTGTGTTAGGCATTTTATATACATTGTCTCATTTAATTCTCACAATGACCTGCAAACATACGTATAACCAGTTTCATTTTATATAGACTCACAGAAGTAAAACATTGCAAGAAATAATCCAGATGGTAAGAAAGAGGATTTAAACTCAAATCTGAACTCCATGCCATTCTTGCTATTTTTAAATAGGTGTGTCGGTTTTCAAATATCTGCTTTGAAGAAGGGCAGTACTGGCATAAGCAAACGTACATGAAGAGCCCACTTTTCCTATAAGTACATTATACTTCTTACCTGAAAAGCCTTTCAGTTATCCAAATTTTACTAATTTTTCAAAGAACAATTTAGCACCCCCGTTCATGTGTTTGTCCTACTTTGGAACCTGAAGTTCTGTTCCTCTGACTCTATGCTCAAAGTAATCATTTTTCTTCAAACCTTTGAACAAGGAGCACATAAAACCTATACTGAAATATTTTTAAAGATTTTTTAAAATTCTTAGACAAGTTAAATATAACCATCAGTTGATTACTGACAGATAAATAGATGGCAAGTCTTCCAGATTATTATTTATTTAAAATGACAGTAGATACATTATAGAATGATGTTTATGCAACTTTGAATCCTAAGATTCAAAGATTCTTGAAAATGACATTCCAAAAAGTAAAACTGTTTCTCATTTATTTTTTTTTTAAATTCCTAGAGCAAGTACTTTCTACTTCTCAAGACACAGTGGGATCTGCTTTTGATTCAGGTGAAGCTAAGCCTACTACTGATGTCTTACCCAGAACTGTATCACTCCGTCGCCACATAAAGGAGCATTTTAATACTCTAAGTCAATTTGATACTTTGGATGATTTTGAAACCAGTCACTTGGAAGGGCAGTCTTTTGAATTGGAAAGAAACAGGTATGTAGACCCAGTAGGAAACATGCACATATCAAAAAGTGAAGAAAAAAATGTCTGTCAGTGGAACAAAGACAAAATGAATTTATCACCAAGGCTGACTCAACCAGGAAAATTTACCAAAATGAAAGAGGTCATTTTAGAATCTAAATCTGAAGTAAAAAGTAAACATACAGAGGTACAGCTTAAAAAAAGAGAGAAAAGAAAAGCTAACAGAAGAAAATTGAAGTTTACATCAAAGTATAAAGGGAACAAAAGTAAAAATAAGAAAACTGTGTGCTCTCAAAAATTGGATCAATCTGTCAGTTCCACTGATGCTTACAATTTTAATTTGGAAGAGGGCGTTCATCTCACTCCTTTCCGACAAAAAACAAACACTGATTCTGTCAGAGAAGAAATCAGCAGTAAGTCTGAAGTGAGCATCTGTGAATCCAGCAGTTCTGGAGACGATTCTGATGATCTCTATGTACCCCACTGCAAGTATACTCCGAATCGCACAAGCATATCAGATAGACCCGTCACCAGGCCTCGATCAAAAAGAGCGCTAGAACACGCAGATGAACAAAAGGTGGAGGATTCAAAGCCAACAAAAACTCCTCCTAGTAAGTGATCTTGTTTGCCTGCATTTTTAATATTTATGGTAAATGATCGCTCCTGAGCTTATATACTATACTTCACCATCTGTTTCTCTGGGGGAGGTTGGAGACCATCTGTGTCTGGGGGTAGCTACAATCTGACTAGGTAGTGGGGGGCAGGGAGTACAAATCACACTTGTGTCACTCTGACCTACTTCAAGCAAATTAGAATATTTAGCAACAAATATTGCTTGTCATGGAGATAACATTTTCATCTTCAGGAAGTGAGACTTCCTAGGTTTGGGGTGGGGGGCTTGAAGGGGTGGGATGGGGGGAGTGTTTGTGAAATTATGCTGAAAATGAAATCAGACTTGAATCCGTGACTTGGCATTTGAATGGCTTGCTTTATGTTTAACAGGAGCTGTGATGTAAAACAACTGTCTAGCTAATGAGGGTACACTGAGACCAAGAAACTTTGTGCTCAGCTGGCCCACTTATTTGTAAGACAATTAAATCTGGCTTTTATTCAATCAAAAATGGGTGTGGTTGCAGTGTTGGTAAAATATCCTGCACCTGCCCACAAAGATTCTCATCTGGAAATTTTAGTTGTTATCATAAAACTAGCATTTTTAAACATGTTAAAAATCATTCTTGGGGCCAGTGATATAGCTCAGCAGCACAGTGCCTGCCTGGCAAGTGCAAGGTCCTGAGTTTGATTCCTGGCATCAAAAAACAACAAAAAATCATTCTTAAAATATTGTCCATTAATAGTATTTCATTCTTCTTCAGAACAATTCTGAGTCATCATGTTCACTATTTATAGGGAAATTAAAGCCCAAAAAAGTGAATCACATTTCCTAGTCAACCAGTTCAGCAATGGTAGCTTACCATTTTGACTCAAGGTCTTACTATGTAGTTCAGGCTGGCCTTAAACTTGGTATGTAGAACTGGCTAGCCTCAAACTCCCAGCAGTCCTACCTCAGCCTCTCAAGTACTGGGATTACTGGGATTACAGGCATGCGCCACCATGCCGGGCTAAGAATTCGCATCTTTTTAACAAGTTTCTCCTATGAATTCATACACATTAAAGTTTTGGAACCATTACAGCAACTGATTTAATAGGTTGCTTGTACATATTTTTCAAACTAAAAATTAGGATAATTAATGTAATACATACAGTACGCTACTGGTGACAAAAAAGAGACTGAAACCCAGCTAACCCTGGAGCATATGGATGATTAATATAAAATCATCTCACAGTTACAACTCAGTTTTTCTTGAGATACAATTTGCTTTTTAAAGCAATTTAAGACTGTTTGTCTGGGCTGGGGGTTTAGCTCAGGGGCACAGCGCCTGCCAGGCAAGCGCAACGTCGTGAGTTCAGTTCCCAGTACCAGAAAAAAACAAAAAAAAAAAGACTGTCTATCAGGAACATCCTTGCTCGGTGTTGGATACCTACCTCCCAATACTGCATAAATGTAGCTCCAAAGTAAAGTAACTTGTATGTTTATGTAGGAAAAACACTGGTAACTTTTTAACATTATGAGCTTTACTAGAAGGAACACATTTTATCCTGGATTTCACAGCGGGTGTGATTTAGAATTCTTGTTTATTTAACAGAAAAAGTTTAAGTGGCTTTACAAGACTATAGGATCTAGGCATGGTGGCGCACTCCTGTAATCCCAGCCCTTGGGAGGCTGAGGCAGGATCACTGCAAGTTCGGGGCCAGCCTGGGCTACAAACTGAGTTCAAGGCCAGCCTGAATTGCATAGCGAAATGAAACCCTGTCTCAAAAACAAACAAACAAACAAAAAAGGACTATTGGAAATCACTTGATCATAAGGTAAGGTGTTATAAGAGATAGAGAGGGCTGCATGATTCTCAGTAGCAAGGTGTAGCTAAAATGAAATTTCATACTTTATTTTAAATTACTGAGCCGGGCATGGTGGCACATGCCTGTAATCCCAGCACTCAGGAGGCTGAGGCAGGAGGATCATTGCAAGTTTGAGATTAGCCTGGGCTACAAAGTGAGCTCAAAGACAGCCTGAACTGCATAGCAAGACCCTATTTCAAAAAGAATTAATGAATGAATGAATAAAATAAATAAATTAACAAATGAACAGATTACCCCTAAGCTACCAGAGAAGAATGTTAAGTCTTAATAAAATTTCCTGACCTATAATCCCGACACTGGGAGACCAAGGCAGGAAGGTTGCCAGTTCAAGTACAGCCTGGTCAGTTCAGCAAGATTTTGCTTAAAATTCTAAAAAGAGGGAAAAAAGGGACTAAGAATGTAATTCAGTGTGAAGGCCCTGGATTCAGTACCCAGTACTGCAACAAAAGAAAATTAAAGTAAAAACAAAAATAAAGTGTCTTATTATATCAGCTCTTGTGTCTACCATAATTAATATTTCAACACTACCTGGCCTGAAAGAGACAGAAAAAAATAGTGGAGAGGTTTTTAAAATCTGTATTATGCCAGATTTTATGTACATTTAAGGTATGTGAGTAGAATTTTATTTCTGTGAATTTTTCTTGGAACCATGTTCACTAAAAATTGTTTCTGTAGGTGCAACACCTAAGACTCGCCCATCACCTTCATCCCAAAATTGTAGCCTGAAGGATATCACCAATGTTCTCTTGTTTCCCGAAAGAAAAACCAGGAGACTTTCTCTTTCTCCAAGAAAGGAAAGCACACCCATGTGTCTCCCCAAGCGCAGGTGCACGAGCAGCGTGAACTATAAGGAGCCAACACTAGCTTCGTAAGTATCTGTGGGAACTCGTTTGTAGAGAGAGATGTGGGAAGAGTGAAGTTACGGGACATCATTCAAGAATGAGTCTAATCTGAACTGTAAAAATTTGATAGCTGAAGCAAGAATTGGCATATTTTTTAATAATTTTATACTGCAGAATAATACTGGGATACTTATAATTATGCTTAAAATCTCTTTTTACCCCTATAGGAAACTAAGAAGAGGAGACCCTTTCACAGATTTGTGTTTCTTGAATTCTCCTATTTTCAAGCACAAAAAGAATTCGAGATGTTCTAAAAAAAGTATAAAGCAAATACAGTAAATCTCTTTTTGGATGCTGCTTAAATGTATCCTACTTCCTTTTCTGTTGCTCCAATAGAGAATCTGTAAGATAGTGCACAAGTAGGTGGAACTATTGCCATAGAATATTCTCTTAGCAGGACCCTAAATCCGGAACATTTCTTTAGAACCATACTTTGTAATTGTTTGATTTCTTTATACTGCCTAAACCCTTTGATTTTACTCAAAATATACCAACATTTTAGAAATTATATAATTTTCTGGCATCTTTTATTTTTCCCTTAAGTGTGGGATACTAGAGTAATGTTTTTTAAAACTAGGATGGAGATCTTTTGTAAATCCTTATATAATTTTTGAGTAAAACAAATCTTTGACATTCTTAGAAGGTAGACCCTAAGTTTATGGATCGCTTATACTACTGTTGTATTTGATTCCTCAGATAAAAAGTTTACAAGTCACAATCAGAGAAACAGTGGCTGGTCAGGCTTATAATCCAGTTGAGGGAATAGTTATGGTCCCTGAGTAAATGTTCAGATTGCACCTTGAAAAAACCATACATTAACATGTCATGGACTCTCAGAGCTCCTTACTTCGGCAAAAACCTCAAATGTTAAATATATGAATACTAAGAGCTTTTCTCTGTTTTTGATCAGCCAATGAGAAGACATTAGTTCAATTCATGTTTGACATGTACACTTGTATGCACCTCTTTAAACTTGTAAATCGCTATAGTTGGTTCATTTTTAAAGAAGAATAAAATGTGTGTAAGATAAAGCTTGTGTTCTCCTTCTGTTCTTTAAATATCAGAGTATCTATCTGGCTGTCTGTTTAGCCTTCACTGCTCTCATCCTTGAACATTTCCTCTCCCCTCCCGCTTCACATGCTCTGTACTCCCTAACAAGAAACTGCTGGCGTCCAGCCTAACAGTTCTCCCTTCCACCTTTTCATGTCTCCAGCTCTCTGATCAACCAGTTCTAATTTCAGGCTGAGGACGTAGTTCAGTGATATGGTGCTAACAGCGCACACATGACACCCTAGACTTAATCCCCAGCACCAAAAATAATTTCTACTCTTACCTGACCTGAGGTGGTTGTTCTTGGGGGGAGGGGGGATGTTTGTTTTTGTTTTTTAAAACAGAGTCTCACTATGTCACCCAAGTTGGCCTTGAACTCCCTATGTAGCCCAGCCTGAACTTTAAATTGTATTTATGGCTATATTCATTTAGTAAAATAAATCAGACCCACATGTGTAAACGTCATATTGTCTCCCTAGTATAAGAAACTGGATGAGTAAATAAAATCCAAAAGGTGCAATAGATATTGTGAAAGGGAAAGAAATTGCTAAGGAAAGAAGAAAAGAAGGAAGGGAAAAAATTATACACACACACACACAATTACTAAGATAATGGTACTACTAACCATCAAGGCCAGTTGGTGTACATAACAAGTTGAAGGCCAGCCTAAACTACATAGTGAGACTATGCCTCAAATCAAAAAACGAAAAGCTCAGTTTTTCAGTATCAGTACATTTGGCTAATGGTTACCATATTGTGGGCTGCAAATGCAGAACATTTCCATCACCAGAAAACATGGTGACCACAGAATCACAGCCTTTGCATGTGTGTTGGAAACCTGAAGTTCATTCTCACCTGTGGCAGTATGGAAAGGTGCTTTGCAGAAGTATTGATAACTTGAGAGGTCTGTCTTGTACATTTTGAAATAACTGAACTTCTTTCGTTTTCCTACGGTCAAATGACATTGGATCTCTGTAATAGCTGAGGGTATAGCTCCGTGATAATTGTGTGCTTAGCATGTGGGAGGCCCTGGTTGTGATCCCCAACAACAAAAAGATAGTAAGAAAGAACTCTTAATAATTTGGTTATTTGTAAAGGAAATCTGATATGACTTTTAAATGGTTTTGTTGTGGTGGTGTTGCAATCATTTCTTCTTGTTTAGGTTTTTTTTCCAAAGAGCCTTATTATGTACTTTAGATCCTTATGTGGTATTGGAAGACAGCTGAGGCTGCGAGTTTTTGGGAGTTCGGGGGAATTTTTGGTGTTTTTGGTGCTGAGGATAGGCCTCATCCCTGCTAGGCAATCCCTCTGCCACTGAGCTACATCACTAATCCTCTTTTAGTTTTCATAGAGAATTTCCTCACTGAGAACCAATGTCTCATTAAGTGATTCTACAGTACCCTGTTCTTGAGAAATAAGATGTGAAGATTACCTGGAGCAACGTGAGGTGAGCCAGTGATGTCTATTACATTGGCAGAACTGTTACTTTTGCTGTTCAAGTACTGTAGTTGCCATATTTTTCTGTCTTAATTCTATCTGCATTATTACTGATTCTACCTTCTGCTTCTGTGGCTTACGCAGAAAAAAAGACAGTTTTTGAAGTACTGTGATGGAAATAAAATGTCAAGTTATATACAACAAATAAAAGGAAAAAATCTGATGAGACAATACTGCTCAAAGCCAGTAAAGGCAAATTGTAGCCTATAATCCAAATCTAGTATATTGCCTATTTTTGGATGGTCTACAAACTGATAGTTTTTAAATAGTTGAATAAAAGTTTGGAATCAATTCTGATAGGGTATACTAATTTTGAACCCAAATAAAGTACATAAAATCCTGAGTTTTGCCTCTTGGGCAGCAAAGTCTACAATTACTTATTTCCTGGCCCTTTATCAAGAGTTTGCTAATTCCTATACTAAATCATTGACTGTCTTACATTATAGATACCTTCTTTACTTCATAGATTCTCTTCTTATCCTCACCCTTAATTCTTAGTCAACAATTATCCTAAAGCAGTTTATATATTTTTTAATGTGTCTGTATTCTTATATGCTGTGCTTTAACATTTTGCATGGACCATATTATACATACCTTTTTGCAGCTAACTTCTAACTGTTGAGATTTACCCATGTTGAATTTCAAACATACAAATAAATTATACATCGTTTGCTTTAATAAACCCAAAGATAACATCTGCCTTTGTCATCATTATGTCATCGTATGCCTAGATGCCCCCACAAAGCCTCACAAGGTCATAGGGTTTTTTTGGAGGTGGCTGAATCTACAGTGTGTGATTGATTCATGGTCCAATGCTGGGATTAAGGCTCTGTGACACCTGCCCTAGAGCAGGTGGCCTGCATCCAATATAAGGGACTGAAAGAGGCATCCCTCCCTCCCTCCCTCCCTCCATCTCTCTCTAAGCCAGCCAATTACAGATGGAAGCCTCCACAAACTATGATAAATAAACCTTTCCTCCTTTAACTTGGGTTGTTGGGTATTTTGTCTCAGCAACAAGAGAAAAGTAACTAACACAGAATTTGGTATCAGACAAGTGTAGTCCTTGCTGTAATATACCTGACCCTGTGGTTCAGGAGTCTTCGAGAATGGCTCATGGGAAGTTTGGAGGGTTCAGAGATGTCAGCTAAAAGAGTAGAACTGGAACTCCTTAGGCTTTACTGTACGGGAGATTCTGGTCAGAGCTGACAGGAAATCCTGCCAGTAAAGACCAGGCTTCGGAGGTTTCTGCTGGGAAGGACTACCTTGGCTGTTAGACTCCAGATGATGTGTGTTATGCCTTGGCAGGAAGTTTGCCTGAGACTAAGATTAAAGGTGGCAGACTAATTAATCTTGCCAAAGAAATGTCAAGACAGTCTAATATTGAGGCTCTGGCATGGCTGCTGTTGGGGACTTTTAGCCAAATTTATGTTGAGAATCAAAAGCAATGAGGCCAGTAGAATGACTGAAAATGTGAGTTTGGCCAGAAAGGAAGCTCCAGTAAAGCTGTGGACTGCAAGAGCAGATGAGATCTTGATTGCTGAGAAGGAACAGAATAGAAAAGATAGGCTGAGGACATCAAAAAAAAAAAAAAAAAAAAAAGACTCCACCCTTTGCAGCCTCAAAATTGCAAAAATGAAAGACTTTGCTTTAAGAAGAAAGTGTATCTTGTTCCAGAATGGTGGCCACTTAGACAATTTGTTATTCAGAACTGGATTCAGAGTGCTCAGCGATCCAGGCACTTGACCCTATAAGCTGAGAGAAAGAAGCCTGGCTACTTCAGCTGGCAGCAGACCTTGGCATCATACATGTGGTGCCCCTTTTAGGTGCATGAAGAATAAGAGCTGTGGGGTCAGGAAGTCTTCCACCCAGGTTTCAAAAGAAGGCCTGGTAAGTCAGATAGTGTGTCCCTGACAGGGTAATGTGTGAAACCACCCTTCCTTGGAGCCAGCCAATTAGGGACTGAAACCGTCACAAACTGTACTAAATAGACCTTTCCTCCTTTAACTTTGGGTGTTGAGTATTTTGTCTTAGTAACAAGAGAAAAGTAATTAAGACAGTTTTTGTTAGTTTCCTTTTTCTACAATGTTCTCATAAAGAAACCAGGCCATAAATATTTATAAATTACACTAAAGGGAACATTTTGTGGTGCTTATGATTGTTCCCTCACCTCCTTTGAGTATGTTCTGTTTACTTCATTGAACACCACTGCTCTAAGCTTAATAGCAAAGGCCCTGCCCCATGGGGAAAGTCAGCAGTGGTCCAAAGCTCCTGCTGGTACAAAACTAAGGCAGCAACATTCTTCATTATCCATTTTATTAGTAATAAAGATGATAGCTTAGCCATCATATGCCTTATTTTTATCCCCTCTGTGTTCAGATATCAGTAAGAGGAATCCTTTGTAACTCCCAACAAAATATGTATTTCCTACAGATAGCATTTTGGGTAATGTTAGCAGCTCACATAGGCAGTATTTAAAATTTAGCTTAATGCTTTTATTTCACAGATGCAAGGAAAAAAAAACTATTTAAAAGCCTTTGATTTTTAAGCCAATAACACTTATGTAGATGAATTTTTGTTACTGTTTAGGGGATGACAGTGTACAAGATGTAGTGATCAAGTAAATGTCTCCCCTGTTGAAAATCTAATAGATATGTTTTTTTATGAAACTTCCCACAAATGCAACAATTCCAAACATCTTCAGCAAAGTTTAAGAGCTAAGGGTTAAGGACACCACCAATGGTCATACCAGTTCATGTATTTTCCTGTTAACCTCAGGATGTTAAAAGAAGAAAACACAACACCAGATTGGGAGCTTTTTAAAATATAATTTAAAACTATTTTGTACCAGTACAATATATTAATTTTACAAATGTAAAATTTTTATCAGCTGTTAAAGCATTTGCAAAAACCACACATCCTACTTCAGCTTTATTGCACAATATCTATAAGAAAATATTAATTTTTAAATTAGAAAACATAAAAATGCTTTCAATATAGAAGAGACAATCTGATTTTAAAGACAATACTCTATAAGAATGTCTATCCAGAAAATAACAAACTTTCACAGGATTCCAAGCTGGACAGATGCTTCAGCAAACCTGCTACAAAGCTCTTGTTTAATACCAGTCCAGACACTTAACTGAAACTGTATCATCATTCTTCATTAGAAATCTAGACACCACTCAAGGTGGTTTCCTGTACTTAAAAAGAGGCGTTTTTCAGTGTGAGCATTCTGAACATGTCTTACAGATCAAAAGCAACACTTCCAACTTAACAGCCACATGCAGGTATCTTCCTTCATGCAGATTATCTGTGGCAACTTTTTAGTAACTACTAATGACCCATTTTAATGTATGCGGATACAAAACATAAGTTAAATACATTTTTAAGACTTCATCTTTTACAAAAATCAGTTTATAAATTTGCATCATAAAAATTAGTGTCGAGACTGTCCATATGGTTGTGTATTTGTTTTCCCAGAGTTGCGATGACTGATGTCCCACTTTCCTATGTAGTGTAATCAGGATATCATCCCAAGCACTAAGCTGGAATCCCATAACAGGTTAATTAATAAGGTTGTTTGAAGGATTTAGTAGGATGTAACCCTGGACCTAATATAGCAATGCAGGTGTTAAAATACTGACAGCAAACCTTGGTGGGAATTTAATTCACCTTAGGCAATAAAAATTCTGGAGATGCAAAAGGATAAAAAGGTTTACATATACATTTCTGATAGGGTTGTGTGTATCACAGAAAAAAAATCCTCATTTATTAGAATAAGGATTCACCAGATTGATACATACATAGACTGTACATCTTTTCCTATTAAAGCTTGTTGGTTCAATTTCAAGTGTTTTCAAGTTTATGCCTTTATGGCCTGGGAAATTACCCTTTGGAACTTATGGCCTGCATAAGCAAAGTCACATATAGTATCACACATTTGTGTAGAAATAGTGGTTATGCACTCACAAGCTTGTTGTAGGTAGACAAATTATCAAAACCTCAGATTTATAAAAAGTTTGCATTATTTAGAATCTCTTCCTTAGGAATCAAAGCAGTTGCTTTTGTGGAACTGCATTTTTCAGAACTGCTCAAAGCACCTCATCTGGATGAGTGTTTTAAAAATATACATAAAAAGTCTACAAGAAGACTTCAAACATCACATATTTCACTTTTCACGGTTTTTTTTTTTTAATCATGTATCCCTTCCTTAAAGTCCTTCAGAATAAAATAAAAATAAACTCTCACATTCCATTAGAAAAAAATGGAAACATTCATGGTCTGAAAATTTTCTAGATTCCCCCAAATCTTCATACTATGTGCAATTTGCTCACATACAGGTTTTGAGGAAACCCCTGATCATCTGTCATGGGCTAGTTGGCTAATGGACATGCCATAGAAAATTTCATAATAGTAGTAAATAGATTAAAATCTATTCGATAAAATAAAAATGTTCTATGACTTCAATTTAAATACATATCTGAAAAGCTAAAAGGAGGTTGTTTGTTTTTCAAAAGTGCTACTTATTACAAGTCTCTTCAACACATTATGTCCAATTCTTTTTAAAAAACTAAACCACCTTGCTTTAGGCACACTGATGAGTTTCTAAGAAGCCAGGGGAAGAGAAATCACTTGTCAATTAATCCAGCTTCCTTAATTTTACTGAAGAAGAATTTCTCCAGGATATTGGCACATTTGTAGTATTCACTCTCTGGGGGGTTGTACTCTTTGCAATTGGTAAAGACTCGCTGTAAATCAGCCATGAATAATTTCTTAGACACGTAGTACCTATTCTTGAGGCGTTCGCTCATGGTTTTCAGATCTGCACAGGAAAAAGAATGTATTAGCAATCTTTGACTCCCTTTAAACGCTGGGTGACAAGAACAAGACAAAAGGAAATCTATGCTGTTGGTTTGATTACATTTTTATCATCCCAGTGCCTTTCATATAAGTAATTCTCATCCAGGAAAACAGTTTTTAAATCTTATGTTCAGTCTTTTGAGAGGGTTTTTAATGTAAAATCACAGCCATTTTAATATTAAAGAAACCACTGATTTCATCTGGTCCAATCCTCTGTTGAGCACAAGGAAGCTAAGTAGATTCGCAATAGTACGTTTGAAAACCTGACTAATGTTAGCTATTCATTCAGAATTGCACAGAAGAGGCCCTATCTACACGGAGCAGAGCAGGTGGAGTGTTTGTGTTGAAACATTTAATTACTTCAAACAATCAGATTGAGTTTGTTTCACTAAATGCACAGTTGTTTTGGTGTTGTATATAGGAATAAAGTAGAGAAACTAGCAACCTATTTTTTTTCTAAAGCAAGTAAGCCTGTGAGACTTGTAGAAAATATATTCCCCATATATCTACACACTTCAGGTTGTATCATTCTAAAAATGAGAACAGTACCTCATCTAAGCTTTTAAGACTGCAAATGGGGTTTCCTCAATTCTCAAGATCAATTTAAAGAATTCTGTGCAAATCAGAAGATGCTAAAATATGCTGGTGGGTGCTCAGCTGTCTTTTAAGTCTGGATCAATCATTTAAGAAATATAATTACAGCAACTATGCATGGGAAAAATAAGTCAAAATGGCTAAAGAAACATTCTGAGTACCAATACCCCAAATTCCCACTCTGCTGTTACACTGTGCAGAGGAAAAGAAATTTACAACCAAATAGAGTGGCATTATCATGCAATAAGATAAGTACATTTATGCACAATGGGAAGAAATTCATTTACATCAATATTCTAAATCCATAATTTAAAAAGTACAAAAGTAAAATCCTAAATCCACAACAAACACAAAGGAAACATGGAAAAATCTTGTTCTGCTTATTGTTAAGTCCTATCTCTGAAAAAGTGTGTATCATTACATCTATAAGTTCAACTTTCAATTTTTCTTCTCTAGTTGACACACAGTTTGGAGCCCTCTGGGGCAAAGCGGGGTGTCTAAAAGTGCTAAGATTTAAAAAAAAAAAGACTAAATTCTCCACTAAATATCTCACCCAAGTGTGACTGAACACAACAGGATGTTCTCTCACTTAAGAGGAAAAGCGATGAAATAGTCACTCCAAGTAAAATTAGGTGTTCACATTCCTTCCACTAAAAGCCTACCACATAAGATATGCTGCCCTAGCCAGGCACGGTGGTACACGTACCTGTATTCTCCGCTACTTGAGAGATTGAGAGAAAGGGGACTGGACAACTTAGTGAGAACTTATCTCAAAATAAAAAATAAAATGAACTGGGGGGTGTAGCTTGGTGCAAAGGCCATGAGTTCAATCCCTAGCACTGGGGGAGGGGGGAGAGGAGATAAAACAAAAAATTTTATATATGTATATATATATATATATATACACACACACATATTTTCCAATATAATGTTTTTTGTGGTAAAGTTTGTTGGACAAAGTAAAAGTGAAAAGTGAGGGAGAAACTGGCTCTGCAGAGCAAGCTTGGGTTAAGTAAAGAGGGAAAACAAAAGATAAAAGTACACCCTGCAGGACACAGCAGGGTATTGTGAGAAAAGCCATGGTAGTGTATAATGTTTTAAAAGAAACACATAGCCAAAAAAAAGGGAATAAATGCATGAAACTTGACAGAAAGAAGTTGGTATAGAAGGTTTTTATGTGCAAGGGTGGAAGGACAGAAACAAAAGAAGAGTAACAGAGGTGATTGGACCTTCACAGATCATTATCAATGCTAAATACTTCCTTTCTGTATTTCCTTTCTATCCTAAAGCCATAAACAGCTGCTTTCTTCTTCTTGCCTTCTTAAATTCTTTCAACTGAAGAAATGGCAAGGGTTAAAAACATGACGAAATATTGGTGCCACCAAATAAAGACACCATTAAAGTCTTTCACTCCCCCAACCCTCCCAGCCTGTGAATTCTAGGAAAAATGAAAACCCTGTCCACCAAGCCCCAGGAAAGAAGTCACAGTTGGTTTGACCACTCTCAGGCAATGTCCACTGTACAACTCCATCCGTTTGAGAGAAAAGAGTATTCAGAACATGGGGAAAACAAAGGAAATATTTTTAGAAAAATCCAAGAAAGCATTAATAGGAAAATGTGAAATTATTGACTTGTCAGTCTTGTCTTCAAATACATGACCACCTTACAGGCAAGACTACACAATTTGCTCAGCATCTCAGGGCATCCAAGAAAAACAATTTCTGGTCCACCATAGAGCAACTTTGTTTTAATTAACTTTGTCTGGGACATATCTTAGTCATCAATGGCCTTGCTCAAAAGGGTCCATTTTCTCCTCAAGCACACTCAGCTATACAGATAGCTGGCATACAACTGCAGAGGCTCACACCTTTCTCATGCAATGAGTAGTTTGTAACAGACAGGATCCACTAGAACTCCCACTGCAGGTCTTTACAGTGGATATCAACAGGAGCTAAAAAGGAAGTATTCTCTCCAAAAAGTCAGTATCTTCCCATGAGGATTTCCCCAAAGAGGCAGAGACAAGGATCAGTGATACCAAAAAAGATGTTAAGATGTCGCAGAGGATCAACATCTAAAAAACCCACTTAAGGTAGGAAATGGACACAAAGAATTTGAACGTATTTTTCATATGATAGACATTGAGTCACAAATCACCCTTGCAGAATTCTGAGTTCAGTTAGTCCTCCTTTTCTTGCACAATATATAGTAGCAAGGCAGAAAGAAGACGGAAAGAAAAGCATATAGATACAGAATGCAGAGAAGCTATTTAAATCATGACTGTAATTATATACAACGTGAACAATTAAAGCCATAGGAAACACTGGTAAAAAACCCCAACCACTGAGAAGCAAGTAGATCCCTTTCATCCTTCCCTCCACATTTTGGAACAGATTACAAGTAGAAAAGGAACAGAAGACTCTGCCTCTCATGTCAGCTACTTGTCATCTGTATGTGGCCAAACTGATTGAATTTGGGGATCTCGATTCAATTAATCACTTCTGTGTTGTAGCTTGGTCACAGCATCAAATTCTGCAATTCTACATTTCTGAAAGCATCTTTTTTTTTTTGTTTTTGGATGAGGACAAAGCTTAAATAGTAAGCATTAACCTCAAACCCAGCCCGGACAACATGGTGACTTAGCAAGACCCTATCTCAAAATAAAATATTAAAAGAGATGGAGGCTGGGCATGGTGGTCCATGCCTGTAATCCCAGCACTCAGGAGGCTGAGGCAGGAGGATTGCTGTGAGTTCGAGGCCAGCCTGGGCTACAAAGTGAATTCAAGGCCACCCTGAACTGCAGAGTGAGACCCTGTCTCAAAAAGACAAAAGTGGGGGTGGTGCTGGGAATGTAGTTCAGGGCAAAGGCCTTGGGTTCAACCCCCACTACCAACACACACAGACACACACACACAAATAATAGTAATAATAATAATAATAATAAACATTGACATAATAGCATCCACCAAAAGCATGAACACCAAGAATTACACTAACTACAATTTCTTCCACTGAAAGTAAAGCAGTCAAGCAGATTAATCTATCCTCTTTCATATTATCTAAAAAAATGCTCAAAAGAAATAGCCATTTACAATATACTCAAACATATAAAAAGGACAAAACCTGGTATTTTTCCATTTGCAAAAAAGTAGGTAGATTATAAACAAGATTATGTCCGAACAACCAACTCCTATATCCAGCACTATCCGCAGTTCAGTTCCCCACCTAGACTTCCTGAGCCGGGTGTGCGGAGTGTGTGGAGCGTGCATGCCCCGTAGAAGACAGCTGTGGAATGTCTGTAATGAACAGAGTCACCCGCTTCTCCTCTGTCACTGCTCTGACAATCACTGCGCTTCCAAAGACACAAGGAATCCCCCCACCCATCATATACTTCCCACCCTACCAGAGAGCACTGCAGATCAACTTCAACAACCATTTGTCCCCCACACTGCCATCCAGAGAATTTTAAATGCATACTTAGAAAATTTTAATGGCATTACCCATGGGGAACCTTATCACTTCATAATATCCCGGAGCTTCTGTTCTCTTCACAGGTTCCATGAAGGGCCAAGCGCTCTGATGGCTCTTGGGTAAAGAAAAAAGTAAGGTATCTAATATAGAAATTAATGTGGGAAATCATTTCAAAATATTTGCATCGAGGGAACAAAGACAACACCCACCTTCACCTGCTGGAGGATGCTCTTCAATGTGCTGTAAAGCTGGTCAGGGTCTTTGGGCTCTTTACTTGAAAGGAAAAGAATAAACAACAAGCAGCAAGGATTAGTTTTCACCCTCTTCCCAGCTGATTATGGTTCAATTCATCCTGACAAAAACCTAAAATTGGAACCATTCCAGAACGTTTTATGAAAATTGAAACCCACCAACTGCTGTATTACTGATTACAATCGGTCTGCCCTTTTTCTCTAAGTTGCTGGTAGGGGAAAAAAAATCACTTCCATTAACATCCTCTTGCCCCTCTACTTACCTTTTGTCTTTTCCACTCGGTTTCCAGCCTGTCTCTCCTATATGTCAACAAAATTAAACACTAAATGAGAACTGCTTTTGGTCAAGAGAATAACACACTTAATACTTACCAAAAGAGTCATAAATTATAGCCATGCCTCAATAAGTCTATTTTTGGAAACAGACTAAAGCTAATGGCATTTATTTACTTCTTTATATAGCTCACAATGCACATTCCCCAGACTTACAAAACTGCCCTATAGTGTTTTTTTAAAGCATGAACTCCAACCTTTCAGAAGAAAGCATCAATAATAATCCAGTATTAGATTTTTAAGCAGTAAGTCCAATTATTTTCTAACCACCACATGAAAGAGTCAAGCTGTTATTGTAAGTTAGCGCAAACTCTCTTCCGGTCTCTATTTTATTTGGCCAGGTTACTACTTGTAATTCAGGATGGTTTAGTGTAGAGGGCTGACAGATCTGAATTTGATTTCCTGCTCTCTCTTTAAAACTAACTTTACCCTAAATAAATTACATAAGCTTTGTCTCTGTTCATCAAGCTATAAAACAGACTCTAAAAAGTAAGTGATACTATCCCCTTTGGGATTAGCTCATATCTATAAAAGAGAAAAGAATACCTGACACAAACAGGCACTAAATGATATGGTAGCTGGCTATGAGGCTCCTAATCGCTACTAAGGACAACATAAGGACGTGAAATTTCTGCTTTTAACAGTAAAAATAAGATCTGCTCTAGAATAGATATAATAATTTATCTTGCGAAAGTTAACATTTTTTTTCTGGAGAATTTCCATTTGCTTCATTTTGTTTTGCTTATTAAATCTTCAATGTTCTATAAGAACCTCGATTTGAACCAAATAAAATGGCCAAATGATACTCAATGGCTTTTTGATGTGTAAAAATACCCAACTGGCTTAACCCAATACAACTCATCTCTAACACACAGACAAAAAAAAGTCTTAGGGGAACTAGCATAAAATGAGGAACTTCAAACAAACTGTACGACTTCCATCACACACAGTAAATGATTTTAATCAAAGTTTGAGGAAACAAGGCAATTACAGATCTGTGTAGGTGACAAAGAAGACAGCAAGATACAGTACAAACTGTAGGATGTTTGAAGGAGATCGAAATTGGACTGCTTCATTACTGACTAGGTGACACTTAGCATTAAAGGACAGAGCCATTCTGAGACTCAGTTTACCCATTTGTAAACACTGGATTTCCCTACTTTCAATGTTACATATGGGTAGTTACAAACACCATGCTCTTACTAAATGGTAGGTGTTAACTGCTAAAAGAAGAGGATACCCTCTGGTTTGTTTGAAGTGGGAGGAGGAGAAAAGACAGTAGAAGGAAAGTATTTGCTGACTTTTCAAGAGACTAGAACCAGCACAAATGTAAACAGGAAGGGCAATACCACTTTTCAGACTACGCACTGTAGAAATTGTTTCACACACAACTTATGACACTACCGAAAGATTTTGCTTTTATAAAAAGGTCTATACATACTAATTCCAGGAATGCTTTCTATAGGAATCTGTCGAACTCCATCTTTAAAACATGAAAGTCCAGGATAGACTTTTCGAATCTGGGCCTGTTTTCTTTCTATCAGCTTTTTAATTATCTGGAAAGCAGAGGGAAAAAAAATTGTTTAGTGAATGAAGTCCATGTGATGATACAGGTCAAGTCAGTCAACTTAAGGAATCATCTTCCTAACAAAGTTAAGTCCTTTTTTCATTAAACAAAAAGGGAAGAAAAGTGAACATTATTTAACAGGCAAGGAATAAAAACACTGTTTTGCACCACGCCCATGAAGTGACGTTCACACAACCATCTTCAAATAACTCGTCCCTGCTGTCCAGAAAAGGCAATGCTGAAAGAACACACTGCCCCTCATGCCCACCTGTCATATTTAGGATAAGAACCCATTATCTTGACCCGGTTCTCTGAGGAACCTTTGCGGGAACTAACCAGAAAGCAGCCCTGAGCACTGTCACTACTAAACAGAACCTTTTTGTACCCCATTACTAAGAATTGTTCCTTTCAGACTAGAGGGGCAGATGAATAAGCCACAGACAGTTCCAAAACCCTGGAATAGTTACAGCCGGCTCTCACACACCTCATGTAGCATCTTGAAAATTGTGGGCTCCTGAAAGTGAGCCGAAGGAAGTGCGGAGCTTCCTAAGTATTTTGCTCCTCCAACGGATCATTCTGTGTTCCAGTGTCTGATCTTCACCTCCCTAAAAAATGTCTGCACTCAACAACCTCAAAACAACACCTTCCAAATGAAAGCCTCATCTTCCCGTCCTCCAATCTATGTTTCAGTTCTAGTACCTCCTGCTGTCAGTTTTACGATCTCCCCAAAGATCAGGAAGGGGGAAAGGTTCCCCTCTCTTTTGTGCCTCTAAGTTTTAGTATGGCTCCTTACAAAAGAAACAAACGAAAAGCATTCATTTTCCTCATCCTTACTTTGGCTCCTCCAAACTGCAACCTCTGTGGTCTCACAGGGAGATTAAGATTTAAGAATTACCACCCCCACGCTGCTCTGTACAAATGTGTCCTCCCCGCACACACCTGCCTACTTATAGCCAATCCACTTTTCCAATCCTGCCTTTCTTCATCCACGTGCCCAGTGAGCTCGCGGACTCATGTGCTCATCAATCTACTTACAGTGGCCCGAGTCTTCGCTCATTCTCATTCCAGCACAAGACCGTCTGGTTCCGAACTTCCAGGCCTCTCACACAGCCATCTCCTGTGAGCTAGGCTCCTGAGGGTCCCACCCTTCCCAGGGAGTCTAACTCGGAGAGTAATGCCTAGGCCTCCACTGCCCAACTTCCTCTCCCACCTGCACTGATGACAACTTCAACTCACCCTGCTCTCGCGGCTTCTAGGGGCACAGAAAATCCTCAATATATACTGTCTGATTTCTACCATTTCCACTCCTTTCCTTACTCAGGGGGTTTTTTACAAGTTAGAAGTTTCGGGTGTTACACTATTTCCGATTAGGGGTGCCAGGTGGGTAAAGTCAACGCAAACACTGCAAACTCTGAAAGACCGCAGAACACAGGCGTGTTGGATAAGGGTACTCAATCTGCATGTGCATCCAAATATACTGTTTCGGTGACCTCAGATTTTCTTTTCCTTCTCCCTTTCTCCCTTCCTCTTTCTCTTTTTTTCTTTCCTTCTTTCTTTCCTTTTCTTTTCTTTCTTGCATTGAACCCAGTGCTTCCACACTGAGCTATATCCCCAGCCTTTATTTTTAATTTTGAGATCGGGTTTTACTAAGTAACTTCTGCAAACCAAGCTTGAACTTGCAGTCCTCCTGCCTCAGACTCCGAGTACTGGGCTTCCAAGACCGCACCACCGCACCTGGCCTGCAGGTCTCTTTTAAGTGCGAGAACCAGGCTCACAGCTGCAGACCTCCAACTTCCATTCAACTGCATGTGTGAGAGGAAGGGGGGTGGGGCAGCCAAGAGGAAAGGAGCAGGAGGGAGAGGTCTTCTAAAAAGTTGGCTGCTTTGTAAGCCATCTAAAAGAGCTCTGCGCTGCTGGCTTTTCCCTGTGGGCAGGGAGGGCCAACAGATCGTGTAAAATGTGCAGCCTCTGCCAAGGGAATCCTGCTCTCAGCTAACCCGGCGGGGGCGGGGGGGGGGGGGCCTGCTGCTGCTGGGCAGAGGGTGGGGGAAAGAGCAGCTGACAGAGCAGTGATGGCTTTAGTTGGCCAGCAGCCTCTAACGCGGAACAATGTGCCGCTGAAGCCAGATCTGCTCATTAAGCCCCAAAGGGAACAATGAGGAAAGCCAGCCCCTCGGGCGGAGACAGGGGAGAGGGCCCTGTTGTGCTTTATTAACTCTTCCCAGAGGCCCCTTCAGAATATGCTCCCACAATGACATCTCTGACCAAGAAACAAAAAAAGCTGCTTTTATTTTCTAATTTAAAAAAGAATGCCTTTTGCGCCCTTCTACAGAAACGTAAAAACCAGTTTAAGGCGGTTTAAATAAAAGAAAAATACTTAGCAAGTAACTGCTGTGCACCAGACACCGCGTAAAAGGCTTGACGGCTGCTGCTCGGGGAAAGCCTGACAAGGAACTAAGAGCTGGGATTAAGGACAGAAACCAGAAAACAAAGCTGGGTTTAAGCAGACGCCTTTCTTCAGTGATTTGTTAGGGGAAAGTGCTCTGCCATGAATAACAGAAGTACTGAGCGGAATTGATGTGAGATGACACAGCTGCAAACCCCAGCAAAGCAAAGGGAGCAGGAGGTGCGCCTGGGCTTAAGACACAGAGTCCATTCATGTAATAAACGGCCTTTGTGGGCTCCATGGTTACACGCTTTTCATGGTTTTTGTTGTTCTTCTTCCTTAGAGAAATTTAAAATTACTACCATGTGCACTCAAATCTATCAACCCTTCCATTTACTGACTCTCATTTAGTTCGTATGCATAAAAGGTGCCACTTTAATATTAGATAACAAACCACTGGCCGGGGATATAGCTCAGTGGCACAGTGCCTGCCTGGCAAGCACAAGGTTCTGAGTTCAATTCCCGGTGTAAAAAAAAAAAAAAAAAAAGATAACAAACCACTAATACTTAGAGGGATAAGTCTTCAGAACGTGCAGTGCAAAAGGAGAGGTCAATACACGTGAAGATAAATGCCTATGTACCGTAACAAATTAAAACACAAACTGGTACGTCAAATCAGTGCTAGAGAAGTTGAAAGGAAGAAGAACTAGAAAAGAGGCTGAGACGGTCTGATGTACAGGTGTGCTGGACCACGGAGGTGGGTGATGGATGCAGACGCCGTGGGGGTTAAAGCACCAAGAAGGGCCTGTGGAGAATTACTTTGGCATCAAAGTAGAGAGATAAGACTGAGAAGGAGGACTGTGGATTATGTAGGAGGACTATGTAGGATTGTCTTCTACATATTTTGAATTTTACACCAATTTAACAAGTACTAACCCACTTAAGAATTGTGGTCTAGAAAGGAGACAGCTGACCCATATCAAACTAAGATCATGCCATCTAACAGGCCCATACACACAGAACTCACTGAAATGTTGCCCACCTCAACTAAGGCTGGCCTGGATACAAGGCTCATGAGTAAACACAAGGAGACCTGCTTACCTCCTTCTGCTTTTTAATGATGACAGAAAATTCTGTGTATGGAATCCGTGGGTTTAGCTCACATCCCATTAAAGTGGCTCCTTCATAATCCTTGATGTAGCCAACATATTTGGTTTTAGGTATTTTAATTTCTTTGGAGAAACCCTAGAAAGCAAATCAAGTCATTTAGGCGGACATCAGGTATCAAATATACACTGAGCGCCAGGCATGGCAGGAACCAAGATACATCCCTTTCAAGGTCTGGTCATGCTGTTTTGGAGAAGATTCGCTTAAAAACCAACCATGAAGTTCAAAAGCAACAGAAACTAAACAGTGCAAATAGGAAGTTAGACAACACTTTTAAAAATAACCCTAATAAAATATACATTTACAAGTTTAAAAGGAAACGGGTATTAAAAAAAAAAAAATAGGGCTAATTTTGCATTGAATTACAAAGTAAATGATTGATATAAATCCCCCCAGAGTGGGAGGGTAATCTAGGATTCTTAATAAATCAGTAACATTGATCTAAATTTTAAAAGAAAGCTTACCAAAAAATGCAGCAATTAGGAGTCAAGCATGATAGTACATGCCTATAATCCCCACACTGGGAGGCTGAGGCAGGAGAATGAAAAGTCCAACTTAGCTAGACTTTATCTCAAAATAAAGAATAAAAGGAACTGGGAACATACTTCAGTGCAAAGGCCGTGGGTTCAATCCATAATACCGTAACAACAAACAAACAAACACCAGCAATTAGAACCTTGGCATTGAAGAAATGAAACCTCTTTTTATCAGACAAAGAAAAAAAAAAACCTTCTAGACCATCCCAATGCATCATTGTTACAGTGACAGTCAATGCTTTGCAACAGAAGACACTGCTTTCTTTTAAAATTTAGATCGATGTTACTGATTTACACACTTCAAGAGTGCTATGGGGTATATATTCAGAATTATAAACCATCTATTTATGATTTAAATGAAATTTTCCCTGAAGTGACTATTTCAGTTATTTGCAGAAAATTACTTAGGCTTGAGAATTATCACCAGTGGTTTCCTGCCTCACTTCTCAGCAAAATTTACCTTGCAAGTAATTACTGCCACTGTCCTCTAAGAGGGCCAGAGATAAATCATGTAGGAACGGTGGGTAAAGGCTGAGGGTGTGGTTCGGGGGCTTGGGGAGGAGGTAGAGCACTTACCTGGCATGTGTAAGGCTCTGGGTTTCAACCCCAGTGTGTTCCTTCTCCCCAAAAGAGCATCATATGCTTTGCAACATAGCTACAATCTAGAAAACCTGACATCTGCCAGGCACAACGGCCCTGCCTGTAATCCCAGCTGCTCAGAAAGCTGAGGCAGCAGGATAAGAAGTTTAAGGCCAACCTGGGAAATCCAGCAAGACACTGTCTCCAAACAAATTAAGAAGGGTTGGAGCTGTAGCTGAGTGGTAGACTGCCTGTGTAGAGGCCTGGGATCAATCCACAGTATGGATTTCTTACATGAGTTTCATCACAAAAGCCACAAATATATTCCCCCAAATTAGAAGAAAATAAATAGAATTAATTCTCTGCCATCAGAGAGGAAAAGCTTTTTAGCCATGGAAGGATAGATATATTTTTTAAAAGCAGTTAACAGATTTTACGTAATAAATCTTTAAATTTCTGTAGATTAAACATAAAAAAGTTATAAGCAATATTAAAACAAATTTCATGAATGATTAATCATTAAATATAAATAGTTCTCAAAAATCAATTTAGAACTATATTTTTCAGTAGGAAAGAAGCAAAATACAACTAGTTGGCAATGCAAAAAAGTAGATAAAAACAAACAGCCTGTAAACATGGAAAAATAAGTGAAATCTCACAGTAAGCAAACAAATTAAAAAATACATAATGTGTTACCTGGGAAAGAAGTAAAAGTTATTTTTTTCAGCTATCAACTGCCTTCCTGAGCCCCCTTATATTTTGCTGATGAGAACAGAAATTGTTTCTGTGGCCCGGCGTGGTGGCGCAGACCTGTAATCCCAGCACTCAGGAGCCTGATACAGGAGGATCGCTGTGAGTTTAAGACCAGCCTGAGCTACATAGTGAGTTCGGGACCAGCCTAAACTACATAGTGAGACCCTGTCCCCAAAAAAGCAAAAAAAAAAAAACAAAAAAAACAAAGGGGCTGGAGATTTAGCTCAGCAGCACAGCACCTGCCTGGCAAGCGCAAGGTCATGAGTTCAATTCCGGTACAGGGGTGGGGGTTGCGGGGGGTGGTAAAAGCTAGGGAAAAAGAAACAAAAAAATTGTTTCTGTATTTAAAATATGTAATAGAAACCTTAAGATTTTCTGGAAATATAACTCTACTAGAAATTTACTCTACACAAATTACCATCAGTGAAGGTAACACACAAACACATGCACACAAACACACACACCCTCATTACTATAAATAACATCTAAGTATCCCAAATTGCGGTATTAGTTAAATAAGTTTTCTGTTTATTTATACAGTAAAATCACAGCAAACCATTGAAACTTATATGAAAAATAATCTATTACATGCACAAGGTAAGTAACTAAACTACCTACATAGTATGAGCCAATTTTAACATTTACGTGTACACAGAAAAAAAATAGTAAACATGTAAAAACAAAGCATTAACAGTAAATTTCTCTGAGTTGTAGACTTACAAGCAGTTTTTTCCCTTCTTTGGGTTTTATCACATTTTCAAAAATTTTCTTTTCTTTTTTTACGTTTTGTTTTCTTCGGTTCTTCATCTGTTTGAGATGGCTTATTTTGTTTTTCGTTTTTGGTTTTTTTGAGATGCACTCTGCTCTATGGTTTAGGCCGGTCTGCACTCACTACATAGCTCAGGATGACCACAAACTCATAATCCTCCTGCCTCCGCCTAGTGAGTGCTGAGATTACAGGCCTGTGCCGCTATACCTCGTAAATTTCTGTAATGACTACACATTACTTTTGCAGTCAGAAAACTTAATGGAAAGCTGGGGGCGTAGCTCAGTGGTAGAGCACTTGCCTATTGTCCAAAAGACTCTGGACTCAATTCCCAGCACTGGAATAAAGTTCACAGATAATCTTTAGCAATTATAAATCACTATGAAAAATTATATGCAGCCAAGGAATCATCTTAGTAATCTTTCAGAAGGTGGAAACTCCTGCTAAGAAACACTGACAAGGCACCCAAGCTTGCAGCCGACTCTGTGCTGCAGAACCAGGCTGCTAAGCTTCACCACCTCCCCTGCTGCTATGAAAGGAGACTTTCCCGAGGCCGAATCCGTTTCCCTTATGTGCAGAAAGCTCTACACACCCAGGACGGGAATTTCTCTACCTGAGAATACCACACTGAGAATGTGAAGATGTCAGACTATATTTTAGTTACAGATCACAAGCATTCATTTACGCTACAAATAGTTATCTAGTACTCAGTTATACTCTCCAATCCAGTCGGAAGCTTACTTCTGGCACATGCCTTACAAAATAAATGTGTGCAGGGCCGGGGACTTGGCTCAGCGGCACAGCACCTGCCTGGCAAGTGCAAGGTCATGAGTTCAATTCCCGGTACCAAAAAAAAAAACGTGTGCCCTCACAGCAGAAACTACTGAAGGGAAAAACAATTTTGATGGAAGCTACCTGAAATGTATTTTACTAAAATGAATGACAGAGCAATATTGCCCGGTAGGAAACAGACCTGTTTCTTGAAGTATCCAATTGCATATTCATCTGCATACGTGAGGAAGTTCAGGATGTCATGTTTTATGTGATACTCTTTCAAGTGATTCATCAGGTGAGTTCCATAACCCTGTGTGGAAGTTAGTAAACAGATAAATACGCTAGGTTCTGGAGCAAAGAAATTCCTACCCGCTTCCCAGGAGTTTGTGTTTTGATAAATTTTATCAACCAGGACCTCTCATGCAGGAAATATAATATTAACAACTTTTTAGACATTTCTGAACTTTGAAAAGAAGCTACAAAACTAAAACCTTCAAAATATTGGTTCAAGATAAAATCATCATTTGAAAACAAACATTTCCAGCAAGACAAGGTGACACATGCCTATCATGCCAGCACTCAGGAGGCTGAGGCTAGAGGATCGCCCTGAGTTCAAGGCCAGCCTGTACT
>NW_004955430.1:12105315-12180245 GCF_000276665.1 Chinchilla lanigera | reverse complement strand
AAGGGAGGAAGGGAGGGAAGGAGGGAAGGAGGGAGGGAGGGAGGAAGGGACGAACAGCAGGCAGGATAAAGAGAAAAAGAAAGAAAACAGATGTTTCCAATTCTTTAAAAATAACATACCAAGGCTACAGGCTACAGTTTAGTCCTAAAAATTATTTGCTGAATATTAATATAAAAGTGTTTGGAGTAAATGTTGATTACGAATCTCTGTTCAATCTTTCAAGTATTTCAGAACCTGAGATGAAAAGAGGTATAAAAATGAAAAGTGTTAACTTTCATTAGGACATTTACTAATCCAAATGTTTGCTGTATACCACACTCAACAACCTTTCTAAAAAATTGCATCACCACCTACACAGAAGCTTTCACTTAGCCTTAAGCAATGACTGAAAAACCCAGACTCTCTGAATCAGTCAGAACACACTGGGAAGTAAAAACAGTGAACAATGTCGAATAAATGAGTGGTTTAAATATGAAAAAAATACCCATGTACTGGTTCTTTCAGTGACATGCAAAGCTCAGACCAAATTCTAGACATTGACTGTGATTTTGTTTTAGAACCTCATCAAAAGACATAAAAGTAAATTTAAACATCCAGAGATAAATATCTTCACATAGAAGAACTCAGATGTGTCCACAGGTACAATCTCACAGAACCGTAGCACCTCAAAGGCTGTTCGGGGTCATTTGGTCTAACTCCCTATCCCCCTGAAGCAAGAAGGCCTTCAAAACTTACAAAAAGTTAGGGAACAGCCCCTGCAGCTCTAATTTAGGATAATCCCTCGGTCGTGAGATAGACCCATTTCTTTTAGGCACTGTACAGTCAGGAATTCCTCCCTAATGCTCACTTGAATTCATTATTTCTACTTATTAACCTTCAGCCTCCTCTTAGAGTTACAAAAGCTCATTTCTGCTTTTAACAACTCTTTTCAAGCCTTTGACAGACTCACTTATGTTCATCCTATTTCTTGTATGATCCATTTCTTATATGATATACCAGGAAACCTCTGATCAACCTAATTACTATTTTTTAAGGCTTTCTCCAATGTAACAATGCCTTCCTGAAGCCTGGGTCCTGGACCCAGCATAATAATAATAACCAGGTGATGCTCTGTCCTCTTCACAGGAGAAGAATATCAATTCCCTCTTCTAGATATTATTCTTCCACTGATATTACCCAAGGACATCTTGGCTTTTCCCAAACATATCACAATACCAAAACATTTTTTGAGTTTTAATAAAATCTGAATAAAAAGACAAGTGGAGTATCTCTCTCGTTGAGATGACAGGAAAATGAGGAAGATAAACATATAAACATATCATGACAGAAGAGAGCTGCACTGCGGCATACGGCAGTATCTACTTTCACGTGGCTACTGAAATGTGACTAATCCAAGTGGAGACGTGCTGAAAGTATAAATACACACACACTAGGAAAAAAATTGTCATTATTAACATGTTACACTTACTACATACTGACACGGCAGTACTTTGGGAATATTAGTTTAAATAAAGAATGTTAAATTAATTTCACTTGTTTCTCTTTACTTTTTGTCATTGGTTTACCAGAAATTTTTAAATGACATACGTGACTTGCATTTCAGTGTCCCGTTGCATTTCTACTGTGTATCCCTGGCACAGAGGGGTGTATTTGTACCTACACTAGTGGGAGCGAAGCCAGGCACACACCTGGGAGGCAGGAAGATTACAAGTTCAATGCGTGCCTTAAAATAAAAGACTTTTTTATTGTTGTTTGTACCGGGAATCAACCTCGGGACCTTGTGCTTGCCAGGCAGGCGCTTGTGCCACTATATCCCCGGCCTAAGAGCCTGTCTTAAAATAAAAAAATAAAAAGGGCTGGGATGTTGCTCAGCGACAGAAGGCCCTGGTTTCAATGCCCGTACAAGTATGTGGAAACTCCACAGGTGACTACACACCAAGCAGCCTCTGGTCTCATCCAGTGCCACCCAGGAGTCAGGGTATTGCCGCGTTCCCTGTGAAGTATGCACAGGAACTGGTGCATTAGCTGGATTCTCTAAAATGGCTGATTTTAACAGATATTTAAGATCTCTACTTACAGATGTGCTGTTTTTACAAACATAAGCTACCGTAATTGGGACCATTCAGTCTTACTCCGAGTTGGAGCAGTTTCATGTTGTTTAGTGCTGTGAGTTGACAAAGCTAGATAATCTTTACCTCAGACTCCAAGCATATAAAAATGTACGTATCTAGGGCAGCACATGTCTCAGGAGTTATGCATCAACCATTACGGAATGACACAAGACAGTGAAAAGACCACGAAATTAATGAAAGAACTGTATGCAACTTTCTTCAATTCATTCCATTCTATTCATTTTGGGGGGGTACCGGAAATCCAACTCAGAACCCTGCGCTTGCCAGGCATGCACTGCACCGCTGAGTTATATATACCCGTCTATTCAGTTTTGAGAGACTAATCTTCATTTTCTAAAACCACACTTTCAGGTCAATTACAAAATGCAATTTTTTTTTGCCCAGATCTTCCTACTTGAGTTTGAGATGTTTGGCTACTTTCCATGAAATCTTTAGAAAATTACATGGTTGAGGGGGAAAAAAAATGAACTGTCTTTCTGGGAAGTAATAAGACAAAGTATCCAATTCGTCTTAGATACCTTCAATTTCCCTGTGGTATCCCTAACAGCGCCAACCTTTCCAAAGAGGGTATTGGTACAGCTATCTCTGTAAACAAAAACTGTACAAGCTTTTCAAAATTATAAACCAAAAATGTATTTTCCAAGTTTTCTACAAAATGTCAGGAAAAATTTTTTTACATGTAAGGTCCTAAACTCCGGACATTTAAAAAGTCTGGGTACCTGGACATTTCTCACTTTGGGGGCGTGGTTGGCAGAGAGAGCAACAGCACCAGCTGAAGTACACCGCCAGAAATCCTCCAGAAAGTACCAGAGAGCGGCTTCTGGTAAATGTGCATCTTCCTTCCCCAGTCAGAAGGATGAGTGTGACACTACTGAACTGTGTTGTCCGTTGATGCCTGGTGCTTGGACTGCAAGACAAAGAGCCGCCCTTGTGCTTTGGGACAGTAAATACATCACAGCAGCTACAACTGGCTCCGAGACAGAGTGCCAAGCTGTTCATGAAAGCCAAAGTACCAACAGCAATGACTGTAGCCCTCGAGCAGAGAGTGACTCCTTCCAGGAATTCACTTTTGGGTTTTACGAACAGCATCACTTCCTTGAAGCTGAAGGAATCAGCAAAGTCCTTAGACCTGCATTGTCCAATACAGGCTTATCGAGCCCTTGAAATGTGGCTGAGGATGTCCAACCTGCCTTTAGCAGTTTAGTGCAGTTCTGACTCAAAATAAAAGTAAAAAGGGCTAAGAATGTATGCAGCTCAGCACAAAAACTCTTGAGTTCAATTTAAAAAAAAAAATGTAAATAGTCCCAATAATTCCTTGTGACACTGAATAGTGGGTAAAGTAAAATACATTTTAAAATTGGGCTGGGTGTCATAGTGCACGCCTGTAATCCCAGCACTCAGGAGGTTGAGAAAAGCCAATCACTGGTGGTTTAAGGCCAGCCTGGGCTACATACTGAGTTTAAGACCAGCCCGAGCCATACAATGATACTCTCTCCTTAAAATAAAATAATAAAAAAAAACTAAAAACATCAACCTCACCTGTTTCTACTTGCTTTTTAAAAACTGTATCTATTAGGGCACTGGAAAGTACTTTGGTGGTGCAAGTTACACTTCCATGAGGCATGACCTTAGATCTTGCAATACTCTCTCTTAGCAGCCTCCTAGTAGTGATCTGCTTATCTTTCTACCACCTACCATATCTGCACACAATATCTTTTAGGGCTCCCTAAGTAAAGATGTTCTGGTTACATTTTCCCAAGAGCAGCACAGTAGAACACAAGAAAGTCTAGGTGAGAGCTCTTTCTGCTCAATGGTAAACTAACTAGTCAGCAAGACTAACTGCAACATCAAAAAAACATAGCCACAGTTCCCAGAGAGAAAGGGACTTCTACCAAGCTCCCACTCTGCTTCAATCAAAGGGCAACATAGTTCAGTACTGTCACATTCATCCTTCTGACTGGGGAAGGAAGATGCACATTTACCAAAAGCCGCTCTCTGGTACTTTCTGGAGGATTTCTGGCGGTGTACTTCAGCTGGTGCTGTTGTTGTCTTTGCCAGCCACGCCCCCAAAGTGAGAAATGTCCAGATACCCAGACTTTTTAAATGTCCTTCTCAAGGACAACTTGAGAAGTTAGCATCATGAAAGCCAAGGGGAGAGGAAGGCAAGAAGGGAAGAAAGGGAGAGGAGTGGGAGGGCAGGAAAGAGAGAAGCAGGGAAGGGGGAAAAAGAGAAAAGGACAGAAGGGGTGAAGGAAGAAAGGAAAGCCAAACCTCACATGAACGGTTCATACACTTATTCCAATTTTCATAACCTCTCTTATAGAGTTCTGTTTTGTTTTGTTTTTTTTGTCTTTTTTGAGACAGGGTCTCACTAAGCAGTTCAGGCTGGCCTTGAGCTCACTTTGTAGCCCAGGCTGGCCTCAAATTTGCAATGATCCTCCTGCCTCAGCCTCCTGAGTGCTGGGATTACGGGCATGCATGACCACGCTGGGCCTTATAGAATTTCTTTAGTCCTTGTCCCCCTTTAGGGACAAAGTTGTAAGAATCTCTCTGAAGTGTAAGCGGCATGAATACTAATCCACATCAATCACATTCTTTCTGGTGGTGCAGTGTTGCCAGGGGTGTGTGTGTGTGTGTGTGTGTGTGCAACTGTGTGCATGGCATGCATACATTGTGTGTAAATTAAAATCAGCCCTGAGACTGACTTTCAAGCAGCCCTTCATTGCTAAAGACCACCCCTGAGACCACTGGGTTGTGTGGTATCCCTGAACTTAGCTCCTGTGTCCAGCAAGGCCTGGATACAACGTTACTTGTTGGTACATGGACGGTCATGCTCCTGCCACCTCTACACACGCATCGCAGTGAGCGGGCTCTCCTTGGACAGGCCTGGCCTCCACTTTGAACCTTCTCCGGACATGGCACTTCCCAAGCTCTGCGGCTTTGGTGAGAAGGCTCCCACTCTGCTTTTCCTCTAAGACCTCAGGGTTCCCTTACCTTGACTTGCTCATTTGAGGTGACCGCACAGAAAACAATCTCTGTGAATCCTTGCGATGGGAACATACGGAAGCAGATACCTCCAATGACACGGCCATCTTTAATTAAAGCAAGAGTTTTGTGTTTCCTGAAAGAATAAGATTAAGTCAAAATTTCATCTATCTTTGTTGTATAAATATGCCTTTGGGAATATTCCTTATTAACTAACCAATAAAGGGATTGTGTCTTCAGTTTCTATGAAAACTTCATCTAGCCACCGGCTTCTTAGACCATCCTTTCACCTAGACTTTCTACAGCCTGACAGAACCTCACCCGACTTCCCATCAGAACACAATACAAGTCCCCTCAGAAGTGTCTGCAGTCTATGACAGAAACACCATATATGCAGGGGTGACCTGGAACTGGTACACCCAATGCCCAGAAACCCAGCGTTGGGGGTCAGGGGAAGAGCACAAAGTCATGGCTGAATGTGCCATACCTTTCTCAAGAGTTCACTCTCACTCAAAAACATTACGGAGAAGAATACTAATTCACATGTGTCATCTGCCAAACCCTGAATTATGGAATCCTATCGGACCTTTTCTCTGGAAAAAATGGCACCCTGAATTGTCAGGTATGCCAATTACAGCTTACATAGGGTGCTGGGTCATATATGTTCAAATACATCAAAGAAGTTAGGGGCTGGGGATTTAGCTCAGCGGCAAAAGCGCCTGCCTGGCATGCGCAAGGTCGTGAGTTCGGTTCCCGGTACCGGAGAAAACCAAAAAAAAAAAAAAATACATCAAAGAAGTTTAGTTTTCTATTATTTTTTTTTAAGCAATGGATTTTACAAAGTTAACGGTTCTTGTATCCCAATAATTTGTCCATGTTTACAGGCCTGGGCAACAATGGCAAGACAAAAAAACCAAGAATGCCTTAACTACAAAAACAGTGAGACATCTTCTTGATGTTTCTGTTCTCTCACTGCTATAATGAAGGGAGCACAAGACAATCACCAGCAGTTTAACACATAAAGCTTCCTTGCTATCAACAAGAATGTTTACAAACATTCAAAAATCAGTGTTTTGGGCATGAAAATGGTCTTGCTGTGTAGCTTCGCACCCACAACATGACAGGAAGCACCAGGATTTGGCAGGAGGCTCTGGGGACTGAAAGGAGGAGGACGGGCAAAGCTCAACTCACGGATCAAAGACCAGCCGCGTGATGTATTCTTTGGGCATCCGGGGCAGCTGGTGGGAGAACACATTCTGCAGGCCGACCAGCCACATCAGGATCTTCTTGTTGGGTTTCTGGTTCAGGGAATTGCCGACCACATGAAACTCAATCACACCCCTGCGCTCCTCAAGCCTCGCTGCCTCATCCCTGGCTGAATGTGCTGACAGAAAATTGGTCTGGGAAGCAAGAAACAGGGAAAATTGTGTGGGGCTATTCTTTTAAGACAGTAGGATGGGACATATCAAAGCATCTCTTCTTTGTTCTAATGAGACATACGTTTAACGGTACTTAACGTGCACGTGCGGACATGTATGCATGTACACAAGCACACACACAAGTTATGAAGACAGAGAAGGAAAAGCAATGTCAGAAATCTACGTATGACATGTGTAATGGATTAAGCGGCAACAAACTTCTGCAAAAGGCCACACAGAAAATATTGCAAGTGCTTAGAACCATAACGTCTTTATCTTAAACTGCTCGACGGCTTACTGTAGTGCAAAGGCAGCTGTACACGTATGTTAAAGAACAGATGCAGTAGTGTTCCAATAAAAATTATTTTTAAAATAGTGGTTAAAGAAAAAGAGGTCAGACTTGCTCTGTGTGTTATCAGTTTGCCAACCCCTTGCTTAAAAAAACATCTGATCCAGCTAAGCTTTAAAAGATCCTTGCTATGGCAGATACCAAATTCTCATTATATTTCTAAGTGTTGAAGTCACATTTATATCCTTAGCACCTCTTTTTAGAGGATAGTTTTCTTTCCCACAGATTATCTATCAACCCACACTGAACCGTATTCCACCTTACTGAACCCATCACTGGTACGCAAGTGCACACTCAACAAACAGCTCCTTGGGGAAAGTAAAGTCCTAACTGGTAACACTTGCTTACTGCATTGATCTACAGCTGGCTGTGCTGGCTGTGGATGCTGCTCCAGGTGACCAGGAGCAACTCGTTCAATTTCAAACTATCAAAGAATGTAACAACAAGCTCGAAAACTTTCTGAAAATTTAACAATTTTCTTAGACATGATGTCAACATAAGCCAGCTCCAGGATACTAAATCCACAATTTGAAATGCTTGAGCGCTTCCCCACTACACAGCTGAAAAAAATAAGCTCAGCTAAGCTGGGAAATTACTAAATCCCTAAAAGCCAAGTATACACAATGTAGTATACACAATGAACTACACAGTCTTACATCCCCAAACACTGGACATCTATATATAAGGAGATAGAAAGAAGAATTTTACGAGATCTATTACAACATTCCACTTCTCTGAATTACCCTCGACATTATAAAATAAATACCTAAGGAAATATGGCAACACAAAAATTAATACTTTTTAATGCTGTATAGCTACATTAAAGGCATAAAAAGTTGTTTATAAAATAATGTTTCCTCATTTCCTGGGAGCCTTAAGAAATGTCTTAAACCATCCTTTTCCTGGATACAACGCAATGAGATGACAGCTGTAAATTTACCAAAAATGCTGTATTTGAATGTACCTAGTCATTTGGAAGCAATCAGACAAATATAAACAAAAGGACAGTATGCAGAACTAGTGACCAAGATTCATCTGCAGTGATAGCATTGCAAAAAAGGCTGAAGAACTGTTTCACATTAAAAGAGACAAGAAATAAAAACTAGATGCAATGCTTGATCCCCAACTGATCCTTCAAGGACAACAAGTATAAAAGACCTAATTGGGACAGATGAGGAATTAGGACATGAGCTATCCAGTACACCGCAGATCGGAAAATTTCTCGGTACAGGTCAGATGATAAATATCTTATGCTTTGTGAGCCACAAATTCCCTTTCTCAATTATTCAAATCTGCTTTGTAGTGTGCAAAGGCAGCCACAGATAATGTTTCAACAAAAATTTATTTACAAAAACTAGTGGGCCAGATCTGGCCTGTAAGCTAAAGTCTGTCAACCTGGCATTAGCCTCATTATCGTGAGATATATAGTAATGGTTAAAAAGGTTAGACGTGAAGCATTACAACATCTATTTTTATCTCTGAAATGATTGTAAACGGCTCACACAGAGAGAAAAAGCCAGACACGGAAGTTAAGAGTAGCATAATATTAACAACTGCTGAACTGAAAGAAGTCTATGGATTTTTATTACAGAATTTTTGCAGCATTTATCAGAGTTTGAAATTCTTCAAGATAAAAAGGTTTTCAATTGTGCGAGATTGTTAGAATGTGGCCCTCCGGTGTGATACTCCAGGGAAATCACCTCTGAATTTCCCTTCCTGCCCTCCCTACCATGACCACCAGGTTCACTGTAAACCAGGGTAGCACGCTAGCTCTCAGCACTCCCTCCCCGACTTCTGAGAGCAGGAGTGGAGACAGAGGGGTCGATCCACTGACCGCCTGGTTTACACTTCTGACCTCTGGTCCAAGCATCGCAGCAGGGTCTGTGATAGTCGACATGACCTCATTGATCAATTCCATAGGAATATCCCCCATAACCCGGGGTCTCTTGGCCTCCTCCAGAACATGAGAATCATTCATTTTCCTCTTTTCTCCTACGGTGATCAAAATAAAAGACAAAACAATGAGTGATTTTAAACAGAAAACAGAAAGTACATGTCAACTACTCCAACTAACTTTCTAATAGCAGAGCTGGCACTGGTGCGAAGGTCTAGTCTCCCTTTTCTGGGACAAAGGCAGGAAAGAGGAGCAAGGAGAGGGCGGTAATTGCCAACACAGATCCATTTTCAGTATTTCCTGATATTACATGGTAACTTTTCTATGATAACTGTTTTACGATAACTGTTTGACAACGTATGCGCTCTTAAAGCACATGCTGCTTCATTTGTAAACGTAAAGGGAGGCTCCAGTTATTTCTGGTTAGTAATTCCAATACAGATCCTTTGCAGTCAGAGAACACAGTCCACATGACAGCAAAATGTCAAAAGTGTTGGACGCCCGCTTTATAGCCTAAATAAGACCCTTTTTAAAACAGTGTTCAGTGTCTTCATGAAAACAGTACATACTTTGCACTTGTGAGAAGTAATGATCTCTACACATCTATCAGCTCAAGCTTGTTGATCATGATTTTAGGGCTTCTAGATCCTTATGAATATTTTTCGTCTGCTTGGGGCTGGGTATTTAGCTTAGCGGCAAAGCGCCTGCCTGGCAAGCGCAAGGTCGTGAGTTTGGTTCCCGGTACCGGAGAAAAACCAAAAGAAAAAAAAAAAGATTTTTTGTCTGCTTGATCTATGAATTACTCAGAGATGTTTGTCCAAGCTATCAGCTGTTGATTATTTCTCCCTGGAGCCATGTTAATTCCCCCCCACCCCTCATATACATACACAAAAGTACAGGCATGTATGTGTATGTGGTATATGCATGCATATTTTATATATATATATATATATACTTCCATATATATTTGCTATACTACTGAATTACTTTCAACAATTAAAATGACAAATTTCACTTTTTCCTTATCAAATGCCCATTTTATCATTCACAATGGTGTTTTTTGTTTGTTGATGGTTTGGTTTGGTTTCATGTTTATTTCTGTGTTTGTGTTTTGTTTTGTTCTGTTTGTTTTAAAACGATACCTCTCAAAGTGTGCAGGGCCTCTGGCCTATGCAGCAGACATAATCGAAACATGCCACACATGTGAAAGGCCATGCAAAGTCAGAAGGAACTTTCCTCCACTTTCTTCATGAGAATGCACTGTGGCTTTTTAGCCTTCCTACTCTCATACTCAGTTTTTCCAGTTTTCTACTTTCAGAGCATGTATTTGTTTATACAATTTAAAAATTTTAGGCCAGGCATGGTGGCACACGCCTGTAATCCCAGCACTCGGGAGGCTGAGGCAGGAGGATCTTTGCCAAATTTGAGACCAGCCTGGGCTACAAAGTGAACTTAGGGCCAGCCTGAACTGCATAGTGAGACCCTGTCTCAAAAGGAAAATAAATAAATAAATACATAAAAATTTTGAGCTTTCAGATTATCAAATCTAACTCATTCCTCAGAGGTGAACACCCTGACATACTTCCATATAATGTTCTATCTTTAGTTTAAAATAACAGCAGAGTAAACTGAGCACAGTGGTTCATAACTATAACCCCAGCATCCAGGAGGCTGAGGCAGGAGGATTTCAAGTTTGAGAACACCTTAGGCTGCACAACAAGTTCAAGGCCAACATGAACCATATAGCAAACCCTGTCTCTAAATGAATGAATGAATGAATAAAAAGGTAATATAACATACCTTGCATACAGAAGATGCTTCCATAACTGTGATGTATTACTTACTAAATGGCTTTGGCTCAGTTTGTGCTTGTGTAAAGTTTTTTGGTTTTGGAGGTAAGTGAAAATATTTTCAAACATTTGGCCAACAAGTCTTCAAATTCCCTGACTCCCTGAAAGTAATGCTGCCAAGTTATTCATTTCATAGCTGAGGTTTACACCTCTCATTCCACAAGCCCAAGAGACGAAGAATGTTTCAAGAAAGTACCTCAGGGTGTATGCAAGCTCACTGGCAAAGACTCTTCACTGATTAGTAGTGCCTGCCTTGGAAGTGGGAGAAAGAATAGCGGCACCTGCTAAATACTTGGTACTTCATATAAGGTCTTCTTCTCTCCCTTTTTCATGATTTTTCTTTTATTTCAAAATTTAGCCAGCACTCAGAAGGCTCAGGCAGAAGGATTGCTGCCAGTTCGAGGGCTGGGCTACAAAGTGAGTTCAAGGCCAGCCTTAACCACATAGTGAGACCCTGTCTCAAAAAGGCCATAAAAATAAAAAATAAAATAAAATTACTCATAGCCAAGACTTGCTTGGTATCAAATCAGTGGACAGAAATGAAACCTTTAAAATGTTCCATTACTGTAAAACACTTCAAGGATTTAAAGGGTGCTTTTACCACGTAGATATAAGGTAAAATTCATTGCCCTCCTGGTTATCCACACTCTCTGCCACGTGACTTTGCAGTCTTCCCTACAGAGGGAACAGCCTACCTTGCTCAACTTCTGGATCCCTTCGACTGGGAGACAGAGTGAGACACGAGTGACTGCTTAACATTTGAGTTTCAGCTTTGAGAATGCGTATCTCTGCTCGCCGCCTGGTGTTTCTGCCATCAGCACAAGGACGTGTACTGCACAGCCCAGTCGTCCCAAGAGGAGGATGAGATACGTGGAATAGAGCTGCTTCCACTTAAGTACAAGCCACATCCAGAACAGAGCCTCAGGCAGTGGGTAGATTCACAGCTAAGCCGCACCAAGACGGGGTGAGGCTGGCTGAAATCTGCCTACTACCAGACACCACACCACACGAGTGAGCTGTGACAGTAAGTCCTCATGGTTGTACCGATGCATTCGCGCTCAGCATGTTATTCAGAAATAACCAACTGATACAGCCCGAAGCCTGGTACAAGTGGTTTCCAGCCAGTAAACCCTGGCGGAGTCTACCTACAGCATTTCACAGAGAATGGAGCTCCTAGGGCAAGTCACAGCCCTCTCTCACCCCCCATTTAAGAGCTTACCTGGGTTTGCCTCAAGCCCAGAGGAGGCTTTGCAGGCAGGACTGGCGCTGCCTCCATTCGGCTGCTCAAGGGAAGATGAATTTGAATTGTATGAAACTGTCCCAGCCACAGGAGGCGGACTGATAACTGCCCCAGGAGAAAGAAAAGCAGGTATTAAGATGACCCCTTTTAGGCAACATGGAACCAAATGCACATGAGCCCATCCTATTCCTGCCCAACTCTACAAAAACTCCTCAAACTAAAAATCCCCAAGCCTCAAGATAATAAAGACAGTAATGAGCCAGGCTGGGTGGTGCACATATAATTCTAGCACTCTGGGAGGCTGAAGCAAGAAGACTTCAAGTTTGAGCCCAGTTTGGACAACTTAGCAAAAATGGGGTTGCAGTTCAATTGGAAGGTTTGGGTTCAGTACTACAAAAAGAAGACAATAATGGATTCTAACTCACAAAATAGAATAGGTATGTGAAATAAAGGACATGAATAAATAACAAGAAGGCAAATCTTTTTATTTGGAAAATGTCAACAAGTAAGGAAAGAAGGAAGGAAGTTAATTTTAAAAGAAAACACCACTTGGCAGCCGCTGGATAATCGCAGAGGGAAGTTCATGTGTGAAGCCTAAATGTTGGGAATAACTTCAAGGAAGACAGGATAGGAAGAACGGGAGCCACGCATGGTTCAGTTCTGTAATTCCAGCTACTCAGGAGGCTGAGGCAGGAAAACAGCAAGTGTAAGGCTGGCCTGAGAAATTTAGCAAGATCACATCTCCGAATAAAAAGGGGCTACCGTGGCTTTCCTCACGGTGTCCCGCCCCGCGCTGCCCAGGGTGTACTTCTGCCTTGCTTTTCTCCTCTTTCACTCGGCCCAAGCTCGCTCTGCAGAGCTAGTCTCTTCCTCACTCTTCACTTTTACTTCTTCAAATAAACTTTGCCACTGCTAAAAAATACATATAAGTAAAAATAAATAAAATAAAATAAAAGGGGCTACAGGTGGCAGGGCACTGGCCTAGCTTACATGAGGCCACAATACCACCAAAAAGAAAAAGTGGGGAAGAGACGAGGGAGAGAAAAGGGGTAGGAGGTGACGAAAAGGTACATGTGGCAAAACATGACCAACGCTCTCAGTAACACTGGTCGCAGGCAGAACACAGCACAGCACGACAGCGATCCAGAGGGAACGCTCACCTCAGTTTCAGTGCAGCCACAGTTCAGGCTGCAGAGAGCACCCCCAATGGCCAAGATGGTAATGGAATCAGTGAACTAAGCAACAGTGAGCTACCAGCCCACAGCACCTTTAACTGAACAGCACCTGATATGTACAGGGTCAGAGTGAAGGCAGGTATCAGGCACACTCCCGTAGTCCTAGCTACTCAGTAAGCTGAGGCTAGATGATCACTTGAGCCCAGGAGGTCATAGCCCACCAGGGTAACACAGCAAGACCCCAATCTCCAAAAAGGAAATAATCAGAATATTTTAGAGGGGCTGGGGATTTAGCTCAGCGGCAAAAGCGCCTGCCTGGCAAGCGCAACGTCGTGAGTTCGGTTCCCGGTACCGGAGAAAAACCAAAAACCAAAAAAAAAAATTTAAAAAAATAAAAAAAAAGAATATTTTAGAGTACCAGACTGTATATTTTTTTTTCTTCCAGTATTCAGACCCTCTGAACGCCAATTCTGAACAAAGAGGAAGCTCTGGCGATTACAAAGGCATCTGAGTATCTTGCAAAACTTTAGAGCCGTCATTATGAGTGTCATTTATTACAGCTGCATCAATGTGCAGACATGGCAATTAAGTAGATGATTACGCTCCTCTCTCCCAAGCAAGAGAAGATGCTGCAATTATGGCAGATCAAGAGAAGACAGCCCGCTTCTGACAGCTTCAGGTAATACTGCAGCGTACGATCCAGCTTACATGGGGATAAGCTTAGCTACAGAAACAAACGTGAAGTTTACAGAGAGCCAAAGACAACCTGTGCCGTCTCCATCCTACACCCCCACCCCAGAAACAGCATGTAGCTAGACCTTGAGGGGATTAGGAGGATTCTGAGCAGGCAAGGATCAAAGGCACTTTTTCGGAGAGAAATCCTCTCCAGACACACTCCGTAAGAGGACTAAGTCCGTCCTGCTGAACAGCTTTGGGGGCCCCCTGCCTGAAGAAGCAAAGTGTGTTCTTCACTCGCTCCCTCCGCAAGTCTCTGGGGCAGACCGGCAGTGCAAGGCTGTGCCAGGCGGTAGTCAACATGCAAGTCCAGGTTCTAACACAGGGGAGGAGTTAGGAATCCAACAGCCCTGCGAAACCCACTTCCGTCCCTTACGAGTGCTGACCTGGGGCAATCTGTCACTCCCCTCTGAGCTCCTGTTTCTTTAACCACGTAAAGGGATAATAATTCTGGTTTGTGAACAGGTAGGGACTTAATAAAAGTATCGATCTCTTAATAAAAGTATGGATTCTTAATAAAAGTATCGATTGTTCTCATCACCGTAGCAAAAAGGGTTTCTGACCATCAAAGAGTTGCAGTCATAGCACAGAAAAACATTACAGAAAAAAAACAAGACTAGGATAAGGCGAGGCAAGCAGCGTTGGACACAGTAGTTCTCAAGTGCTGTTGCAATTCATCCTCACCAGGGGAGCTTTTAAAAGCCCGAAAGTCGAGGCACACACAGGCCAGAAACGGCACACTCTCGGGATGGCACGTATCATTCACTGTATTTCAAAACTTCATGGTGGTTTATTAGACAGCCACGTTTAAGGTCATGCAAAAGAGGGGCTGGGGATTTAGCTCAGCGGCAAAGCGCCTGCCTGGCAAGCGCAAGGTCGTGAGTTTGGTTCCTGGTACCAGAGAAAAACCCAAAAAAAAAAAAAAAAAAAGGTCATGCAAAAGTATGGGAGAAAGACCTATCCCTGCTAGAGGACACAGAAGAAAACAGGGAAGCGTTTGCAGGACAAAAGCCAACTGCAAGTTGGCCAAGATGAGGACAAAGATAAAATAAGTAACACAGGTACACAGAGCAATGTAGAGGACACGTCCGGTAACCACAGAGAGTGTCAGAGAGTGTGTCCAGTAAACACTGACGGCTCAAGCTATCAGGAGCCTCAAACCTGTGCAGACGGGCCTCGGAAAGCTACAGGTTTTGGTCAGAGAAGCAAGAAAGTATCACCTAAAATGAAACATAGAAGGTCACGACCTTGTTTCTGATATGTTTTGTGACAAGAATTCAAATAAAGCACTCATGAGGCTGAGTCAGGAAGACTGCTGCGAGTTTGAGGCCAGCCTGGGCTAGACAGTGAGTTCAAGGCCAGCCTGAGCTACCATAGTGAAATCCTGTCTCAGACAAAATAAAAAAGAATTCAAACAAAAAAAAATTTGATCCAAATCAAAATGACTAATTCCGTATGTGCTCTGCTTTATAAGGATTTAGTTAAATTTACATCCAAACATGGTGTAAATTTGTTGTTCCGTTTTGTTGAGACAGGGTCTCGATATACAGTTCAGGCTGGCCTCGACCTCACTATGTAGCCCAGCTTGGCCTCAAACTCACAGAAATCCTCCTGCCTCAGCTTCCCAAATGCTATGATTATAGGAGTACACTACCACATTTGGATTTAAAAAAATATTTTTTAAACCACCCTTTTAAATGCATTTTGCTGACTGAAAGTCACTGAAGTGAAAAAGCGATATAGAATGTGATTCTTTCTATTCTGGAAAAGGTAAAACTAAGAGCAAAAACAGGTTAGTGGTGGGCAGGGCAAGACACAGATGATGAAAGCACGAAAATGGGTGTCTTGGTGGCTTTTCTCGTCACTGACACGGAACACCCAACACCCACAACTTAAAGGAGAGGTTTATCTCGGCTCGTGCTTCTGGTCTATAGTTGGTCCGCTCCCAAGCAGCCAGGGCAGGGTGGAAGGCCCCGGGCAGAGAAAGCTGCTCATGCACAAATGGGCTGGGGAGAGAGGTGGACCCTTCCGGGCCTTGCCCCGGTGACCTGCCTGCGACAACGAGGCCCCACCACCTAGCAGCATGTCAGCTATGAATCCCTGTAACCCAACCGCCTCGCCAAGCCCTGTCTATTAGCACGTGAGGCTCCTCGGGGACACCTAGCTATCAACCCTGATATTCCACTGTCGGGGGCCCTTTCCACGGGGCAGCTTCTCAGGCCCCAGTCTCCTGCCTGCAGTGACAATGCACGGCAAGAAAAAGGAGCAAGAGACAAGGACTGCAAGAAAGAGGGTTCTGGGATAGTCAGTGTCCTCTGGAAACGAAGACCAAGGACCTCCCACTCGCTGCTGTTTTATTAGCCAGGGCAGTGGGAAAGGTATGGTGCTTTTCCTGGAACAGCGCAGCCGTGGGTGAATGGGCATGTTTAATACCCTAAAGGAAACAGGTTAAGATCCATCTCCACGCCTGGGCCTGAGTTTTCCCTGAACTGTCCTCAGAAGCCTTCATGTTGCTCTGTGAGCATTACAGCCTCAGTGACCATCAAAATCTCAGCAGCAACTGACTGGAAGTGGGATTTCCGCATTTCAAAACCGGCCCACGCACAAGGCAGAGCAAGGAGGGTCTCTGGACAGATACTCTGTCACTTTATAATTGGTGGTTCCTAACACTCCAACCCGGCCCCTACAAGACTCCCTTTGTGCAAAATGCATTTAGTCCATCTCTAAGAGTTGCTAACATCCTAACAGTTTCAGCACTGCTGAAAAGTCCAAGTCCCAAGGCTCCTCTGTGCCTAAAGGCAAACTCTAACTAACTGTAAGCCCTTGGAAACACGGAAAAGGAGTTAAACAAGGCTGACACACTAGGGCGCAGGATCAACATCCCCATTCCAAAAGGAAGGTATCGTGGGATAGAAACCAACGGAAACGAAGCAAGACTGAAACCCACAAGGGCAAGCACTAAGTCCTATAGCTCCGTGTCCAGCACCAGGGGCAAGTTGTGGCCCTGAGACATGAACTCCACGGCACTGCTGGTGGTTGCCGCCCCCATGGCTTCTCTCTTGGGCTGGCTTTTCGCACTCCTTGTGGCTTCCCTAAGACGTTGCACATTTCTGGCTTTTCAATGTTCTGGGGTCTCCACTACACTTTTTCTTTTCCTCACAGCTTCAAGCACCGCCCCCTGGAGGCACACAGCCTGGCCTCCCAGGTCCTCATGTGAAACCTGAGGGGAAACCACCCAGACCCCACAACACTTGCGTTCTGTGTTCCTGTAATGCCAGCATCAAGGTCTGCCACCGGCTGGAGAAGTAGTCAGGCCCTCTGGGGTGATGGCTGGCTGGGCCCTGTGAAATGAACCCAGGGAACAAATTCCACAGGCAGCTGCTCTCAAGCATGGTGCCCTGGAGTGCTCTTCTCCCAACAAAGTCCTTTTTTACTTTTTTGAGTAAAAAGGGGCCTTGCTGATTCCTACCATGCCTATAAGCCATTTCTCCTACTGCTCTAATCTAAAATACTTGGCTTTTTAAAAATGTTAATCTTTTCAGCAACCAAGCTCTGCCTTGCTCAGTCTTTGCAACCTCCTTCTGTCAAAACTTAAAACTTCGTGTTTTTTTTAGGCAGGAACTTCCCATGTAGTGCAAACTAGTCTTAAACTACTATGTAGCCCTGGCTAACCTCAAACTCATGATGATTCTCCTGCTTCAGCCTCCCCAGTGCTAGCATAGCGAGTATATGCCACCACCCCCAGCCAAAACCGAAAACTTAAGGAGCTTTTGCTCCTGAATGTTGCTACAAACCTGCCCACCAGCTCTCACAGTACCCATGCCACAGCTCCAACACTGGACTGCCTTGAAGTTTCCTCTACCAGATTAATTTGTCCACTGCCCTTAAATCTCAGTTTCTTACAAGGACTTGGGACATGAGTAAAATGCTGACAAATTTTCTACCAATGCATAACACACATAATCTCAAAGCAAACTTGTCAGTGGAGTCCTTATTCTCAAGTGAAATCTCCTGAGCATGGTTTTTATCATCTATCTTTTCAATCAGCATTCTAGTCTTCTGAGCTCCAACCACAATCTCCGATCAAGCTCAGTTCATAGCATTCTAGGGCTGCTTCTCCAGTTGGCATCTCCGTACCCTTCCAAACTCCTCCTAAGGACCACTTCTAAAGGTTCCTGAACCACACAGTCAGGTAACATCACAGCACTGGCCTCACTTCTCTGGTATACCAGAAATCTGCATTGGTCACTTTTGTTATCACTGGAACAAAATACCCAACAACCCACAATTTAACAGAGAGGTTTACTTTGGCTTATGTTTTTAGTCCATAGTTGGTTGGCTCTCAAGTAGCAAAAGCATAGCGGAAGATCCCGGGTGGAAGAAAGCTGCTCATGGTATGGCCACCAGGAAGAAGAGAGAGAGAGAAGGAGCCAGAGAGAGAGAGAGATGAACCCTTCCAGGCCACATCCCAAACAGCCCACCTCTTCCAACCAGGACCTACCAAGTAGCAGCAGGTCAGCTATAAGCCCCATAACCCAATCACCTCCCAAAGCCCTCCCTATGAGCACCGGAGGCTTTGGGGGATATCTAGATATAAACCATAACAAAGAGGCATAGAAAAGTTTGTCTAGAGTAATACACCTGGTCCATACTTTGATGGTAGCGATGGTTACCCAACTATATTTGTCAAAAACTCACAGTGCACTAAAGGTGGCCTTTAGTGTATGTAAATTATACCTTTATTTTATTACATATGAATTATACCTCTATACCTTTTTAAAGAAATAAAATCACCTTTGGTAGAGGTGATACTCACAAGCCCACATATTAATGAGCGGAAATCAGTATGGAGATTCCTCAGAAACTAAAATGAGAAATTCTATTTGACCCACCTAATCCCCCTTCCAGGCATCTTCCCCAGACAGGTAAAGACATCATATTATAGTGATACACGCATACCCCTGTTTTGAACAGCGTAACTCATAAAAGCTACAGCTTGTAGTAATCTCTCTGTCCACTGGCAGACAAATGCATGAAGAAAGAAAAACTTGAGTCATCTGTAGGAAAGTGGATATACCTTGAGACCATAATGTTAAGTAAAATAAATCAGACAAACAAGTTTAAATACTGCGTGGCTTCTCATACAAGAAACCCAAATTGTACGTAAGTATCAAAATAAGAGATAATACGAAATAGGGAGACAGCTCTTTTTCAAACAGAGAAGGGAATAAAAGAGAGAGAAGGAGAGGGAGAGAGGAGGAGAGAGGGAAAGGGAGAGGGAAAAGAAGAGGGAGAGGGAGGTGGGGGAGGGGCACTGTGCTTGTGGGAAACTCAGTCCACTAAAAAGGATGCACTTTAGTGTGTTGAGATGTACTATGTAGTGACTCCACACGAGGAATATAAATGAACATTATGTACTGCAAACATACGCTAATAAAAAATATAAAAAAATAAAAATTCAGTATCCTGTATTTCCCCACAGCCAGATATAAATTGCTGCTTTGTCATTTTTAATTAAACATCCTCAGCAAGTCTTGCTGACGTTAAAGACAGGGATTCAGATTTCTTTCTGGGATTACTGTGACTCCAAAAGGTATGTCTTCCCCTTCCTCGTAAAATGTCAACTGGTACCGCTAGCTGGCCTAAGACAATCTCAGAGATTCCCCGGCAGCATGAAGAAGCATTTATATCCTGAGACTCAGGACTACCCTCTCTACCCGCCATCCAGCCTTGTCACTGGCATAAGCTGATGCATAAGACGGACAACACAGATGCAGACGCCAGACTGAGTCCTGATTCCCAGCCACGCGTAGCCATGAACTGTGACTGTAAAGCATCTTTGAAAAGACCGTTCTGGCTGCAGAGCTGGCATTTTACGCCACAAGGTAAGTGTTCATATAACTGCTAATTATTTGCTTCACACCTACACTCCTCATCAATAGAGACACAGTTCCAAGACGACGGCTTGCACCTACTTTCTCATGTAAATAGAGGCACGCATGCCAAGATTTGCCCATGTCTGCTGCTTTGCTAGCTCTAAATTGCTTGATGGAACACACGTGAATGCAGAGTGAGTCACAACTAACATTTTAGGATGGCCTCCCTGGTTTTTTTTCTGATTCCTATAACGAGAAACCTACCTGTTTGGATTCCTAGCGGGCTGGTTCTGGAAGAGACTGAGAGAAAATCCTGATCCCAGATAGGAGAGTTTTGACTATAAACTTCTTCTTCTAACATGGACAGAAACCTAGACGCAAAAGCAAAAGCAATAGTAAGATTAAAACAACAAACAAAGGAAAACTTACTGTATTATTAGAGTGACCAAAGCCTAATCATTTACGTCAATAACCTTCACATGCAGGCCCCAACTTCAACTTAGAAGTGTACTAGAGAATTATGACTCAAATGAGTAGCCCTGGTATATTCAAATATAGAAATATATCTTACCCTCCTTGACCCTGGAAGCTTGATGTAACATAGGATACACAGAGCAATGCATTACTGAAAATGCATTAGTCTTCCTTGGTGAGACCAGCCAAGACTTCAGCTCTCCATGTGGCCGTCACTGTCACTATCATTACCATCCAGAAGTTGCTAATACTGATCTAGTACATGCTCTGTGCCTGAACTACCCTTAAGAACTTCTAAGTGAATCCTCACATCAACCCAATCAGCTATATAATTTATTTTTATCATACACCTATATGTTTCTCTTATTGACTTTTTCTCTAATACATGGAGACTAAATAGAAATATGTAAAAGCACTAAAAAGCAGGGTGTGGTGGAACAAGCCTACACAGCACCTGGGAGGCTGAGGCAGGAGGAATGCCATGAGTCTGAGGTCAACCTAGGTGACACAGCGAGTTCAAGGCTATCCTGAATTACACAGAAAGACCCTGTCCCCCAAAAAATAAATAAATAAAAGCACTAAAAGTAGGTCAGAGTCGTGAGGCTGTGGGTGGTCTTTTTCTTCTCTACCCTCTATAAGCTGAATTTTCTTTAACAGGTGCATTTATCACATTTTGAATGAAACGTAGATACTCAATGTAAAGCAAATCAGTAGATGAGGGAAGGAAAGACTCAAGTAGAAGCCAAATAGTAGAAACAGCAGCAGATGAAGATACAAAATAAGGACAGAAGCCGTAAGAACGCATGTGAGAATCACAGCGACCACACGGGGTCTGGGAAGTGGGCCCCTCTCTGACTCTAAGACTCAAATAGCACCTCAGACCCCAAAATGTATGATTCTGCAGCCAGAACTGTAGGTAGAAGTCCCCAGCATTCTCAAATGTTGTCATATTCAATGAAAAGGGATTTACAAGGAAAAGTGGGTGGTAGTTTCACCCTGCTATTAGAAACAGAGAAGAAAAGAAAGCAGCATTGAATTTTTAGCTCAACAGCACAAGGATGCCAGAAATATGGGTTGAAGGAACAAAACACTATAATTAGCAAATATCTGCAAGAAGCGAAATGAATTTGCTATGAAAAAAAAAACTTGCTGTGGGAGCAGGGTCCACGCTTATCCCTTGGCTTAGAGACATGATGACAACTATCAACTGAAAACATAAAATATCGCTTATGTGGCAAATGTAATAAAGAAGTATGAAACTGCCTTAAAAATCTAAGCCAAAGAGCTTAGACCAGTTAAAAGGCAACCACTGAACTACATAAACATGCCCAGAAATCATAATCCGTGTTAGGGGTAACACTCAAACTGCAGTGGCTCTAAGGACCTTGAAATCTTTCTCCCTGGGGTACAGGGATATTCATGTCACATCTCACTCTCATATACTGTTTTTCTTATAAATCATACAACCAGAACACTAACATACATGTACATAGCCTGGTGAGGTGGCACATGCCTGTAATCCTAGCACTCAGGAGGCTGAGACAGGAGGATCATTGAGAGGTCGAGGCCGGCCTGGACTACAAAATGAGCTCAAGGCCAGCCTGAACTGCATAACGAGACCCTGTCTCAAAAATATATACATATATATATATATATACACATACACACACATACATACAAACATAAAAGACATGTACAGTATTGGCTATCAGCTAAATCCCATGAGAGTTTACCACAATATCCTTTATCTAAGCTTAGAATTTGAATTAAACTGCCAAGGAATTTTCAGTTGTTATGTATCAGAAAACTATTTTTTTCGCTGCTGTTGTTTGGATCTGACTTATTTTTAATAACTAAAACTGTCTCGCCTGAGACACAAACTGGGTAATCCAATAACAGTATCTTTGTAATAAAAATCTAGCTTCTCAACTCGAAGTATGAACAACCTTTGATCGAAGAACACAATGCCTCCTCTAAATATTCTTTTTTTTGGTATTTTTGAGACAGGGTGTCTCTGTGTAGTCCAGGCTGGCCTCAAACTCATGGTAATCCTCCTGCCTCAGCCTCGCGAGTGCTGGGATTACAGGCGTGGCGACCACACTCAGCTCATATTCTCCTCCCTAAATCAGCAGTTATGAACAGGGTAAGGAAGGACGCCTATCTCATGCCTAGAGCAGAGAGGCATTTTAAATTACACTTTTTTAAAAGCTGGGCATGGTGGCACACCCTGTAATCCCAGCAGTCCAGAGGCTGAGGCAGGAGGATCATTGTGAGTTCGAGACCCGCCTGGGCTACGAAGTGAGCTCAAGGCCAGCCTGAACTGCAGAGCAAGACCCTGCCTCAAAAAGACTAAAAAAAAAAGAAGAAAATACATTATACCTTTTCGCTCCCCCACCAAGTACCAACCTAGGTGAAATGATGACCATAAAGTCAGCTGTCTCATTCAGACCCTGCTGTCCTTGCTCCACAGAAAGTCACAAACTGTACCCCAAGCTCCTCCCTCAGCCAACCTCTTCGCCTACATTTGGTGTCTGGCATTGGAGATGCATTTCCAAGGCACAAAGGACAGACAGCACTTTAGGTCTGTACTGCTTTGACACATTTCATTCATCTGAAAATACTGGAGTTGGGGGTGTGGCTCGCAGATAAAATCCCGGCCTGGCAGGTGCATTCTCTGGGTTCAGTACGAGGCAGGTACTGAAAAGACCATGCAATGTTCTGGCTCTCCCACAAGTACGAAGCCGGTGCAAGAGAGGACAGTCCACTCTCCAAGACACTGAGCACGAAGTATGAAGGTGACGCTGAAGTAGCTCCTGCTGCGGGCCAGTCTTGTCTGGCAGTCTAGTCTCCGCAGACTGAGGGGCAGGGTGGCTGAGGCAGGGTGGTTCAGCAATGCTCAGAAAGGACGGGAGACTCAGGATGGGGAGAAGAGCCAGGTGAGTTCTCGGCCCCACCACTGAGTGGATGGAAACCGTACTGCTGGGCTCTCTCCCGTCCCTGTAAGCTTCCTGGCAGCCGAACAGAAAAAATAAAGGGCAGCCCCACTGCACAGGACTCAAAGACAGGCGGGTGGGGGTGGTACTACAGAAGGAGGGATTCCAGCGACATGAAGTCAAGCTAATAAACGGAGCTGGAAAACCACCAAGAAGACTCACCAGGGGAACCGAGGAGCCTTTCCTCCTGCTCCCTGGGATGCTTTTTCTACCGCCCTTCATTCTGGGACCTACAGGCTTTGGCATGTATTCTGAAATGTCAGGTCCCGAGGCGAGGCGTGGCACTGCGCGCCTGTAATCCTAGCACTTGAGCATTTTAAGACCAACCCGAGCTGCTGCTCAGATAGTGAGTTCAAAGCCAGTCGGAACTACATAGCAAGATCTTATCTTAAAATAACCAAAGAGAGAGAGAGGGAGAGAGAGGGGGCGGAAGGAGGGAGGGAGGAGAAACAAGAAACCTCAAGTCCTGGGATGAAACAGCGCAGCAGAAGCTCTCCCTTACTTTGGGAAGTGGGTAAGGATTAGAGTTCGTTTCTCAAGAGGAAGTTTGTCCTTTTCCTGTCTTGCTTGCTCCAGGAGCTGTCGCCTCATGACAGTGAAGACCGAGCGAAGCAACGTTCTCCCGAACACCTGTGTGGTTTCATACCGAGGTAGACTGTCACAGAACTGGGGCACATTGCAGTAACACAGCCACCTGTCACAAGAGGAAATGAGAACCGTCAGTGTCCCGTCAGGCCCCAGGTCATCCGGCCCAACGATGGTGACTCTACCATTCTCCACAGCAGGAGAGAGCGGGCCTGCGATGGCAGGCAACAGTATCACAGTCAGCTAGTGAGACCTGGGCATTCGGTGAGCTCGCCCTGAACGGCACCACTGGCTGGTGTTAGCATTGTCCAATTCCGCCGCCTCCAGCCAGGAGCCCTAGAGTCAAACGGCCCTGGAATCAAACCTCCCCTTGGCCACTCTGGAAATGCTGCTTTGCCATAAAATAAGGACGAATACAGCTATAGTACTTTAATGGGTTCTCTGAGTATTACATGAACCCAGGTGTAAGGTACATACTGTAATTCCTATTTCTGGCAAATAAGTGACAGTTTAAATAAAAGAAAAACATAAAGGAGAAGCTGAGGAAACCCCTTTTGGGGTCAGAAATTTAAGGTTTTTAAAAATGCCCGCCGCTGATCACACACACAGTGCTGAAGCTGCGATAAAGACCTTCAAGGCCGCTCAAAATTCAGTTGAAATGCAGAAAGTAACAGGTTTCCACCACCTGTGGCCTAGGTACACACTCTGCAGTAACTAGACTCAAAATCAAAAACGTGCCTCACCGTTGACAGGACTGGAGGAGGGCGCACGCCAGAGGGAAATAAGGGGCTTTCTCAAAATCTGACCACGGTTCGAGGGTATGCTGGCAAAACAGGCCACCTGATTTAGAAAGCTCCTTCAGACAACAGGAGCGACTGAATGAAAAAAACTTTTTTTTGTTTTTTTCCTTTCTGAGACAGGGTCTCGCTGTACAGTTCAGGCTGGCCTTCAGCTCACTTTGTAGCCCAGGCTGGCCTCAAACTCACAGTGATCCTCCTGCCTCAGCCTCCCAAGTGCTGGGATTACAGGGGTGCACCACCACATCCAGCGAAAAAGACTTCTCAAAAATGATCTTTTTTCTTCTTTTTTGTCTCCCCAAAACACAAGGTCTAAAATTCCCAGGACCCAGTAACATGTACATAACCGTGAGTCATGCCGAGTGGCACCAAACCAGGGTAATCTGGTCAAAAACTGTTATTTCACACATCCTTGGCAGCGGGTCCAAATCACTCTCTTCTAGGATAGGCCTGCTTTCCAAAACTGAAAGGCTCTCCCCCTTTATCCTTTAACGTTTGAAGTGGGGAAGCTCTCTAACACGCCAGAGCTGCTACAGGAAGCCCTCAGTGAACTTGATGCAGACTGAAATAGTATTAATTTACTTCTGCCACGGCCTCATTTCTGATCTTATCCTGCCCATTACATCATATTTCCCCTGTGTGAGGAGATGGTAATTGCAGCGGCGTTTCACCTTCAGAGAAGAAAACTTTCATTAGTGTTAGCTTCCCTGCCTGATTCAAAATTCATCTTAAACCCTTGCTCCTACTTCTGTTCTCTCAACTTTCATCTCTTTATAATGCGTACCAAACGTCATTTTATGATTGTAATACTGAAATGGGTATCTCAAGTGTTGCGTTGTATCCTGTCCAGTGACCTTGGCAGCAGAAAAACAAGAGAGAGCGTTCATCTCAGAGTTCACACAGGAACTCATCACCTTCAAAGCCGATCTTTAGGTCAGGGATATAGCTCAGTGGCATAAGCACCTGCCTGGCAAGTGCAAGGTCCTGAGTTTGATTCCCGGTACCAAAAAAAAAAGCCAACCTTTATTAATCTGGGGTCACTTAATAAAGTTAACAAAATATTAAGCAGTGAGGGGACATCCAGATCTCAAGTAACTACTTATGAAACTATAAATGTTAAATGGTCATAAACCTTAATAATTAGTACTTCAACTTCATGAGATCTTTTTATCCCAAGACTATTTAAGACTTCATATTAAAAATATAACACAATCTGTGTAATATTCTATGATTTAAACCAGTGCTGACACTAAATAAAGCGTTCAACAATGATGGAAATAATTTAGATCCATGCAGGTTAATACAGCAGCCACTGGCATCATGTACCTACTGAGCGTCGAAATGCAGCCAGTACAGCTGAAGAGTTAAGTATTATTTTTATTTATTCAACTTCAAGTCTACTTTCAAATGATAATAGTCCAAAATATTTTTCCCATTAAACACAATTTTAACTCTAGTTTTAAGTGTTTAAAATTTAGTGACTGTATTAAGACGTATTTTAAGTGCAAAACATATATCAGTGGCTGGAGATTAAGCTAAGTGGTAGAACACTTGCTTGCCATGCATAAGGCCCTGTGTGTTGGTTACTTTTCTCTAGTTGCTGGAGTAAAATACCTGACACCCAAAGTTAAGGAAGGAAAGGTTTATTTAGCTCACGGTCTATGGAGGTTTCAGTCCATAATCAGCTGGCTCCAAGGCAGGGTGGCAGGGCACGGGAGCAACAATTTAAGGCAGCAGAAGACAGCAGAAGCAACAAAAGCAAAAAGGGGAGAAAAAAACCTCTTCTTTCCCCTTATACTGTAAGCAGGCTACCCGCCCTTGGGTGGGTGTAGCACTCACACCATCTCCTTGCCCTCCTCTTGCACAGGCTCAGGATGTTTATACAGTGAGAACCCTAGACCCCTGTTGAGTCACTTAGTTAAACTTTTAGACTTCTCTAGTTGATATAATGTATCAAGCATTAAAATCCACCGGTTGCCAACTTGGCAACTAGACACATTTTTTAAAACAGGTTTTCAGCTACAAAGACATGCTTATTTATATCAATTTACAACTTGAACATTGTAACACAGATCTAACAATCCTTAAGAACCAGTATTAATTATACCAACATTGTATTACATTAGAACCGTAACATTTCGCTTGTGGCCTGCCCAAAACTCATGCGCATCCCTTTATGCCAAAGGCATTTAGTCCATCTCTAAGAGTTGCCAAAGTCCTAACAGTTTCAGCATTGCTGAAAAGTCCGAGTCTCCTCTGAGGAGCTGCAAGCCCTGGTACAAATGAAAAGTTAAACACTTGCAACATTTAATGGCACAAGATAAACATTCCCATTTTAAAAGTTACAAACAGAGGAGATACAAAGCTCTGCGACCAAAGCAAGTCCAAAATCCAGCAGAGCAAACATTAAATCTTGTAGTTCCATGTGCAGCATCTAAGGCAATCTGTGACAAGGTGCCAGCTCCAGAGGGCTTCAGCGGCTCCTCCCCTAGGGCACTTTCGGTGGTTGTAGCTCCTGCAGCTTTTTTCTTGGGCCACTCTGCTCTTTCCTTGCAGGTTTTCTCAACATAACCTATGTTTCTAGCTTTTTTAAACTTCTGGGGTCTATACTTTACCTTTGGCTTCACCCTCACAGCTTCGCACACTGCCCTCTCAGGGACACACTGTCGTCTGAGGGGCACATTGCCTGGCCTCCCAGTCTTTCTGAAATCGGGGTGGAAGCCTTCTTAACCCCACAATTCTTGCATTCTGCATGCACCTAAAACCACCATCAAGTGGGTGATGCCGAAGTCTGCTGCCAGCTAGAGCAGTCACCAGGATTCCCTCTCTCTTGGATATAGGGGTCAAGTGCCTGGATTGCCAGGCACTCTGAATCCAATTCTGAGGAACAAATTTTCTATGCTGCCACCATTCTGGAACATGGTGCTCTGTGGCTTTCTCCTCAAAGCAAAATCTTGCATCTTTGCCGTTTTGAGGCTGCAAAGGTTGGAGTCCTGCTGCTTTTTTTGTGGTGCCCTGGGCCATCTTTTCTAGTCTTCTGTTTCTTCTCAGCAACCAAGATCTCCTCAGCTCTATCTTTGTAGTCTATTGTATTACTGAGGCTTCCCTGTTGGCCAAAATCACATTTTAAATCATCCTGTTGGGCTCTGTGCTCTTGATTCACAACATAAATCTGGCTAAAAGCCCCCAACAACAACAATGCCACAGCCTCAATACTCAACTGTCCTGAAATTTCTTCTGCCAGATTAATCAGTCCACTGCCCTTAGTCTCGGTCTCAGGCAAAGTCTCTGGACATGAGCAAACTGCAGATAAACTTTCTGCCAAGCCATAGCACACAAATCTCCCATATAAAACAGCCCAATGTGCTCCAGTGCTTCTCTTAAAAGCTAGTTCCTACAGACCTAGCAAAACAAGTCTGAAATCTAAAATGCTTCATATTCCAAAACTCCACATTTTTCAGATGAGGGATTTTTAACCAGTAAAGTCTATGCAAATATTCTAAAATTTGAAAAACCCCAAACTGAAAGATTTCTGGTGCTGACCATTTTGGATAAGGGATCTGGAACCCATAGTGAAGTGCTGACCAAGTGCTCCTGTCTCCTAGGCTCTGGCGCTTCTCCTCTGTCTGATAAACACTGTTCTAGCCCTCTGTGTCCAAGTACACACATTCAGTGTGCATGCTGACAGGCTCCACTCCACAAAACAGCGGCCACATAAAGCTGCTTCCCAAAGCCCAGGTAATCACATCCATCTTGCTCTATACTCTTAGGAGACATCTCCCCAGTGTGGGAGCACATCTCCACCTTTCAGAAGCTCTGCACAGGTGAACATCTAAAGGAGGCATGGTGGTGCATGCCTGTGATTCCAGTTCAAGGCCAGCCTGGACTACACAGAGAGACCTTGTCTCAAAAACCAAACACCCTCAAAACCTAACACTAATTATTTGCCACTTTCCTTTGGTGGATTCTGTTGGTGCGATGTATTTTAAGCAGTCACACTCCCTAACACCTTCTTTTTGTGTTACTTCTTCAGGGAATTATATTAGTGCACAATCGTGAAATGCAGCAAACTTCAAAATATTTGTCCAGACTTTTCTTCTAAAATCATAGTCATTTCTGGGAGTAAAATATACGGTTAATTTACGTTTAAAAAAATTTTTCCTTTTCCTTTATTCATAATACAGAGTAAGTAATGTAAGCAGATCTTCTGCTCACTCCGCTTTTGATTTTTTATCAGATAAAGCCTGGCAGGTTCGCTCTGTAAGGAACACAGCCATTTTCCATGCACAATCTTTTCCACAGAGAATCCGATTTTACCCCATTTTCATGCTAATGCTGTGCTCCAGAAGTCTCGGGCCCCTTTGTCCTAACTGCCACCACTACTGTAAATTTTAAGATGAAACAGTCTGGAGGTACTATGCATTCTCTTACCCAAGATAAACGCTGCCGGTGCCTGCAGCCTATAGTATGACCCATTCCCGAGACATTAGGATCAAGGAGACACCATGCTGCGGCAGTGTGTGGTTTTCTGAATTCCCCAGTGTGCTCACAGCAGTAGGGTTTTATTCTGAGTCAAAGCCTGAGCCTCCTAATTTTCCCAAGTTGTTCCTTCCTCTCCGCTTCCCTTTCTCCATCCACAGGGCACAGGGATGGGGAAGCAAGGGTGGGGGTGGCATCACTACCTTCACCTCCGTATTTATTATTCACAGTGACTCGTGATCTACATTCCACCTGGAAATCAGCGGGTTTCAGAACTCACAGGGCATATTCCTTTCAGTGTCTCTCTTCACTGCTGTCTGACTCTTTCTCTTCGGCTGCTGGGATAGAAAGAAGCCTTCTGCTGTCTTTCTATCCCCTATTAGCTTAGCCTCTAAAATAATATTCTAAAATAATTAATTTTCATTCAACTGTCCGTTGAAGGCTGTAGCTTACCAGCCTCCTGGAGGCAGTGACCGAACTTGAGAGAGCCATGTGTGTGTGTGGGGGGGGATGACAACCAGCATCTCCCCAGCACCTGTCCTGCTGTCCAAACTCCCACGCAACCCACACAGCACCCAAGAGTCCAGAAGTGGAGGAACGCCGAGGCCGTGGAGGGAAGGCGGGGTCTCAGGCTCACAGAGCAGGGGAAGAAGCAGCCACGCATCGAACCCAGAGCTCCTTCAAAGCCCAATTTCTACTGCTGCTGCTCTAAGTATTTATAAGAACCACCCATTTCTTGGTAATTCCCAAATGCTGCTTTGTTTTTATATTGTTTTCTAAAATATAGTCACGCCTCCTGCTGAAGTATGTTGATTCACATGTAATTCTCCTTTTTCTTGATGAAACTATTTTCTCTCTAAAGTCGGGAACACACTCAGGGGTTTGACAAACTTTCAGCGTCAGCTGGGCGCACATCCGGGTACTCTGGGAGCCTGAGCAGGAAAATCGTGAGTTTGAGCCCAGCACGGGCAATTTAGCAACTGAAAGTGACCCTGTTTGTTATGGTTTGTGTCTGGATGTTAAAGTCTCACGCAGTCATGGGCGGGCTTCTAGAGTTATGATTGATCCATGGTCCAATGCTGGGATTATGAATGCGAGCGCTACACCCGCCCTGGGGCAGATAGTTTGTATATGGAAGGGAGAGAAAGAGGCTGCTTGCCGCCATTCCTCCCTTTTGCTCTTGTTGCTTTTGCTATCTACCTCCTCCATGAATGGCTGCCCTCTGCGAAATGCCACTCTGCCTCGGAGTCAGCAGAGTATGGACTGAAATCTCCACAGACTGTGAGCTAAATAAACCTTTCCTTCCTTAATTTTGGGTGTCAGGTATTTTGTCTCACCAACAAGAGAAAAGTAACTAAGATACTGTCTTTAAAAAATTAAAATAAATCGGGCATGGTGGCGCATGCCTGTAATCCCAGCACCCAGGAGGCTGAGGCAAGAGGCAGACAAGTTCAAGGTCAGCCTGAACAACAGGGCAAAACCCTGTCCCGCAAAAATAAATAAACCAAAAAACAAACAAACAAATACATAAATAAGAATATAAATTAAAAAGGACCTGGGATGCAGCTCAGTACAAAGGCCCTGCGTTCAATCACCAGTAGTACCAAAAAAAAAAAAAGATGAAGATACATTTTTTTTGTCAGATTTATTATTCCAACTCATTATAAACAACAGTTACAGTAACATCAAACGGGCTGGGGATATAGCTCAGCGGCACAAGCGCCTGCCTGGCAAGCACAAGGTCCTGAGTTCGATTCCCTGTACCCAAAAAAAAAAAAAAAACCCACACAAACAATAACATCAAACTACTATTAATGTAAAACCCTGCAATTAAAGATGCAGAGATAAAGATCTAACAATAAAAACTGATTTTGAAGAAATTTGTAATTCCTATAAATACCAATTACTAAGAGAAAATATTTTATAATTCAAATTACACAGTGGTCAAGGTTTAGGGGGAGAAAGGGAGGGAATTTTATGGCCTCATAAAAATATAGGTCGGTGACAGAAAATAAAACTTAAAAGTATACCCATTCCTCCATCACATCTGCTGTTACCAAAAATAACCTGGTACACGTGGTCTTGAAAAGGCTATCAAATGATGATGCGGCCGGGCGTGATGGCGCACGCCTGTAATCCCAGCACTTAGGAGGCTGAGGCAGGAGGATCATTGTGAGTTCGAGATCAGCCCGGGCTACAAAGTGAGCTCAAGGCCAGCCTGAACTGCATAGCGAGCCCCTGTCTCAAAAAGACCAAAAAAAAAAAAAAAAAAAAAAATGATGATGTTTACTTTAAACCAGGAAAAAGAAAAAACATACTAAAACTCCACAGCATCCCGGAAGTAAGCTTGATGTGCCTCTAAAATATAAATGTAGAAAAGTTATAATAAAGAATAGAATGGCCACCATTATTTAAGTGAAAATGAACACAGGCTGTTATATTTTCTACAATCCACGTTTAAGATTCTATCATTCTATCATCAGCAGTTAAAATAAATTTCTACTTTACAAAATACATGTTCAATCCAAGATTATGTGCAGAATTTGAACATCCTAAATAGGAAAACAGTTGCTAAACTATGGTATGCTAAGTCAATGGGCCGTATCATAATTCATGAAATGTTTAATATGCTGTCAAATGGGGGAAGTGGAAAGGACCTAAAATTCTATGTTGTCTTTCATTATAATGCAAAATATGTACTTATAGGGGAAATATTGGAAGGTATTATGTATAGTAGTATCAGGTCCATCATGGTGCTAATAAAAGGAGAATCTTTCTTTTAAAAATTCCTTAACTCCATTATCATAATGAACATTGTATTTTTTTTGAGGGTTCTCTGTATTACAAACCGTATAGTTTACCTAGTCAGTGATGTTCCACAGAAATGAAATAGAAGCCGTAAGTAATTTAAATCTGCCAGTAGCTACACTGACAAAGTAAAAACAGGTGATAATAACTTCACTATTTTTATTTAATCCTCTATAGCCAATATACTATCTTTTCTGTATGTAATCAATTTTTAAAAATTGAACTGGGGATGCAGGTCAGCAACAGAGCACTTTACCAGCACGTGCAAGACCCTGGCTTAGATCCCCAACACCACAAAGAAACAAACAACTACTAATGAGCTATCTTAAACTATTTTTTTCTTTTTTTTTTTGGTACCAGGAATCGAACTCAGGACCTTGCGCTTGCCAGGCAGGAGCTTATGGTGCTGAGCTATATCCCCAGCCCTATGTTAAACTTTTTAAAAATACAGTTTTAGAAGTCACAATTCAGCCAGGCGTGGTGGCACATGCCTGTAATCCCAGCACTCAGGAGGCTGAGGCAGGAGGATAGTTGCAAGTTTGAGACCAGCCTGGGCTCCAAAGCGAGCTCAAGGCCAGCTTAAACTGCACAGCAAGATCCTGTCTCAAAATGACCAAAAAAAAAGAAAAGAAAAAAAATTGCAATTCAAACTAGCCACATTTCAAGGGCTCAAGAGCCACATGTGGTTAGTGACTATCACACTGGACAGTACAGGCCTAGATGATTCGGCTCTCTCACCCTCCAAAACACTGTGCTATTCATGAAAAGTAGAAGTTTGCAAGTTAAATTACATAGACATTCTCTCTAAAGTGATGGAGCCACCATAATAACTGGGAACCCTTCACTTGCAAAGACAAATAGTAATTTCAAGTCTGCAACATGCTCTACGGGGCCAGAGGGGGAGGGCTTGTCATCTGATTACCTTGTGTAGTTTTCTTTGTATCCAGAAATATCATCGTTGGGAGAGCGCAGTCTTCGTTGAGATGGTGCCTCCAGATGCCAATAGTTGATCCGGTTCAGGAACATTTTTGCCAACTCAACTATTGTTTGCCTTTCTTTCGATGGCAGGTGACTAAATTTGTACTGTACAAAGTTATTCACGCCCTTAAAAGGAAGGAAGGTAATTTATTCACGCAATCATCTAATTCTTCACACACACACAGCCAGCACTCCTGGGATGAGTAGCAAAGTACAGCCACTTCCCATTCACAAAAATCTTTTCCCTGTCTTTAAAACAGCAGTGCCAGGAGGGAATCTTGCTTACATCATAGGAGATGAAAAGTGACAAGACAGGAATACTTTGAATTGTCTGTCATTCTATGCCACTCCAGTCCTGAAGCATTAAAGAGAAAATCAAAACCAGGGACTGAAAAGGTCAAACCTCCTGAACAATAAAATGTGTCTGCTTTGCAGAGTAATTCTGGCTTGCAGAATGCTACCAGCATACTAGATCATATGTAATGTGGTTCTTCAATAGATATTATGTTTTTCTTTGATAAAATTTTAATCAAAAGGCTGCTAGCATGTATTCCACAGAACTAAACAACTAAAAAGAAAAAAAAATTAAGTCCCTCTTCCACTGAACTAAGGCACTAAAACTAAACGCTTTGTTATTGTTCTTTTGGTTTCAGGAAGAAACCTAACGCATAGGAAGCCTATGATTCAAAATTATCTGCTTTTTTAAAAAAGCTGTGAATTAACCTTTCTACATTCCCATCTCATCTAATTTCACACAGAAGAACAATATGTTCTTATTTAATAGTTTGAAATCAAGATGTAATTCAAGAAAACTAACAAAAACACATTTATTTGTAAGGATCTAGTATCGTGTCTTCTATAATCAGATTCTCACCAAGAAATTCAGTCCAGACTGAGAGTTATTTAGCCAAACAAAGGTTAAAAAGGGACGCTGCTGCGAGATTCTGACAGCCCTGACAGGAACAGTCTACGCATTTTAACAGATTCCGTAGTGAACGGCTTCCTTCCAGGAAGCGTAATGCAGCAGAAAGTCGATTTCTGGGTACAAACTCATTTCTTTTTTGCTTGACTTACAATGTTCTTCACATTACCGCTGCATTTCCTCACCTCAACAGCTCTTTCAGACAGTGCCAAACAAAAGGACAGAGATTCGATTTTGAAACACCAACAAGAAAAAGCACATTTTGTGCGTTCTTACAAACTACACGCTCTAGTTATTTTTTTTCTTCCCCAAACACACAGTGAATTTTAAGTATATGACAACCCTAAACAACACAACTGAGATCATGTACTAAATTAGGCGTGCACGTGTGATCCAAATGGGTCAAGACAATTTCTACAGACTTGGTAAACATCTCAAGCTAGGTATGGAGGATGCAAGAGGATTTAAAGGGTTTTTTTCACAGTGGACATGTAACTCATCAGTACTTGCCTAGCCTGCAAGAGGCCCTGGATTTATCTGCCAATAGCCTCCCACAAAACAAAAGGGATTTCTTCGGTCTTCAATTTAAATAGCTTCTTTTTATCTTTTTACCTGTTCAATACTAGGTTTTTCAAAAGGGGGCTTCTTCTCCAAAGAGCCTTCAACCACAGGTTTTCCTCTTTGCAAAATAGATTTCCTCAAGAGCTACAAAGAAATCATGGGTAAAAAAAATTAATCTCTTTGTGTCTCTGTGTGTGTCTGTCTCACACTCACACACACACACACACACACACACACTCACACTTGAAGGAAGGTTATCATATTGTACTTAACATATATAAAGAAATCTCCCCACCCCCCACTATGCAGTCCAGGATGAGCTTGAACTCTGGATCCTCCTACGTTAGCTTCTTGAGTGCTGGGATTCCAGGCCTGCCCCACCATGCCCAGCTATATGTAAATAAAGACTTAAATAAGCAACTTAACATGGTGATATGGGCCTATAATTCCAGCACTAAGGAGGCTGAGGAAGGAGGATCACAAGTACAAAGCCAGCCTGGACTCTACATTGCAAGACACTGTCTCAGAAAAAAAAGAAGTCAAACAGGCAAACTATCTGGCAACACAAATGTGCCTTCATGCCCATAACCAGAGCCATGAGGAACTAGACACCTTTCATGTTCCCGGCAGCCTAGACCACCCAGGAGTGACCACAAGACAGACAGCCCACCAGACACGGTGCCCCCACTCACTTCCCCTTCTCTCCTGCTTCCGGCTTCCCACAGGCAGAGGCCTGCACACTGTGTAATGCCCATTTAGGCCACTGCAGGTGTGCCCAAGTCCTGAAGGGGCTTATTGAACCACCCCGCAGGCCAAGACCATCCAAGCTGCACAAACAAGGCCGGGAAGAAGATGCTGTAGCAGCCGTGTGTCCAATGCACGACCACGGGCCTGCTCCTTGGGAAGGAATTCGCAGGGCTCTCAGTCGGCAGTTCTCACCCTTGTGGTCTTTCTTTGTTTTCCCCCATGTGCAGAATGCAGGCCAAGTGCTCTGGCAGCTCGATGCCCACAAAACAAAAACAGCCCTCACGATCCCTCCCACTGGAATTTAGAACCACAAAGAGCAAACAGAAAGGAAAACACGGAGACGCTTACCATGAAGTAAGTTGAAAATAAACTTGCTATTGCAATTACTTACTTACCTAGAACCTTTACTTGAATCTCCCGTACACTCTATATGTCAGCTATTATGAGGTGGCCATGCAGTTATTTAAGTTACACCCCGATTTCCTTTCTCCACTTACTGCCTTTTCAACAGAAACGAAAACAGCAACCATTCTCTCAGGAGTTCATGGAAATCACTGGTGTCTCCACAGAGCTGTGTCTTTTGAGTATGGGGCATTTATTAATCCTTCAACATATTATGCCCATCTCTACAATAATAAATTTGCAATAAAAATAAGCAAAGTATGTACTTTGCAAGGATATGTATAAAAATGAACCATAAAATGTTAAGTATAAGTACTTTTCGTTGCCTACTTCTTTTCCAAGTTAAAATCAGACCACTGGGGAAGTTGGCCCACTAGGGATTTCAATTTGGAGGTAAAATGAGGTAAATTGGGGGATATGTTGAATCTTAGTTTCTTTATCTACAAAATGATGACATGGGGGGGCAGGCAGCCATATAAAAAAGTTTTATTAGGCCGGGGGATACATAGCTCAGTGACAGAGCACTTGTCTAGCATGTGGAAGGCCCTGGGTTCCATCCCCAGCATCACATATACACACACACACACACACACACAAAGAACCATTAATCCAGACGTGGTGGTGCACACATGTAATCCCAGCACTCAGGTACCTGAAGCAGGAGGATCACTATGAATCTGAGGCCAGCCTGGGCTACATAAGCAAGGTCAAGGCCAGCCTGCTCTACACAGTGAGACCTTGCCTCAAAAAAAAAAAAAAAAAGAATTATTAATCATATCCCTACTTTTTCCAGACACCCTAGTTGATTTGCTCGTGTAAGACACAGTTGCACTATGTTCTTCTATGTGGCCGTAAACTTCCAGGCTGAAGTGATCCTCCTGCCTCAGCCTCCTAGTAACTGAGACTCCAGGTATGCATCACCATACCTGACCTCCTAACAGTCTTTTGTGACAGATGCTACTACGATCTGTAACTTACAGAGGAGGAAACTAAAGCAACATGCCATCCAAGGTCACATTTGGGAAGTGACAGATCCCCAGTGGCAGGAGCAGGCACTAAGACCCACTTCAGCTTTAGGAAGCAGCTTTCCATGGGGTTTGTTTTTGGCATCCAACACTGAAGTGTTTTTAAACACCACCAAAATACAGAATACATTTTAACTTAAGAACTGAAACATGAGGTTCAGGAACTACCTTTCAGAAGTGAAGGAACAGGTCATGTGTAACTCCTTTACCCAAGAGATGACTGGAACGGTGCAGAGGGCTGAGCACCGCCGATTATGTTTCCATAGGCAGATATACTTGCACTGTTATTTAAAGAGGAAGGAGGTAAGAAACCGGGAGAGGGGCTGGGGATTTAGCTCAGTGGCACAGCGCCTGCCTGGCAAGTGCAAGGTTGTGAGTTCGATTCCTGGTACCAGAAAAAAACCAAAAACCAAAAAAAAAAAGAAAGAAACAGGGAAAAAATGAACCTTCAAAGCAGAAAGGAAAAAAACCCCAAACAGCAGAGCAGTGCTTTGGGGATGTCTGGGTGGATATAAAGCAAAAGAGGCTGACAGCACGGAAACCCTGACACCACCTCCACGTCCAGCGGGACAGCAGGCAGCTGCCGCGAGCACCGTTCCAACACAAATAATAGCTGCAGTCACGCAGACCTTGTTTTCCTTCAGCTAAGAGCTCTTTCCAAAGAAGCTCTGAAAAGGAAGAACCCGCCAGGGTTCAACCTGGACGGCTCGGGGCCTCACGGCCACGTCAAGGAGCCGTGGCCTGCAGTGCCCTCACGCCCGGCCGCGCGTCCACACGGCCTCCTCCTCGCTCCTTGTCCTTGCCCTCTCCATCTTCTTTACAATTAATGTCGCAGCAGCCGCCCAACTCTAAAAACACATGTTCTCTCCCTCCCACTCTTGTCTCCTACCCATTCAAACGCTCCCGTTCGTACAATTTAAGGGGAAAAGTTAACACAATACAGAAGAATCTCAAATGCTAGAAAGGAAACGAAAAAAATATGAGGGTAAAATTCAGGCAATATTACATGAAGTGATAATAAGGTTTTCAAGGTTTTCAAAGCTAAAGATCTATTAAAGTAAGAGCATATTAAATTTTTTTTGAGGCTAAGAGCAGAATATATTTATTGAAGGAAAGAAAGCTTCTGTCTGAGAGACAGAAGTGGTGGTTGCCCAGAGCATATTAATTTTAAAAAGTTAATAAAACAGCCAGGAGTGGTGGTGCACACCTGTAATCCCAGCACTCCAGAGGCTCAGGCAGGAGGAGCGCCACAAGTTCAAGGCCAGCCTGGGCTACATAATGAGTTCAAGGCCAGCCTGAACTGCATTGAGAGACCCTGTCTCAAAAAAAGAAAGTTAATAAAACAAAGGAGGAGAAATTATAGATGAATAAGTTCAGACAAAGAAAACAGCTATACAAGGACCAAGGACAGCATGGCGGTGCATACCTGTAATCCCAACAGTCTGCGAGGCTGAGGCAGGAGGATTAAAGTCCAAACCCATACTGGGTAATTTAGATACTTAATAAGACCTTGTCTCAATATTTAAAGAGACACACAGGGGGGCAGGGGGAGAGAAGGGAGGGGAGGGGGGAAGAGAGACAGAGACAGAGAGAGAAGAGACAGAGATAGACACAGACACAGAAGGAGCAAGAAAGAAAGGAAAAGCAGGCAATGCAGTTCAAAGGCCCTGGGCTCAATCCCTAGTGCAAAAAAAAAAGAAAGCTAAAGGAACTGGGTACAGAATTTGCATTAAGATTCCTAACAGTTCAGTGGTTGAATGCTTGATCCTCATTTCCCAGACAGACAGACACATAGACTGACCAAATGACAGACCACAACGCTCATTACTAAAAGAGGCAAATGTTTCTGGCTATAAAATTTTTGTTGTTGTTGGCTGGACGTGGTAGCGCACACCTGTAATCCCAGCACTCAGGAGGCTGAGGCAGGAGGATCATTGCGAGTTCGAGACCAGCCTAGGCTACAAAAGTTCAAGGCCAGCCTGAACTGCATAGTGAGACACTCCCTCAAAAAGACAAAAAATTTAAAAATTTAAAAATAATTTTTGTTGTTGTTGATTTAACTTCTTTTATTGGTACATTGTGGATATACACAATGGTCACATTTACCACAGGGAGTTTGTACCTCTACATGATGTATCTTGCTTCTATTTTTTTTCCCATTCCCTTCCCCTCCCTTCAACCCCTCTAAATTTTGAGTGTTTTGGGTTTTTTTTAGCATCCTTGTAAGGGCTCCACAACAGTGACCCACACTGTCCTCAAGAGCAAGTTTGTTGTTTGGTTTGAATCACCCTCTTGGAGGCCTCCTTTACGAATCTATTTCTGACAACTTGAAGTTTTTCTATCCACTGTCACCAGCCTCCTCCCAAAGCCGCAGGTCCCCAACCATGAGCAGCAGCTCACGTAGACCTTCGGGAAGGGACCGAGCGTGGCCCGGATGGAGCCGAAGGAGGACCACACAGAGGCAGCTACAGGGTGGGCGGCCACAACCAGTGATCTTCATCAGCAGGACACAGACAGCAGTGGGTAAAACACTGAAACTAGTTTGAAAAGTCTTAATTCCTTCCCTGGAAGCACAAGAAACAGCACTTCTAAGCTGGGCACGGCGGAGCGTGCCTGTAATCCCAGCACTCTAGGAGGCTACCACAAGAGACCTGCAAGTCTGAGCCTTATTTAGGCAACTTAAGGACTTAGTGAGACCCTGTCTCAAAAATAAAAAATAATCACCAGGCATGGGGGCACACACCAGTAATCACGGCACTCCGGGAGGCTGAGGCAGGGGGATCGCCACAAGTTCATGACCACCCAGTTAGTTCAAGGCCAGCCTGAACTACATGGCAAGACCCTGTCTCAAAAGACCAAAAATAATAATACTAATAACAACGACAATAAATAAATAAATGGCTGAGGATGCAGTTCAGTGCAAAGGCTCTAGGTTCACTTCCCAGTGCTACAAAAAAAGAAAAAGGAAAGAAAAAAAGGAGCAAAATCATCCTCGGAGCTTCCCCACGCCAACCTCCCCTTTGCTCACTGCGCGGGCCTCCCTGCAGGTCCTACGCCCTAGACACCGGTTCTCCCTTCAGTCTTGGAAGGCTCTTCCCGCAGCCCTCAGCATGGAGGCGCCTGGTTCCCGCTCTGGTTTCTGCTCACTGCCTGCCCTCAGAGAGGCCCTCCTCGCTGGCACGTCCCCACCCGCCACCACCCTGGTCGTTCTGACTCTACTTTCCCTATACTTTTCCTCTTTGACCTGCAAACACATTACTTCCTCGGTGACTGCCTCTTCCACTGACACGTCAGCCCCACGAGGGGAAGGCCTTTCCTCACCTCTACGTCCGTCACGCTACAGCAACGCCATGCACAGAACAGGCTGCAGTAAACACTTGTTGGGTGGACGGAAAGAAGTACGTAAGCACATGCAAATCAAGATACTCATTTTTGCAAACAAAACTGAAGGTGCACAAAGAGAGTGATGTGTCCAAAATATCACAGATCCTTTTACAGAAATAGCAGCTTGTCGTGAAGAAACAGACGCTTCACAGGGCAAAATGCACCGTCAGCTGGCAGCCTTCACACCCACGACCCGGCACACGGAGAATGAACATGCTTGCACGGCAAGGGAGACAAGAAAGGCCTTCTAAAATGTTAAAATCTCACCTTAAATAGATAGAAATAAACTTGTTTGGTATCTGCATCTTCTTCCTTGTGGACACAGGTAAAGAGATATTCCACATCCAACACTATTCCCAGGAGTCTGTTCATCTCTTCCTCTGACACATTCTCCAGGTGGGAAACGTGAGCAGCTTAAGATCAGACCAAAGGAACACACGTAAGAACTCAGGTGGAAGCCACAAACATTTCCCGTGTTAAATAGGAGGCTCTCTCGCACAAGCCTGCCCTTCCATACATCAGCTTGCACACTGAATCCTAACAGGAAATTTCTGAACCCCTGCAGGACTGACATCTGCAGATACAACCCACTCATAATTAGAAGTCTACCATGTTGTTAAGCTCAGCCTCCCACCCAACACTAAAACTGGGCCAGGAGCTGATGTGTTTGGAGCCGGGCGTGGTGGCGCACACCTGTAATCCCAGCACTCAGGAGGCTGGGGGAAGAGGATCATTGCAAGTTCGAGACCAGCCTGGGCTACTGAGTGGGCTCTAGGCCAGCCTGAACTGTATGTACAGCAAGACCCTGTCTCAAAAAGACAAAAAAAAAAGAACTGCAGCTTGAAGCACCAAGCCTGCTCATCACAGAGTTTCCATATAAGCAAATTCTCTACCACACAAGAGCGTTCTCTGTGGTCCCAGACGTGGACCCAGGATCTGCAGGTCTATGTTTTGAAGTAAAGAAAACCAAGCTCAGTTCAGGTCCTTTCTCACCCGACAAAGGACTTCTGGTAAACCATCCAGAAAGCACGCAGCAGGCAGGAGCTCCTCTGTGTGGGGGGCATTTCTTTCACTTCTGTCCTGCCTAGCATAATCCCTGCACCTGCCAGCACTGTAAGGGTGATTCTCTCAGATACAGCTGTGGGGCTGCTACCTTAAGACGGATACAGAGGTACACGAGGTGACTTTTAAAGAAAGACTAAAATTTCACAATATTCATAGGCTTTTCCTTACCTTCTCCGAGGAAACCAGCATTAAGAGTACTGCGGAACGCCTGCTAGGGGCTGGGCAAGGATCAATCTACCCTGCAGACAACAGTACTCTCCTCAAAGCATAGAGCTCAACCAGAAGCCTGGGACAGAAGATGCCTGCTTCGCCCCACCTGTGTCCCCTTGCTACCCGCCACAGATCCTGGCTCTCAGCTACCAGCAGCTCCATTTCTCTACAAGAGGGCTCTTCCTGCCACTGTCATTTACTCTGCCAGCTCAACACCCTTCACGACCAACCCTCAACCCATGACAAGGAATTAGCACACGGGCCAGAGGAGGCAGCAGGACTGCAGGTACAAGCCCAGCCTGGAGAACTTATCAACTTAGCAAGACCCTGTCTCAAAATTAAAAGTAAGGGGCTAGAGATATAGTTCCGTGCAGAGGTCCAGGGTTCAATCCCCAGCACTGGGGCGGGAAATGAGTTATACTTCTACTACAATAAAACGCTATAGCCAGGCGCAGTGGTGCACTCCCATAATCTCAGCACTCAGAAGGCTGACGCAGGAGGATTGCCACAAATCTGAGGCCAGTCTGGGCTACATAATGAACTCAAGGCCAGCCTAAACTACATAGCAAGACCTTATCTCAAAACACAAACAGCAGCAATAACAAAAAAAACTACACCCAAACCTAAGGCAAATAAATTGCCACAGAACTCATGACACAAGATCATGCTATTTAAAGCTCTGAAGTATGTTCCCCAATTCCACACCTCATAAAGTTTGTGTGTATGTCTACTGCATCAGCGGTAGGGGGAATACCCCTTCCCGACACTCTGGCCTACACTAGAATCATTCCTAGTAATTAATCCTTGGAAGATTACTATGAGCCCCCACTGCTCTTACACCTTCACCGCAAGGCTCTAGGAGCTGTCCGATTTTCCTGTTACTGGCCGTCAGTATTTGCTCTCTCGTGTACTACCTGGTTCCTTTGCTTTTTTAGGATGTTGGTGTTTTTTATTTCCTTTTTTTTTTCTGCCTCAAAAGAACTCTAGGCATTCATCTTTAGTCTGTCATATTCATTGCAAATGCTTATGCATTTGGGGGGCCGTGTACTTGATTTGATTTGCTTGAAGAGAGAATTTTAAATTTTAGAAACTCAAATCTAGGGTTGGCTCTTTTGTCCCCCAGCACTGAGAATTTATCCCAGAACCTTTACACTGAGTTACATCCCTAGCTTGTTTTCTCCACATAGCGTTGCTAAGTTGCCTGGGTGGGCCTCAAATTCACTTCCCTAGCAGCCAGAATTACAGGTGTGCACCACTGTACCTGGTGCGCCTCCTAAAGAAGTCTGTTTATAAATTTAAAATATTCCTCCAGGAAAATAAAAAAAAAAAAGACTGAAGAACTGTTCCAGATTAAAGAAAACTAAAGAAGAAAAACAACTAAATACATATATAATTCTAGACTAGATGTGTTATGTTGATGAAAGTATCATGCTATAAAAGGTTAATTGATAATAAAATAGAATATAAGGAGTAAATTAAATGCAAGTATCACATTAACAGTAAGTTTACTACAGTGGGTTACTGAACTGAGCTTATATAAAAGGAAACAGATATTAAATATTTAGGGGCAAAAGGCTATAATATATATAAGATATATTTAGGACACATTAAAATACATATATTAATATATATTAAAATACCTAGAGGCAAAGGACTATAATATGTATGTTATTCTCATATGGTTCAGGGAAAACAACAGAGTATAACTACATACACGTACAGTTACACAGTTATAAGACGTATGTTTATATCTGTATATACAGCACATAAGAACGAACAGCAAAGCCAATAGGATATGATGTTACCTAGGTAAACTTAGGGAAAGAATATTCTTCATTATTATTCTTGAGACTTCTATGCAAGCTTCAAATTATTTCCAGAAAGCTTTTAAAAATCTTTCTTGCAAAAAAATGAAAATAAAAAAATAAAATTTTTAAAAAATCTTTCTTGCACCTAAATTTGATAATCAAATGCATAAAGGATGGTACTTTTATTTCAAACAGTTTTCCAAAGGCCTGTTATAAAGCACCAGTATTACACTGGGCACCAAGGCACAGGCCTGCAATCCCAGCTACTCAGGAGGAGGGGTCAGGAAGATGCAAAGTACAAAGCCAGCCCGGCCAACTTAACGAGACCCTGCCTCAAAATAAAATTAAAGTCGGGTGTCATGCAGCGTACCAGTAATCCCCAGTCAGGAGGCTGAGGCAGGAAGATCACAAGTTCAAGGCTTGCCTGAGCTCCACTGAGATCCTGTCTCAAAAAAACTTTTAAAATTAATTTTAATTTTAAAAGGCTAAGAAGCCAGGCATGGTGGCGCACACCTGTAATCCCAAACTCAGGAGCCTGAGGCGGGAGAATCACTGTGAGTCTGAGGCCAGCCAGGGCTACATAGTGGGTTCAAAGCCAAATTCAAAAAAATATAAAATAAAATAAAATATATAAAATAAAGGGGCCGAGGATGTAGCTCGGTAGTAGAGCACTTGCCTGGCAAGCGGCCCTGACTGAAACTCCAGTATCACAAGAAACAAAAAACAAAGCAAATCGTTGTAATTACCCAACACTGGCCGGTCCGCATGTGGGGAAAGGCACCGTGCTCCCAGCAGGCCACAGTTCCGCAGGGTCCGCTACGTGTGGAGGGCAGGTGGAGGGACAGGACCGGAATGCTGCGCAGGACCGTGCCCCCGGCACGCCTCGGTCCTGTCAGACTCGCAGACACCCAGTGCCCTGTGCCTGCTGCCGGGAACCCACAGCAGCTGTCGCACTGCTGGGAGCAGGCAGTGCACGGCCACCGCAGGCCAGGACCCTCGGCTTCCTGTACCGTTGGCCGCACGTCTCGTGAGGACAGTGGCAGTCCTCACGTGCCCTGCGTGGGACATGGGTAGCAGCCGGATGGGAAGCTAATGTACTCTCCTTGCTCTTTTGGACCAGAGGCAAAAAATGCATAGAATCTATAGCATCTGAAAGCTGATCCAATACATTTCTGTTCATGGGAATTTGAGGCCAAGGGTGGGAGACGTAAAATTAATGATTGCAATGGAACTTCTTGAATGGGCTAATGTGCAAAAGCCCAGTCACTTAAAACTGGTTTCCCTTTTGTAATCACAGATTTGGAACAGAAAAAGAGAGCACCCTGACAGTGAAGAGATTGTTAGGTGAGCGTAATCAACAGAAATGCAATGGAAGCCACATGCTGCAATGGGAACCACACGTGCAAATGTAGATACCCTCGTAGAGGCAGGGTGGCTCAGTGGTAGATCACACAGGTACAGGCCTGGGTTCAGTCACCAGCACAACTCAAAACAAAAGGGGGAGAGCAAGAGAAATAGGCCAAATTCACTCTAATGTATTTTATTTGTAACCTAACATATATCAAAGTATTAACATTCTGCCATATATTCTATATAAAAAACTTTTTTGTTCTTTTGCGACAGATCTCACTGTGTAGCCCTGGCTGACCACACACTCACAGCAGCCTTCCTGCCTCAGCCTCCCAAGTGCTGGATTACAGGCATGCACACCAAACCTGCCTTTCCATATAAAAAATTAAACTGGGCATGGTGCATACATTTGTAATACCAGTACTCCGGGAAACTGAGGTAGAAAGATCATAAGTTCGAACTCAATTCGGTGACACTCTGTCTCAAAATAAAAAATGTAAAAAAACAGCTGGGGATGTAGCTCCATATGAAGGCCTTGGTTCAATCCCAAGTACTGCAAGAAAGTGTTTCACATTCTTTTTCCATACTAAGTCCTCAAAAGTGGTGTATACTATTACACTTGAAGCACATTCTATTCCAACTAGCCACATTTCAAGTACTCATTAGCCACACATGACCTAACAGCTACTATACTGGACAGTGTAAGTACAGATTATAAACCATTTATTGGCTAACAAATGCAACCTATTTTTTTAACATTGTTAAATTCAGTGACTTGATAGTGAAGGACTAAATCCCACTTATGTCCAAGGAATTAAATATATTCAGAACTAGAGATAAATTCAACTCTTTCTGGGGGGTAGGGAGGTGTTTTATTGAGACAGGGTCTTGCTATGTAGCAGAGAGAAGTACTAGTATCAAGTGAACAGAAAAGCTATCACTAGTGTTACCTGTTTAACTCCTGCTGCGCCAGACTTCCGTCTCCGCCTAACCCTGAAGCCTGTGTGAAAGCCTGCAGTAGCCACAGAGGCAACCAGCCAAGGGGGTGCGCCCACTGAGGACTCGGGCAGCGGTGCCCGGCAGCGCCCACCTGTCCAACCCACGCGTAAATGAGAACTGAGAGGTAACTAACTGGCAGAGGCCTCTGCAAATAAAAGTGAGCAAAGAAAATGTGTTGAGTCAAAACGCCTAAATGACTTTAACGTTTTAAAATAGTCCGCAAGAAAAATGCTGGCCTTCTCTATCTGTGTGTGGACACGGGTGCAGTACCGACGACTGCGCACAGGGCCTCGTGGTTGCTGGCACTATAACCACTTAGCTCTATTGCCAGGGCTTCTTTTTTGGACTTTGAGACAGGGTAACAGTAAGCTGCCCAGGCTGGCCTGGAACTTGTGACCCTGCTGCCTCGGCCTTCTGAGTAGCTGGGATTGCAGGTGTGCACCACCTTGCCCAGTTCTGGCGTTCTCTTTACGCTGGTCAAGAAGTAACCTCTGAGGCTTCACCGTTAAAGCTAGCTCTTGACGTTTCGGAGAACGTTTCAAACGCCGTCGGGTGAGGGAGCGAGCGAACACCTGCGATCTCAGTACTCAGAGACTGGTGCAGGTGAGTTACGGAGAATTTGAGATGAACTGGGCCACGTGATGAATTCAAGGCCAGCCTGAGCCAGAGTGAGGTCTTGTCTCAAAGAACCGAGAAGGGGCCAGGCATCAGGCAGCTCAGGCAGAAGGGCGGCCTAGGGCGCGAAGGCCGGCCTGAACGGCCACAGAGTGACACCCTGTCTCAAAGAAAGGAAGGAAAGAAAGACGGGAAGGACGAAAAGGAGAGGGGAGGAGGAAGAGGAGAAAATTTCAGATGTCAACAAGCTCCTAAGGAAGGGGAGGTAACCATAACAACAAAAACTGTCAACTCCCACTACAAACACATGTACACACCTACGCATGTGATGATACTAAAGGTGATGACACTGGAAAATAATTTTAAAAACTCTTCAAAAACTGTAAAACCTCATGAGTCGTCAAATTGAATTAGCACTATGTTCCAGCACATTTCAGAACAATAGGCTCCAACAAAATAAAAACAGAAATTCCAATTGTTTCATGGCATGATTTGTTTCTTGATTCCTTTGTCATAAAAAGTCAGCTATTTAAATAAGCAGTTCTTTTAAGGAAAAAAATTTGGGGGTGGGGGTTGGGCTCTGAGACATGGTCTCACTCTGTAGCACAGGCTGGCCTCAAACTCAGCAATCCTCCTGCCTCAGCCTCCAGAATAATAGGATTACAGAAGTGTGCCACTATGCGTGGCTAGGGATTTTATTAATATTAAAATATTAATATTAAAGTAAGAGCTCAGCATAGTGGCTGGCTGTAGTCACAGCACGCAAGGAGGCTGAGGCAAGAGAATCACACAAGTTCAAGCCCAGCCTGGGCAACTTGGCCACTTAGTGAGATCTTGTTTCAAAAAAAGTTTTAAAAACATGTTGAGGATGTAGCTTAGGGTAAAGGCCCTGATGCAAATCCCCATACTATACAAATAAATGAATAAAAATATAAAAATAGCCGGGCACGGCAGCGCACGCCTGTAATCCCAGCACTCGGGAGGCTGAGGCAGAAGGATCATTGCGAGTTCCAGGCCAACCTGGGCTACAAAGTGAGCTCAAGGTCAGCCTGAGTTCAAAAAGACAAAAAAAACAAAAAAAATTTATACATGTATAAGAAGAAACATTACAGTCAACTAAAGTACTTTGGTAGTATACTTCACAAAATTTTCATATGTTGATATGATTGTAACAATCTGAAATATCAAACAATTTCAGAGAATAGACTAGAATGCTCTATCCAATGCTATCCCAAAGAAACTTAACATGAGCCATAAATGTAATTTTGATTTTTAAATTTCCTAGTAGGAACATTTTTAAAAACATTTGAATTTTTTTAAATTTTGTTTTGTTTTGTTTTTGTCTTTGCTTTTTATTTGTTTGTTTATCTGTTTGTTTGAGACAAGGGCTCACTATGTAGTTCAGCGATCTTCCTGCCTCAGTCTCCCAAGTGCTGGGATTATAGGCATGCACCACCACACCCAGCTCTTTGAAATGAATTAGAAGGCATTCATCTAATACCTACATCCAAAATATCATTTTGTGCCAGACATGGTGGCTCAGGCCCGCAATCCCAGCACTCAGAAAGCTGAGAGAGGGGGATTGCCATGAGTTCGAGGCCAGCCTGGACTACATGGTAAGAGCCTGTCTCAAAAAACAAAAACAAACAAAGAAAAATCAGTGTGTGTGTGTATGTGCGATGTGGTATTGGGGACTGAATTTCGGGCCTCACACTGAGCTACAATCCCAGCCCTTCTGATTTTTTATTTTGAGAAACAGTCTTGGCCAAGTTGCTCCATGACCCAGGCTGGGCTCAATGTTTCCATCTTCCTGCCTCTGCCTACCACAGTACTGGGATTACAATCATCCACCACCACGCCCGGCTCAAAGTATCATTTCAACATGTCGAACTAAAAAATTAATGAGATATTTTCCATTCTGTTTTGCATACTATACCTTCACACCTGGTATGTCCTTTATACATACTTACATGGCAATTGGGACCTGAATGCTACAGATAGAGAAAGGCTACATGACTTGGTAAACTGCGGGACCAAGCGAGGACACTTACTTCCTAACTCCCGGTGGAGGCTTCTCTCTGAGCGCTCTACCTCACACCCATGTTTTATGTCCACGAGACACAGAAGAATATCAAATTACTGCCGGCCACAAATGCAAGGGTCGAAGTCACTGTCGGGAAACTACAGAAAAGAGCACGCAGGAGTGTCTGAGGCAAAGATACACGGGGCCTAATCAGGAGAATGGATAGGCTGGAACATTTTGTTGTGACAAGTTCAGGAACATCACATGTTGACACGTGTGCCTGATTACTGGCTCCGACATTAACCACACTGAAAAGCAACTGTGAAGACACAGCAATGCACAGCCACTGAGACGTGCTTGAGAATGCAGCCTACGCGATCCCTGGCAGAATTCCCACGACCGCAGCCTGCGCTTCGTGGCAACAAGTAAGAAGCAATCTGAGTGACTAAGATAAGATACAATGTCTGGAACGTGCTTCAAATATTTTGGCAAGGGGAGAGGGGTTTAAGACAAAACTGGCAAGTGCTAATAATTTGGTGATGACTACCAGGAAATTCATGAAATTATTCTACCCCTATATGTGCCTGGAAGTTTTCATTATACAGGTTTTTTTTTTGAAAAGCAGTAAAGAGGGAAGGAGTAATCTTACAAAAAGGTCTTCTAGAGCCCTTAGACTAATAAATAAACTGTAGCATTCCAGCAGTAACTCCAAGAGCTTGAAAATGTGCAGACATTTCAGTTTTAAGAAAGCGGCCTAGGCCAGGAGTGTAGCTGGCGGGGGGCCGGTGGGGGCAGAGTAGAGCACATGCTCTGTGTGCTGCAGGCCCTGGGTACAAACTCCAGCATTAACACAAAAAGCAGACTCAGAAGTCAGAGGGGACATGAGGAAGGGGAAATACAATTACAACCACATCAGTGAGAAAACTGTCGGCAATGCAACATACAGCCTTCCAAACGCCTTCCTAATCACATACATATCTGTGTTGAAATGCAGAATATACTTGATCTTATCCCTGGTAATAACCTTGTCATTTCCTGAGTGATAAGGGTCTTCTCTAATTTGTAAGCCCCTCTGGATTACAACTGAGGCTGTGCTAATTAGGTGACTTACAAAGTGGGGCCCCAGGTCAACCCAGAATTAGGCTGGTCTCCTGAAAGACCAAGTTGAGAGGGTTAGACAGCTGGAACCTTCAGCCCACCCACCACCGTCCAGTGATGGGGTGTGGGGAGCTGTGAGGATTAAGCGCCATTAAAAACAACTCTTGCCAGTCCCAGGCATACACATCTGTAATCCCAGCACTCGGGAGGCTGAGGCAGGAGGATCATGGCAAGTTTGAGGCCAGCCAGGGCTACAAAGTGAGTTCAAGACCAGTCTAGTGAATTGATAGGAAAGCACTCAAAGGTAAAGGGTAACTGGGATATGAGAAAAGAGAAGGGAAAGAAGGAGAAAGTTTGTATGTATGTACATGCAGGATAGTTAACATGGCTGTTCTACTGTCTTGTATTTCCTTGCTGAAAGAAACTGTCAATGAGTCCTTGGTGGATCAGCTTTGTATGTCTATATCTGTTTGCATGAGAAACCACTTTGAAGATATCAATATGTAATACAACAAGCATTGTTAATTCCCTACCACTCTGTTTGTAACTCTGTACTGTCTGTACTGATCCTTTGCTATTTTGTAAAATGGTGCCTGTCTGTTAGTATTTTCCTCCTTTTACTTTTAAAATAAAAAATAAAAAATAAAAAAATAAAAAAAAAGACCAGTCTAAACTGCATAGTGAGACCCTGTCTCAAAAAGATTTAAAAGAATAAATAAATAAATAAATAAGCCTATAATCACTGCTTTTCAATTAATGTGAAGGCACATCTTAATTTATGCACAAGTTTAATTTCAGCCATGCATTTGCCAGTTCAAAGGATAAATTTTTTTCCATTCATTTTTGATTATGTGTTGGCAAATAAATGAATTTGGTTTCAAAGCTTGGCAAACAGAAAGAGAAACAAAGTTGGCTGATTTCTGCGACAGTTTCTGTCTCTGGGCATTCACATATGTGGACACGCACAGAGCAGTGACCATCTGCTCCGCTAAGAAAGAAAGAAGATCCTGTTTTAGGTGTTAACTGATGCTGGACAACACGATTTCCCCATCAACACCAAATACAGTTCATGCCTCGGTTTAAAGAGTTCTTGAGCCTGGATTTTTACTGCATCACACTTCCTGAGGCTATTATAAATGGCTTTCAGTTCAATGATTATAGATGAATTGTAAAAATGGTAAATTATAAACAAGGACAGTTTCATAACTTTTGGAATCTTTTATACTACTTACATCCCATAAATTTAGAACTGGGTGTGATGCCTGTAATCCCAGGCTGACGCAGGCCAATCACCAAGCCCGGGAGTTTAAGGTCAGCCTGGACAACACAATGAGACCCTGTCTTTTAAAAAAAAAAAAAAAAAAAAAAATCACAGCTTATGTTACTTCAGACACAAGTTCAAGCAACACAATGATGCAATTCCTAGTGTTTATTTCTTTCTGAGATCTATGCTATTATTGCCTTTTTCAGAAGGTTACTCCAGCCTGGTAACCTCCTGGGAAAAATCACACTACCTGCATTTTTGCTCTATGGAAATAGTACTGAAATATTCTCCAGCTAAGTACAAAACAAAACTTCAGACTCAATCTAACATCATGTTAATCTTACAGTCTGACAACGTGTCCTTTTCCCTGTTTTCTTCTACTTTTATTTATTACTTACTTATTTTTAAAACATGTTCTCATACATAGTCCTGGCTGTCTTTGAACTCATGATGCACCCCAGACTGGCCTCAGACTCACCTTGATCTTCCTGCCTCAGCCTCCCAAGTGCTGGAATTACAGGCACACACCACCATGCTGGGCTGACAACACACCATTTAGGCCAGCAGGAATCTCTCAAGAGAAAAATTATAGTAAGAAAAGGGGCACCCGGCCGGGTGGGGTGGCGCACGCGTGTAATCCCAGCATTCGGAAGGCTGAGGAAGAAGGATCATTGCCAAGTTTGAGACCAGCCTGGGCTACAAGGTGAGCTCAAGGGCAGCCTGAACTGCATAGTGAGACCCTGTCTCAAAAAGACCCAAAAAAAAAAAAAGAAAAGGCACCCACTTATAAATGCTCAGGTAGAAGCAAGCACCTCAGTGCAGCCATGGCGCCCAGGACTGTGCCCTGGAAGCGGGGACCAGGGAACTGCGCTGCGGGCTTCGGAGACTGAATCACTGAAGCCAGAAAAGCAAAAATACTGTTCCGAGGTCCTCTCCAAACTGGAATGCTGATATCTGGGAAAACTAATCCCCTACTAACTTTAATCTACTCAAAACAGATTCCAAAAAATTTTTTATCTTCAGGCTGGAATGCAAGCTCAGTGGTAGAGCACAGGCTCAACATACACCAGACCCTGGGTTCAATCCTCCGTATCCAAATAAAAATTCTTCTAAACCTAGCACATATTAGGACAGAACATAGCACATTAATTCACTCCTGTTGAGTAACTGAGCTAAGTCTATCCTGCCATAGTGGCAGTAATTATCCTTCAAGGACAGATAAGGAAGTTGAAAAGCAGAACCCAAGTAGACATTCACTGAACGCAGTGAAGAGCAACCTCAGGGAGGAAAGAACTAGCAGACACAGGAAAGTATGAAACATAAAAATTGAGTCAGACACCCTCAGAAAGCTCAGGAAATCAGAAAATTATTATTATCAAACAAATAGCCAGGGGCCAGGGATATAGCTCAGAAGCACAAGCACCTGCCTGGCAAGCGCAAAGTCGTGAGTTCAATTTCCAGTACAAAAAAAAAAAAAAAAATGCATAAGACAAATAGCCAGTTAGCTGAGGTTTCAATTCCTCAGTTCTCCCAGTCAGAGGACACATTCTCACCAGCTCCGCTGTCACTCTGTCCAATCTGGAGACCCCACAGCTGGGCTCTAGCACATGAAGAGTCGGTGCACACAGTGCTCTTCCGTCTCTCCCAGGACGCCCTCCCCGGCACGCTCATGAGACCAGAGAGATTCTTCTGCTGTTAACCTCATACGGAGGTCAATAGCATTCAAGTTTGGTTACCGCACAGAATTCACCAGGTAGGGACTGTCGGGGACCCATGAAACCCCGACTTCCTGAGGACGCTGGAACTCACCAAGGGCATGGCTACAACTCCGACAGGACTCGGTGAGGTTGACGATGATCTGCTGCAGATCGGCTCTGGGGGGAGTGGGAGAAGGGTTGGGGTTCTTCCAGCCATTACATTTACAGGACTCCTCAGCCTAAAAAAAAGAAGAGAGAGAGAAAGGAAATTCGGCAACAAGCAGACACGGACTGACTGACGTGAGAACAGTACACACAGGTTGTATGGCAGCTGACCCCCTCCACACAGCCCACTTCAACGTCTGCAAAAGAAACAAACGCCTCAGCTGTAAAGATACCAGAACTGTGCTAGCGGGACTGAGAGAATGAGCACCTGGACCCCAGTCCACCAGCTAATCCTTAAAGGCTGGGCTCCCCTTTTCGCAGGTGGGTCAGTCTGAACCCCTGTATGAGTGTGCCCCCTCCAGCTACCTAAGATGGAGCCATTACTATCTTCCTTCTGACTTTCCATTTAGAAGGTTTTCCTGTAGAAAAGGAAGGAAAGGGGAAGGAAAGGGAAAGGGAAAGCAGAAAAGGAGGGACAGAGGGGTAGCTCAGTGGTACCGCACCTGCTTAGCACGCACAAGGCCCAGTATTCAACCTCCAGCAAAGGGTCGGGGAGGGGCTACACCACTGCCCCAGAGGGGGTCCATGGAGTGGCCAGCTCCGAAACAGTCCACTGCAAAAGCTTCCCAAGACAATGAGCATGTTCCTGAGGTCCCACAAACATAGCTAAGGCAAAAACAGCTAAGGTGTGGGGTCGGGGGGGACTTTGCAAGCTCTAAGGCTCCAGCTACAACTCTGCCCCAGGGCCAAAGGGCAACAAAGGAGCCTGAAGTGGTTAGAAAGTCAGGGCGATGGGATGGGTATACTCAGCCAAAGCCACATCTGTAGGCTCCTCCACCAAGCCTTCTGTGGATTCCTAGGTTTAAAAATGAAGAAGACAGCTTCATGTATCTGAGGTTTCTACCTAGGTGTCTTTCCCAGGTTTCCTATACTCGAATATGCTATTATACTTGATAGAAATCTTCTTTAATGCTGAGTGTGGTGGTGCACCCCTGTAATCCCAGCACTCGGGAGGCTGAAGCAGGAGGATTGCCATGAATTCAAAGCCAGGCTGGGCTACATAGTGAGTTTAAGGGTAGCCTGAACTACACAGCAAGACCCTGTCTCAAAAAACCAAAAAAAAAAAAAGAGAGAGAAGAGAAAACCTCCTTAACTTTGTTCACATACTCTTCCTACCTCCCTACCTTTGTAGACAAGAATGAATGTGGTTTCACCTTTCTGCAGTGATCTGGGCTTGGAGGCAGAGGGCAGGCATGGAAAGGCTACCTCGTGCTCTACCGGTTGCCATGCAGGGCTTCCTGCAGTCCTGGGACTGTTATGTTTGCACTGCAAGATCCCTGATGCGTAAGCCTTCAGCCCTTTCCCTACTATTCTCTACCTCACTGTCACTCTCACCGGGCATTTGGTCTTCCATTCTATGGCCGGGAAGCCACATAATCAAGGACTGCAGTAACATGTAACACACAGACTTCCTAACAGCCTTCTATGTGCGCTGTTCGATAAGGCACCCACCAGCCACAGATGGCTACTCAGTCCCTGCAACCTACCTCATCCAAACTGAGCCTCTCTCCGGGTGCAAACTGCACACCAGATGCAGAAGACGAGAGCAAAAAGAAAATGCAAACGATCTCATTCACGTGTATACTGACTACGTACAGTGGCACGTCGGTTCATGAGTGCTTTTGTTTGTGAACAATAATTTGGTTCACAAACAGAAGCATTTGGCCAAATTTTGATTTTGTTTGCAAACTCCCCATCGGATGACAAACATGAGTGTGGCCATCTTTCTCACACAAACACAAACATGGCCAACTCTGCCAGGATTGTGGAACCAATTAAGTTTGTGAACATTTTTGGTATTTAGATAATGGTTTTCTATAAAAGATACTATGAAAAATAATTTCAGTCAGGCATGGTGGCATGTGCCTGCAATCCCAGCAATCTGGGAGGCTGAAGCAGACAGATCACAAGTTCATACCCATCCTGGGCAGCTTAGTGACTTAGTAATACCCTATCTCAAAATGAAAACCTTAAAAAAAGCACACAGACAGCCAGGTGTGGTGGCACATGCCTGTAATCCCAGCACTCAGGAGGCTGAGGCAGGAGGATCACCATGAGTTTGAGGCCAGCCCAAACTACACAGAAAGACCCTATTTCAAAAAAAAAAAAACAAAAAAGCACATGGCTGCTGGAGAATGGAGGAGTGACGTAGCTCAATGTGAAAGGTTCAGGGTTCAATACCCAGTATAGTACTAGTAAAAAATAAAATAAAATAAAAATTAATTTTAAATGGTTCTTTTTGATTTTTTAATGAGATTTCCAAAACATCTAAAATGACACGGGTGGCACATTGCACTTGCGCTGCACTGGTCTATGACACAACAGGGATACTTTTCTGCTCAGCCTCTGTGTTAGATCTTGGCTCTCCAAAGTTCTGGTCTCTGCTTTCGTCTCCCACCCCAACCCCACGTACCACAGGCTACAGTTAGCAGTCTAAATCGTAGAAAGTTTCGCACACATCAAATTTCCAAGATGGAGACAGTTCCAGAGGTGTATGTATTACAGGAGAGTAGGAAAAGAAAAATCAAATGATAGTGGCAAGGTAAGAAGGGCTAAGGTAAAAATAAAAAGTAATAATAAAGCCGGGCATGGTGGCGCACTCCTGTAATCCCAGCACTCAGGAGGCTGAGGCAGGAGGATCATTACAAGTTTGAGACCAGCCTGAGCTACAAAGTGAGCTCAAGGCCAGCCTGAACTGCATAGCAAGACCCTGTCTCAAAAAGATAAAAAAAAAAAAAATTATAAAAAAGGGGCCAAGGTAGAGGAAAATTCTGCTTCTGAACATGAACCCTTCTTTTCCAATGGACCCTGTGAGCCCTATGACTCTGGCAAACCCAAGCCAACTGCTTCTTCCCTTCTGTCACAAGGAGGGCGGAGAAGGAAGGCCAGAAGGCATTTATTACACCCAGCTCTGACCCCGTGAGAAGCTCAAGGGACCTCTGGGCATCAGGCAGGACCCAGCTCTTTGCCCCACTCTCTTTTCCGGGTTGAACTTGGCCTTGAAATTCCCCGCAGTGAGCAATCCACCTCCTCAGCACACAAAGGTCTCTGAAACGATGCTCCCGGGGACACACTCAGAAGAAATGGCACCCAAGAAAGGAAAGGGAGGAAAATATGTCACTGCAGGGTCAGAAAAGTTCTCTGCCTTCCGGCCATTTCTGCAAAAGCAGGTTATGGTCTGTATGTAAAGTGTCCCCCAGAAGCTCATATATTAAAGGCTTGGTCCCAGGGGAGCACTGCTCTGAGGTGGGGCCTTTGGGAAGGGGACCGGATCGTGAGGCTCTAACTTCACCTAATTCAGGTGGATGAATCCATCGGTGGGCGTACGAACTGTCGGCATTACTGTGAGGTGATGGAAACTGTAGAAGCTAGGCCTAATTAGAGGATGTAGGTCACTGGCAGTGTGCCCTGGATGGGTCTCTCCTCCCCCTCCCCCTCCTCCTCCCCATCCTCCTCCTGTTCTAATTCCCAGCTGCTACTGGCAAGCAGCTTCCCCCACTCACTCCTATGGCCAAGGTATTCAGCCTCTGCTCTGACCCAAAAGCAAGAAAGCCATAGAGCACTGGACTGAAATCTCCAAAACCATGACCCAAAAGACACCTTTTCTCCTACAAGTTGATTTTCTCAACTATCTTGTCATAGCAAGAGAAGCTGTGTAACAGCAGGATACACATTTGTAAACTGTAATTTTTCCCACTCAGTCACAATGGACAGGAGGGAGAAAGAGGGAGAGAGAGGGACACAGAGGGAGAGAGGGACAAAGAGGGAGAGAGAGAGAGAGACTGATTACAAAACAGTCCCCAAAAAGCAATTAAGCCAAACCTAGCAAAGGAAAAGAAAAAACCAGTACACCCCTGTAATCTCAGCACTGAGGGAGGCTGAGGCAGGAGGATCACAAGTTCAAGTCCCATTTGTGCCACTCAGGAGCACCGCTCTCAAAAATAAAAAGGGCTGGTGACGTAGCTCAGTGGTAGAGTACTTCTCGGTCCTACTGCCAATACCAGGGAAAAGCAAAAGCAAAGGCCAAACATCTTTGGGTTTACAGAACTGCATTTCAAGTCAGAACTACCACACACACCGAGTCACTGAACACTACTTATTGAAGACCTACTGTGAGCCAGGTACTACCGCTATACACTAAAGGAAACAAAGCCCCTTCCTGGTGCAGCCTATGGTGGGGAGGTAGGAGATGGGGCATACCGCGGCAATACAGGTGAGTTGCACAGCGCACTCGGCAACGAGCACACTGACAAGGAAGGGGAGATGCCAGGCACAGGGGAGCTGACGATGGGCGGACACAGGTGCGATTTTCACCCGGCCTTTCTGAGAAGTGGCACCACAGCCAAGACTTCCAGGAAGGGAGACAGCCCGGGCAACCCGAGCGCGCACCTGGCAACGTAAGAGGGCAGCCCCGGACCACAAAGGGGACAGGTCAGCCAGAAAAACACTGCAGGAGGTGAGGCGAACCGGGGCTGGGGGCTGGACAGCCCCTCGCTGTCATCACACAGGCTCCTGCTCCCGCTCCTCCCTCTGACACTCAGCTCCAGGCCTTGAAGGGGGTGGGGAGAGCAGGAAGACCGAGGCTCGAGGACTTCTAACTCCATTTTTCCTTTGCTTTGCTCCTTTTCGCTTTTTCCTGTAGTCACTACAAGCAGCAGTGATAGTCACTGAGGTTAAAAAAAACAATCCAGCCATTTTCCTTTCTGTTACCAATTATTGACATGAAAAAAAGCACCCTATTTCCTTTTTCTTTCAACTTCCAGACCAGAATCAACTATGCACTCTGTTACACAGGAAAGCTCAACCGTGATTAACACAGTCCAGGGTTTATGACTCCCTCTGACCTGCAGATGCAAAGGGACACTGATATCTTAACCAAGGCCCAACACAAGAACATGAGATTCTCCTCAGGTTATTAGGAGGATGGCAAGCTGTCTACTCAAAGGTTTCCTTCAGGTTAAGAGTCAGGCTTTACATCCGAGTTGGGGTCCGCTGGGTAATGATCAGAAATTCAAACCTCCAAAGAATCATGCAAGGTAAGGGTCCTTCCTCACTCACCTAGGTAACCACTTTAATGATTGACAAGCAAGATGGATTTTGCATCTGGGCACACTGGCAACCACAGGCTCAGTCTTCCTCCTTGACAGAGTGTTAGCACAGGGAGTAAACCCGGCAGGAATAAAAGCAACCAGAGCCAGCACTGGTAATTCCGGTTATAGTGAGAGGGAGGAAATCACAACCTTATCACACACTGCAGATGAGAATGCAAGGATCCAGCCCGGTCTGATGTGCACACCTGTAATCCCAGTGCTGTGGGAGGCTGAGGCAGGAGGAGCATAAATTCTTGCCCAGGCTAGGCAACTTAATGAAACCCTTAGATAAGAGATGAGGGCATGGCAAGCTGGCTGGAAAACAGAATGTAACTTGTCAATCACAAATATCCAGGACAGAGGCTGGAAACAAGATATAACCACGTCACCTGATCCTGAATGGATGTGACCTGTGGATCACAGCCAGGATGCGTGGGCAGAGCACGTGTACCCAATCAGACCTAGGAGGATATAAAAGACAGCGGCCACTGACTCCCTACCACTGCCATGCTCTTCCTGTCTTGCTGTCACTGTTTCTGCTGGTGCAATGCAACTCTTCTAGCTCTTCTCTTCACTCTTTTCTTTCTTTCCTCCTTCCCTCCTCCCTCTTTTTGTTTTGGTTTTTTGAGACAGGGTCTCACTATGCAGTTCAGGCTGGCCTTGAACTCATTATGGAGCCCTCTAACTCATGCAATCCTCCTGCCTCAGCCTCCTGAGGGCTGGGATTACAGGTGTGCACCACCACACCCTGCCTTTCTTCTCTTTTCTTCACTTTTTCCCTTTTCTTCCTTGACTTGAAATAAAAGCTGTGTTTACCAGTTCACCAGTTGTCCTGGCCAGTTCTTTGGGCAGGATAGAAAGAGCCTGGAATCACATACTGTGCTACCTGGCAACAACTCTGTCTCAAAATTTTAAAATGTTTTTAAAGGGCTGCAAATGTAGTTCAGTGTGAGGGCCTTGAATTCAATTTCCAGTACCTTAAAAAAAAGAAAAAAAGGACTCCAAATTTTTCTCCCTGACGGACTGCTTATAAAAGCTCCCCCCTCAAATTCCTCCCAAGTGAAATTCAAGCTAGCAACAAGCTTTTAATTCCTAGAAAAGACAATACAGACTTTAGAAATACAGATAATAATTCATTATTACAACAGACTTAATGCAGTCAGCCCAGAAAGAAGAGCTTATGCCCTTTCTTGTCTTAACATGACTGAGAATAATAGCTGTGTTCATTGGGGGCTTGTTCACACAAGAGTCACAAGTCTCCTAGAGGGAGGTTTACAATAATAAAGTCTTATATTTTCCCACTCAATTAAAAAAAAAAATCCCAAATATTAACCACTCTTGCTTAAGCCACTGTGATAGAGTGCTTATGAATTCCACCGCACAATAAACCCCAACCTTTAAAAATGTAACTGAAGTCCTGGGTGCCAGCGCCAGCACTGAAAAAAAAACATTAGAAACTAAAAAGGTAATTCAATAAAGGTCCTTTTCTGCAAAACTGGCAAATTTTGTTTCCCCCACTCATTAAGTCTTGGGATCCGCCATGGATTTCATAAAGAAGGTTTTTATTCTTTTTGTTCAAAATGACTTGAGACTTTATCCAAAAAAAAGAAAATCCCTGGAAGATCAAGGAGGATGAAAGGAAGGAAGGAGAACACCTGGAGCAAAGCACTGACACGTACACAGGTAGCGTCAGCCCCACAGACTCCCCCGCGGGGCTGTCCAGAGACGGCCACGGCCCCACGTGGACAGGGAGGCCTTGAACAGGGGCTCTCCACACTGAGATGCATTATGAGCATAAAATACACACTAGATTTCAAAGAGTACCCCCCCAAAAAAAATTCCCAATGAGCTGGAGGTGGTAACACACTCCTATAACCCCAAGCACTCTAGGAGGCTGAGGCAAGAGGATTCCAAGTTCAAGCCCAGCCTGTGCAACTCAGTGACTTAGTAAGACCCTGCAAACACAAAAGTAAGTAAATAAAAACAACAAAAAAGAGGGCTGCAGATGTAGCTCAGTGTGAAGACCTGGGCTCAATCCCCAGTACTACAGCAATTAGTAGTAGGTGTGCTATGAATAGTAATTGTCCCATTATGAATTTTTATACTGATTATGCTATAATGATAATATTTGATTAGGCAAAATAAAACACTAAAATTGCAGAAATTTTTATTTTTATTTTTTCCTTTTCTTCTGCCTCCCCCTCCTATCCCCTCTCAGTGCTAAAGGCTGAGACCGAACCCAGGGCCTCACACGTGCTAGGTCGGCGCTCTCCCACGGAGCCTCTCGTGTTAACATGCCATACCGGCTTGCACATGTGTGCCAAAGGTCACAGATTCTGACAGAGAGACACAGACAACCACGGAAGACTAAAGAGGGAAGCAGCGATTGCGCAATGTCCTTACAAGACAAAGAATGTCAAGGGCTGCCAGAGACCCCACTGCCAGGCAGAGAGGCGAGCCAAGATTCCTGCCCACGCACGGGACAATGACACCTTGGTCTCTGACTTCTGGCCTCCAAAACAGTGTACAAGACACTTTGCTGTCCTGAGCCGCCTGTTATGTGGTGATTTGTTATGGTAGCCTTAAGAAACCAGTCCACAGGGCTGCTAGGAAATGTTACCTGACACATGTGGCTCTCACTATAATTCTACCGGACATTAGGAAACTAGAGTTTCCAGGGAATCCAACCCTAAGCCCCAAGTTTTCACTATGGCTCCTAAGAATTTAGCCATAAAATAGTCTCAATATCTCTAAGTGGTTAAGGATACACCTGAACTATCCGAAGTCTCTTGAGGTTTTTTTTTTTCATTTGTTTTAGGATTTTTCCGGCAGAATATAAAAAACACTTCCCACGTACACGCATGCACCATGGCCACCGAGCAATCTAAGTGCACACACAGTACTTTTGATATGTGTGGGACATGTTGCCCAATGCGCTAAAGAGGGCAAGTGAGTCCTTTTAAGAACATTCAGCACCATTCTCCTGACTGCCAGCACAGCATTTTCTGCCAAGTGCTCTGAGCTGCTACTACATTCCCTCCACCCTGGCCTTCATCTCCCCCTTACAAATGTTCCAGCCGGCCACTGTTCTTTGAGATAAGAAGATCCCTTCAAAACACCTTCCCCGTATCTCTTCTTAATTAGCCATGACAGCTGCTGTCTAGGAGAACTCCCGAGGGGGCCAGCCCTGCAGCTTTAACAAATACCAGCGGAAGGACAGCCTTCTAGGGAGTGCACTGCCAGGCCAATTACTGCAGCAGCAGCCAGCAATCTGGGCGCTCGGAGGGGAGGCCGCTCCGTGACTTCATCTCCCCCCAGAGCAGGTCTCTGCAGACACCACAGAATCGAGCAGAAAGGGCCAAGGTTCTGCCTCCACCGGCTTCAGGTGAAGATGTTTTTGTCCCGTAGAACCCCAGGTTAGAGGTCAGGGGAATGCCACACACTTTGGTGCAGTATGCAGAAGCCGGGATGGATGGCAAAAAAGCAGCTAAACTGGAAAAGCAAGTAGTCACAGCCCAGATTGCAGACAGACAGGGGGTAATGGGAAGCTCGCTGCTCACTTGGGTTAATGTGTGAAATGGGTGTGAAGATATTTGGGTGACATCCAGGGGAACAGAAGAAAGACAAGCAAGCTGTCCAGCAGGATTCTGTCATGCTCAAAATACTGGAAAGTCGTATTCGCTGGAACACGTAGTCAGGGACAGGGCTCTCCCACAGCAAGACCACAGTAATGGGACATTAATGCAGTAGAACTGTGAACCCAACATTAACACACACATTGAGGAAAGTACTTGTGTATTACCCTTATCTCATGCTGTGGGAGGACGACATTAATTGGTGCCCTTATTTGGAGAGACAGCTGAAGCTCTAGGTCGTAAGAAACTTGCTTGAGGTTACCCCGGCTAAGTAAAAGCTCAGAGCCTGTCCAGGCAGATAACTGGCCCCGAAGTTTGGAGTGGGGAGGTCGTCATTTCCTACTTCTCTGCTCCAGGCGGGACGAAGGCAGATGTTTGTAAGTCATGAGTGCAGCTGAGGGTGTAGCTCAGCAGTACAGCACTTGCCTACCATCTGTAAGGCCTTAGTTTTGATCCCCAACATCACAATAAAATAAAAATGACAGTCAAGGGCTACTTCCCAGCTGAGCGTGAATATGCACACCTGTAATCCCAGCTACTTGCAGTATAATCACAAGTTTGAGTCCAGCCTGGGCAATTTACAGTAACTGTGTCTCAAAATGAAAAAAATAAAGAGGAGTGGATATAGCTCAGCGTTCCCTGGGTTCAATCCTGCGGGGTTGGGGAGAGGGTTTCCTGTAACTTCTCGCCAACTGGGAGAGCTTTGATCAAAAAGGAAGAAACGAAGGAACAGCTAAGCATGACAGGCTGTAGTGCCCGCACTCGGGAGGATGAAGCCAGTACGGTCACATGTGCAAACGGTTCGGCAGTTTCATTTTTTCTGTTTTCCAGCAGTTTCTTAAAAAGTTAAACATAGATCAGAAATAGAAGAAACAGATCAAAATTAAACACTCAAGCTATATGATCAAATGATTCTGACAAGAGTGCCAAACCACTGAGTGTGGGAAAGGTAGGTTTTTTTTTAACAAATAGTGCTGGGGAAAATGCATATCTACGTACAAGGGAATCAGGTTAGACCCTTAATATCATAATCAATTCAAAACAGATTGCCTAGCATGAGTGAAGCACTGGGTTCCATCCCCAGCACTGCAGGAAAAAAAAAAAAAAAAAAAAACCTCAAGTTCCTCACCCTAAAACATAAAATTATAAATCTTGCCAGGCATGGTGGTGCACGCCTGTAATCACAGCACTTGGGAGGCTGAAGCAGGAACATTGCTGTCAGTTTGAGGCCAGCCTGAGCTACAATGTGAGCTTAAGACCAGGCTAACCTGTACATCAAGACCCCGTCTCAAAAAAAGAAAAAGAAAAAACTATAAATCTCTTAGAACAGAACATAGGGAGGGCCAGGCACAGTGGCACATGCCTGTAATCCCCAAACTCTGGGAGGCTGAGGCGGTAGTATCTGAAAGTTTATGCCCAATCCCAGCCAGGTCAATTTGGCAAGTCAGCTAGATCCTGTCTCAAAATAAAGGGCTAGGAATATAGCTCAGCAAAGGCCCTGAGTTCAATTCAGAGTACCAGAAAAAAAAATAGCTGATACAAATGTCTATTGTTCAAACTTTAAAAAGAAGAAAACGAAAAAGGAAATTCTGATCTGTACCACCACAAGAAATAAGTTTGCTAAGTAAAATAAACCAGTTACAATAGGACAAATGCCGTAGGACTCAGCTTATAGGAAGTGCTCAGAACGGCCAAATTCAAAGAGAGAAACTGTAGCACTACAGCTCCCAATGGCTGGAAGCAGGGCAGAAAAGGGAGGCAGCGTTTAAGTAGTACAGAGTTTTGGTTTTACAAGATGAAAAGAGTTCTGGTGATCAACAACTGTGAGGGCTGAATTCCTTTTTTTATTTTTTATTTTTTCCCTAGTACTAAGGATTTAACCCAGGGCCTTCACACTGAGCTACACTCCCAGGCTCCTTCCCCTCCTCCCCCAGCCTTTTTGTTTGTCTTTGCCATACTTAAAAGTGGTCAAGATGGTAAATTTCATGATTCGTTTGTTTTTGTTTTTTCCTGTCTTTTGAGATGGTCTCACTACACGATCCAGACTGGCCTAGCACTGGCAGTCCTCCTGCCTCAGGGTCTGGAGTACTGTACTGACTTACAGGGGTGCTCCACCATGCTCAGCTTACTACAATTTCTGATAAACAGTAACTTTTTTAAAAATTGTTTTTGGGAGATGGTAGGTACTGGGGCCTTTATACTAAGCCACATCCCCAGCCCTTTTTCACTTTTTATTTTGAGATAGGGTTGCTAAGTCATTAAATTGCCCAGGTTGGGGCTCAAACTTGAGCTCCTCCTCCCTGGGCCTCTCAGAGTGCTGGGAATACGCGGTCTGCCACCTCTTCCAGCTGGGTAACAAGGTTTGCTTGTTGGTTTGTTGGTTTGTTGGTTTTTAAATTACCAAACATAACCCAGCAAATCCACCTCTAGGTATCTATCTGCTCAGGAGAAATGAAAACATACATACTCACAAAGACTTGCAAAGAGATGGTTCATGTTATTCATTGCCCAAGTGTGAAGAACCAAATGCCCATCAGCTCGCTAATAGTGAACAAAAAATGATCTATCCATATAGTGGAATATTATTTGTCACTAAAAGGAATGAAGCGCTAATAGGTGCTATGACGTGGACGAGCCTCAAACTCATTACACTCGGCATCAGAAGCCAGTTGTAAAAGGTCACACATTTTAAAAAGGAGGGGAAACACACGGGGGTCTCCCTTGTGCAAAACCCAGTCCTTTTCTGATCAAAGAAAGCAACAGATACAGTTTCTAGGCGGCTGCACCTCTGCTGTCTGAATCTGCCTGGGTGACAGACGAACAACAAATGACAGAAATAAATGAGTCATTAAGTAGGTCACCCTGCTTTAAAACTAATGGAGAGTTCTGAAACAATTAAAACTCGCTAATTATAAAGACCAGTATTGCTTGTGTTCATTTCAGGCTCCCCACTGAATCACTTTGACTCGATGACATCCAGCTCCCTAAGTCTTTTGGTAAATTCATTCCTGCCAGGCAGGAAGTTCGAGTGAATTTCTGGACTTTGAATCTACTTCTCCTTCTTGAATTGCAATGTGCAGTTGCAGGGAGCAGCCCAGGGCAGGCGGGGTGGGGGAGGAGGCCCTCTGCAAAGGGTTAAAAAAGGAGCAGGCTGGGACGGGGGAGGCCTGCGCTGAGAGGCAAATTCTCCTTCGCTCACTGTGAACCGGCCCCATTTTCCTCTTATGTGCAGGCATTATTTTGAAAAAGACCTTCTAATCCTATTTAAAACAACATCTGGAGTCGACTGGACACAGCTGCAACTGCAGTAGAAGTTTTCTCTTTAGAAGTGAACAGTTTACAATACTGACCCGATTTGGCACAGAGCTTGCTCAGGAATACGAGTTCTGCTCACAATGCAGATCAGACTCCCTAGATTTGAGATGGAACCTGAAAGTGTATTTTTAAAAAGGCGCTGGGTACGGACCACCCTTCTAGAAACAATGCGGCGAGAGGGCATGGACGGTCTGGCCGTTGCAACACTCTCTTTCCGTTTAGCTACCGGGATTAACTCCCGCTTTTCATATGCAGATTACGTTTAAAGTGTTAAGAAGCTCTTCCTAGGTACAATACTTCCAGTTTGAATAGTTTTTGGAAGGCAGGCAAAACCCTAAAGCTCTGACTTACAATTGAGATTTCAACCAGAAATGACAGCACACACCTATGATCCCCTCACTACAGAGGCTGAAGCAGAAGGATCATGAGATCAAGGCCAGCCTGGGCTACAGAGCAAGACCCAATTGTAAAAAAAGCTGGGATTTAAATTTTCAAGTGTAAGGATGGAACCGAGCAGGGGAGTAAAGCTGCCCAGAATTGAGATTGGAAACAGAAGTAAAAGGAAGAAAAAAATCACCAGTGAGTGGCTGGGGTGTGGTGGCGCATGCCTGTAATCCCAGCACTCATGAGGCTGAGGCAGGATCCTTATGAGCTCGAGACCAGCCTGGGCCACAAAATGAGCTTAAGGCCAGCCTGAACTGCAGAGCGAGACCCTGTCTCAAAAAGACAAAAAAAAAAGAGAAAGAAATCACCACTAAGGTAATTTGCTGCAGTATCTTCTCTGAAGACCTTAATCGAGGGTGCCATTTTCTTAAGTACCAGCCTAGGCCTTGATAAGAGAAAGAAGAAGGAAGGGAGGGAGAGAGGGAGAGAGGGAGGGAGGAAGGGAGGAAGGGAGGAAGGGAGGAAGGAAGGAAGGAAGGAAGGAAAGAAGGAAGGAAGAAAGGAAGGAAGGAAGGAAGAAAGGAAGGGGAGGGGAGAGAAGGGGAGGGGAGGGGAGGGGAAGGAAGGTGGGTGAGCCTTTTGGTCTAGAAACCCACAGAGAACCGTAAAAAAAATGTTCAAGAAACTAAAGGGTACAGAAGAACAGAGATCATATTTTGAGACAATGACCCAGGGCTAAATAACCCAGGCATAAACACTTCATTCAAAAGCTTCTCAGCCATGCTTGCCTTTGTCACCCCCACAACAAATTCAGAGGAATTCTTCATGACACCCCTGTCTGGACGTCCTGCACTCCCACTGGAGATGAAAAGGAGACTCTCCTAATTAAGTCCGGCAGAGGCCCAGAACCCCGCGCACCTCAAGTACCTAATGGCCCCGGGAGGGGGCCAGACCCTTCATTACACCTGAGTCACCTCTCCAGGATCAAAGCCAAGAAAGCACCACCCCTGGGGGGGCCCTCAGGATGTCCTGAGTGACACCAGGGCCCTCTCCCGCCCCGCCACCCCTTCTCAGACTTTATATGTGAAGATGCCAAAGCAGTCAACTCCTGGTTGTACACAGGGAAAGGACCTACGCACTGCTTTGCTGGCCAAGGGCAGCCCAGACGCCCAGCTGACCACAGCATTCCGCTCTTCAGCCTGTAGCTCTGGCACCAAGTCAACTAGGATGAGCAAAACAGTGGCTCACATGTTGCTTCCAGGGACAGCTCACGTTCTCCTGGTGTCAGCCATCACCTGGGCCAGTGACTCCGAAATCCACATAACCAGCCCAACCCGCAAAACCCCACTCACTTCCGGCCCACGTTCCCACCGGCCTCCACGGGCATCTCTGACAGTCAGTACTACGCCAACGCCAACGCCAACGCTGGCGCTCAAGCCCTCCCCACCCCGCTCCCACTGCCCTGATGCTGCACTCCCATGACACTTCTCCCAGCTGCTGAAGCTCAAAACAGCTGCATGCAGTGCCTCGCCCAAAGTGATCCCGTTCTTCCCTCAAAGTGTCTCCGATTTATACCTTCTCCGCCCTCACTGCCAGGGCCAGCGATGAGGCCCGGCAGCCAGTTAGAAGAACACTCCCTCCCTCTCACAGCACATTCCCATCCCCAGCCCTCCACCCGCTCACACAGTACTCAAAAGCTCCTTTAAACCATGTGGAACCGCTGTGTTTTGAGTCTTTTCAAGTCTAAATCACTTTATCTCCCCCCACACACACAGCCCTGCAGGGAGAGTAACTCAATGCTCTGAGAAGGGGTGTGGCCTGCCTGAGCTCACCCAGCCAGGAAGAGCTAGGAGCCAAGACCCACACCTACAGGTCCTCTCTGCACTCCTGAAATATCTTATGCTTCCTCCTAAGGTGCAAAGACTCTTATCAAATGGATTCTCTTCCACTTTCTCTAACTGAAATTTAAAACCTTCTTAAACTAATTTTTCCCAGTCCCGTAGGCCCGATTTCCCAGTTTCTCTACCCATTTCCCTTTTTCTCCAATTTACCAGTTTCTTTTGTAGGACCAATAATTATTATTTAGCACAGCGTTTCACCGTGATAGTAGCTAACATTTATTGAACACTCAGAATATTCCAGATTCTACACCAAGTTGCTACAATAATCTCATTGCCTAATACAATAATCTCATTGACTATTAACAGACAAACCTAACAACATTTCCAAGAAAGCTTGAGCCGGGCATGGTGGTGCACACCAATAATCCCAGCACTCAGGAGGCTGAGGCAGGAGGATCTTGTGAGTTTGAGACCAGCGTGGGCTACAAAGTGAGCTCAAGTCCTGCCTGAACTGCATAGCGAGCCCCTGTCCCTTCCTATCCATCCTCTTGTCATTTTCTTTGTGCTTTGCTTCACTCAAATGAGAGAACCCCTATGGTATTTAAGCTTGTGCGTCTGGTTTATTTCACCCATTTTCCTATGAACGTTTCAAATGTGTCATTCTTTACAGCCGCGTAATATTCCTCAGCAGTTGATTCTTACGGAGAGAAATCTACAAGGCAAGAAGCAGGAGGGAATTCTCCCAGGCAACAGAAGTGGTCCGTGGTTTGCCATATATTTGTCAAAACCAAAGATCTGAACATGTCACGGTGGGAAAAGCAAATGTTAGCACCCCGGGCCCCTCAGCCTCCTTCAGTTGAACTCCTACACTGGCCCCTCTGCCCCCCTCACCCTGCCGCGCTGGTCTCCGCCAGCTCTTGGACACGTCGAGACACTTCTGGCCCGAGTCTTCGTGGCCCCCACCTGGCACCCTCGCCCTTCGCTCCACCTTGTCACTCAGGCCTGGGGCCCCCACAGAGACCTTCTGCACGATCTGAAGGAATCCCCCGAGCACCCCCATTTAATTCCGTCTCTATTCTCTGGGTACCACTTGCCACATTCTGCTCTTTCCTGGCTTACTGTCTGCTTCTGCTACAAGAAAGCCAGCTCTGCAAGAGCAGGCCGCACCTGTCCCCACATCCCAAGTGTCCAGATCAACGCCTGGCGTCATTTACCGAATGAAGAGAAAAATGTCGGCTCATTACTAGCTCAGATTTAATTCTGAAGCCTGAGGCTCGAAAACGACCCAGAACCCCGCCTTGGTCACAGAGCCGGAAAGCGCTGCAGGACTCCAGCGCAGGCCGCGCTCCCCGCCACTGCGGCGGCCTTGCTCCCTTCCGCTTTGCTTCGCCGCTTGGTTTCACTCTCCGCACTCCACCTGGCCCCAGCTCCCGCTGGTTCTGCTCTGCCTGCACTTTACGCCTGGTTACTCGATTTTTCTTGTCCTCTGTATCTGTCTCCCCAGCAGGACAGGGAGGTCACTGTGGTTTCTGCTTCCTCTGGCACACGCAGCAGGTTCTGCACCTCACCTACCCCATATTTACGTGCTCCCTCGGAGGAGAGGTGACTCAGACAGTCCTGTGGGTACGTGCAACTCCTGGGTTACATGACTCACTTCGTTATTTCCAAGTCTGCTAACCTTGGCTTCCTTGGCATTGTGCCACCCCGTTTCAACACCAGCTTGTTAGAGCTGATGCAAATTACCACTGCCACCGTCAGTCACTTGTCCCTGTACCTAAGGAATCTCCTACGTGCCAATACCACGCAAGCCACAGCTGCATGCGGTGAACAGGGGCTGGTTAGGGCACAGTGGAATTTAGTAGCCACAGCACCACACATCCAGCCCTGAGGTCACTGAAGAGATTACTCTAGGCCTCCTCCTGAGCGCTGGTGCTGGGTCATCCCAAATGGATCATTAGAGACAGTATTCACACTGTTTTCCAAAATAAATGTGTTCCAATAAATAAATAAAAAATAAGCTGGGCATGGTGGCACACACCTGTAATCCCAGAACTTGGGAGGCTGAGGCAGGAGGATTTTGTTTGGAATTCAAGACGTGCCTGGGCTACAAAGTGAGCTCAAGGCCAGCCTGAACTGCATAGCGAGACCTTGTCTCAAAAAGAAAATAAATAGATAAACAAACAAAATAAATGTATTCCTCTTTTGATTAAAAAAATAAGCCCAATCAGAAGAACCAATCGGTCTACTGTAGACTTTAAAATAGCCAGCAAGGGGCTGGGGATTTAGCTCAGCGGCACAGCGCCTGCCTAGCAAGCACAACGTTGTGAGTTCAATTCCCGGTACCGGAGAAAAACCAAAAACAAAAAAAAAAAAACAAATAAAATAGCCAGCAAAAGAAGAACATTATAAAACATGCCTTTATATACAACTGGGTTATTTTTTCTATTTCACTAATATAATACATACTTTTAGAATACAGGGCAAGACCTTTTTCTCTCTTAATAGGTTTTAACTTACTGGTCTCACCACATTCATGCCAGCTTCGTGAAAATTTAATTCTCATCTACAGAAGAGGGAGGCAGATCGTGGCTGAAAAAGTTCACATCATTCAATCAAAGAATTAAAACACAGACTTAACTTCTCTTTGCTTGGTCTTGTAGCAAAAGTCCAACAATCCAACACGTGATGCTAGTCATCGGATCAGCCATGAGCCAAAAGGAATTGCACACAGTAACAAAAAAAAAAAAAAAAAACGGTGTTACAGCTCAAGCTTTAAAGCACACGCCTGTCTGAGCACCAGCTGCTTCACCTTCAAAGCACGATTTCGGAGCTAGGTCTGTGGTCTCAGATACTCAGGAGGCTGAGGCAGGACTGCAAGGCAAGCCCGTCCCGGCAACTCAGCGAGGCCACGACACACTATGAAAAGGGCCGGGGATGTAGCTCAGGGGTAGAGCATCACTAGGTTCAATCCCCAGTCCTGGGAAGACAAGACTTCCTTTCTCTAACCTCACAGAGCCTCTGAATATAAAATTACCCTTTTATTCCACAAAGGATGTACCAGCTACTATGTGCAAGGTGCAGTTCACCTGGGATAGGAAGTGAACTAGAGCCCCTCCTTCATAGGACTTCTATCGTCACAGGGAGGTAGACAAGAAATTATTCTAAAAATATGTGACTTCCAAAAAAAGAGAGGGAAAGAAGAAAAGGAATAAAACGCAAACAAAGCTTTTGTAAATAAGAAAATGAAGCGCTGAAGGGAGGGGAGAGGAACGGGGAAAAAGAATCAAGATATATTATATACAGGTACAAGTTCCCTACAATGAATGTAATCAGTATGTATGACAAACACGTACAGATAAAAAAATAAAGTTAATCCGAGCATATAGCTCACAAGCACCTGCCTGGCAAGCGCAAGGTCCTGAGTTCAATTCCCAGTACCCAAAAAAAAAAAAGAAAAACCGGGGCTATAGCTCAGCAGCACAGCTGTAAGGTCCTGAGTTCGATTCCCGATACCAAAAAAATAAATACAGTTAAATATATATACGATTTCCAAGTATTGCTAAGTACAGTAAAGGAAAAATAAAAAGGAAACTATTACAGGTGATGGGCGGGCTGCTGCTTTGAGGGGTGAGGAGAGAGGAGGGGGCGGGGCTCTGAGGAGCCGGTGTTGGAGAACAGGTTGATTAAACACGTCCACTGCAGAGGAGATTACTTTATAGGTAGACGATCCCACCTGGCTCCATTCAACACTAAGCTCATCTTATAGATCCATGACCAGCTGTCAGGGACCTGGCTGTCCTGAAAAGATGGTTAGAACTGAGAGGACGATCCATGTTCCTCAATGCCAGTCCTGGGGGCAGGTAGACTACGGGGACGAGTTCTCCTCCCAACACCTCCGTCCCCTAGGCCACCATCAGCGGTGGCACTGCCCGCTGGAGCTCTGTGGGCTGGGTTCTGGCCAAGCTTTTAGGACACTGCCACCATTCCCAGCACACACATGCTACAGAGTCTGTACGATACCATGTGTGATAATTCCAGTCATTTTCCAGAACCAGGGAACGTGACAGCTGGACTTCGTGTGGTATTTACCATTTAGGGCTCACCGCCGCAGACTCCAGGGAGAAGGAACTGCGGGATGAACGTTCCGCCCTCTGTGACGTCACGGCCCCGCCCCCCTCCTTCTGCTCCTCGGCCAATCCATTCCTTGCCATCACCTGTTTGGCAAAGAGCTCAGTGTGGCGGTGTGAGGCTAAGGCAGGTTTGCAAGTTCGAGGCCAGCCTAGGCTCTGTAACAAGCTCAAGTCCACCATAGACTGCAGTGAGAGACTCTGACTCAAAAAGAACAAAAAACAGCCACTTGACCTATCCTGACTCCTGTCCCTATTCCTGCCACGGGCATTCTTTCTATAAACCTGAATAGCAAATTCCCACCCTTCTCCCCCACTCTTTCAAAGGCCTAATTAAATTCATTCTACGAAGGGGTCCGCATCTGCTGACTGCATCCTCAAAATAGCTGGAAATTCTTCCCTTGTCCATTTGAAAACGTGACTTTAGAAACTACCGCTACACACAACACGCGCGCATCTACAGACAATATTGAGTGGCAGAAACCAGGCATGGTGTGTTCACACCATACGATCCTATCTAGGTGAGGCTTCAGACCAGACAAAACTAACCTCTGGAATAGAGTATGGGTTACCAGGGGTGGAAAATGTCCTATACTTCTGTCTGCATGGCAGCTACACAGAGGTACACAAATGTAAAAATTCCTTGAGCTGTTAACCTATGATCTGAGCACTTTATTATATGTATAATAAAATATTTTTAAATGATTTTCCTGTTGGCTGTGCCGAATTACTATGTGTACACTTTTTATAGAGAGCTGTTTAGGGGCCTTTAACGTTCCGGGGTGTTGATTTCGTACCTTCCTGACACATCTGACACCTTCTACAAGCCTGAGTAGGTTCTCTCTTTCATCTTCCCTCAACTGGGAATTCTATTAGATTGCCAGCTTTAAAACAATCAGGGCACACATATGTCTGCTCTGGGCCCGTAATAAAAACATTTATGTTGTTTACTTTATGGCTGGCAAGTATCAATGGGCTAGGAAAGCCTTTAAACACGCCTTTTAATAGGAGTACAATAAACGTCAAATGAGAGCCGACCGCCTGAAACAAATGAAATCCTCTCCGGAAGCCATTTGGAAGATCAGCAACCTCCTGCACTCCAGGAGAAAGCTTTGGAAAGGGACTGTGGTGGGCCGGTATCTTCCTGAGCAACCCCTGAGCTTCAGGAAGTCACTTAACCAACCTCTTCGGGTGTCAGTTCACGGTAGTAAAATGACCTGTCTTACTTTCTGCTTATTCTGGGGAAAAGAAATCAAATAATATGAGACATAACACCTTCGTAAAACGTAAACTGCTGGTATCAAGAGAACATCTATTTGTTTGCTTGCTTGCTTGTTTGTTTGTGCTGGTGTCGCCCTATGCAGCCTGCACTGGCCTCAAATTCACGATCATCCTGCCTCAGGCCACTGGGTGCCGAGATTGTAAGCATGCGCCTCTAAACCTGGCACCCATGGGACATATCTAAAAATAAAATAGATGTTTGTGGAATGCTCATGTTTCAAGAACTTTCACATATGCACAACTATTTAATCTTCAAACTAAGTCAGTGTGGAGGCTTCCTGACTCCACTTCCCCAAGGGGGTATCTGGAAAAAGGCAGCTGAGTGGCTGCGGAGGGTGCCCCGGAGGGTGCCCCAGAGGGACTGGGAGAAGAGTTCCTGGTGCTCCTTGTACCCTGCAGGCAGCCAGCAGGCCTATTACTCTGTTTTATTTTTTGTCTTTTTAGACAGAGCCTTGCTGTGCAGTTCAGGCTGGCCTTGAGCTCCCTTTGAGCCCAGGCTGGTGTCAAACTCTCAATGATCCTCCTGCCTCAGCCACCAAGCCTGGCTCACCGGCACATTTAAAAACAGCTTTGTTGCAGTATAAGGTGAAGATCAGAAAGCTCACCTACTGTATGGGTGCAGTCAGGTGCCGCTGAATGAACGTGGACAGTTGTTCCATCCATGACCACAATTAAGTTTCGTAATTCTCCCATCCCACCGAAATGTTTCTTCCTGCCAGTATTTCTCTTTTTCTTTGCTGGCAATCAAACCCAGGGCCCAAGCAAATTAGGCAAAGCACTTTGTGGCGGAGCTGCATCCCTAAATCTCCCTCTGTCAACTTTTAAGGTGGTATTTTGGGTTGACCGGTGGTTTACAAACAGAAACCAAATCAAGAAGTCTTTCTGCAAATGGGCAGTGTTGCAGTAAGACAGAAAACACAGCAGTTAGGTAAAATGCTTTCAGAGGTCCATCCTTTAGCCACACAAGGCCCCAGCATACAGTTACTTCTTATGTGATGACTTCTTTAAAAGACAGGATCAGCAAGCCCAAAACACACGGAAACTTTCGCTTGGGCAGGTGTGATACAGAAAGCTCCAAGGAGAGTTAACCACATTTCATTCTGTGTCCTCATAAATTTTCAGGAAGCAAGCAGATTCAGGCTTGCAAAGCCTTCAGAATGCAATTTGTAGTTTTATGTAACTGAAAAAGCAGTTTACAGAGCAAAACAGAACAAAATCTGCTGAGGATGGTTTGGTTTAGGAAGCATGTGCTTGCAAACAGTGACTTGTGATGCAGCATTGGTGAAGGTGTTTTTTTCTTTTTTGTTTTTGTTTTGAGATGGGGTCCTGAGGCTGAGAGTTCAGGCTGGCCTTGGACTCTCAGTAGTCCTCCTGCCTCAGCCTCCCGCCTCCCCAGTGCTGGAATTACAGGCCTGTGCCACCATGCCTGGCTTTTTTTGGTCTTTTTTCTTTTCTTACCCATCGAGTGGGTTTGAATGCAGTTGCTGATCTCCATTGGCAAGTAATACACAAGATCTGACTTGTCCAGGCTTTGGTGAGGGATTTAGAATGGGACATATGTGTGCATGAAAGATCTGAAGACTTACTGCAGGGCCAGTGCTATTTGAACTTTCAAAGTTTAGTAGCTTCTGAGTCAACTAGAGAGAAAGGTAGCCATTTAGGAAGAATCGTCAACAGTTCCCTATTCTGAGAGCATTGCGGTTCAAACAGGAATCAGAGTAGTAGGCCTGCCGGGTGTGGTGTTGCACGCCTGTGATCCCAGCACTCAGGAGGCTGAGGCAGGAGGATCGTTGTGAGTTGAAGACCAGCCTGGGCTACAAAGTGAGCTCAAGGCCAGCCTGAACTGCACAAGGAGACCTGTCTCAAAAAGACAAAACAAAAACAAAAAAATAAATGTGCCAATGAATCACAAAATGAGATTGTTTTCAGGTTTCAAGTGTCACTTCAACTGACATTAAAAACATTGATTTTTTTCTGTGCTGCAAAAAATGTTCATGATAAAAAAAAATGTTCATGATATTATGGGATAATACGATTTTTCTCCAAAGCAGTTTCTCAGCTTCTGCACTACTGACATCTGGAGTCAGGTAATTCTGCTCAGTGCATTGAAGAGTTTTTAGCAACATCCTCGGCGCTCTCCTCCCCAGTGACCAGCGTCACTTCCTCCTCCTGATGGCAAGGACCACAGATGTCTCCAGACAGTGACAAGTACTGTCCCCTGGTTGTTCCCGGATGAAAGGCACTGCCCTCCACACTGAGAGTTGACGAAGAAAGTTATGCTGGGCGCTCTGGCACACACCCGTAATCCCAGGAATTCAGGAGTCTCAAAAGGAGGACTGTAAATTCAAGACCAGCCTGGGCAACCTAGGGAGATCCCGTCTCAAAATTTTAAAAAAAGCAAAAAGGGCTGCAGATGTAGCTGAATGCTCCCTGGTTCAACTCCCGGTAAGGGCACGGGGCAGGGAGGGCTGACCACTGGAGGAGCGACAGACGAGAACAGACTGCCAAACACAAACCACCGCCCCACAGCTCTGCTCCGGTAACGCTCAGCCCAGAATCTAAGCAGGCAGATCCGCACAAATGCTTGGTGGTCGCTGACTAACACACAGCAAGTAAAGCAGCAGACAAACCAGTGTACCCACTACTAACCCAACAACTTGATGTGCTGGAAACTTTAGAGATAGGGGCCTGGGGAAAAAAAAGAATCAAGTTTTATCTTACACAGGTGTAAATTCTCTATGATACATGGAATGTGGTCACTGTGTATACCTAAAATGTACCAATAAAATCTGAATGAAGACCAACTAGGATTGGAGGTCCCATTTGACATAGCTATTCTCCCTCTGGGTATCTTCCCAGAAGAATTAAAAACATCACACCACAGTGATATATGTGCACTCCTGCAATTTGTAATAGCTAGGTCTTGGAAACAAGGCAAATGTCCCTCAACCGAGGAATGGATAAAAAAGATGTGGTCTTTTTATACAATGGAGTACTACTCACCCATAAAGAAGGATAAAGTTGAGTCTTTTGTAGGTAAATGGATGTAACTAGAGACCATAATCATAAGTGAAATAAACAAGACCCACATGTG
>NW_004955430.1:12099625-12104515 GCF_000276665.1 Chinchilla lanigera | reverse complement strand
AGGGAGGTGATGTCTTACTTTCTCATGTACAACAATCTACATTTATTCACATACAAAAAACTACATTTATTCAAAGTCATATCATCTTCTAGAACATCATCATAATCTCCAGCCTGAATTTCTTACAACTCCATTTCCTGCAGAACCACTGGCCCCAATCTCTCGTGTCCAGCAACAGAGCTATCTCAAACGAGCGCTTCTTGTCCATGTAGCCTGCAGTGCCCTGGCAGTGCAGCTGTCGGTGATTTTATCCTATGAATTCTTCACCCGAGTCATGACCTCTTGCAAGCTAGTTTTCACAAAGTTTCCATTAAATTAAATGCTAACGGAAGACATAGGAGACAGGAGGGGCAACAAAAATGACCACAGCTAAGACTGTTGGTCCACACAAAAGCAACCAAAAAACTACAGGCACCAAACTTCCGAAAATATTTATTTCACACAAGCGTATTAAGTACGTCCACTATACCACACGATACACTGAATTATGAAGACGCACAGCAGACACAACAATGTCCATTTGTTACCAAGCGCATACACTACTTGTGCATTCTGCCTACACAATGGTCATTCTGCAACAAGTGTCAAGTTTCACAGGCGTTTGCCTCTTGTCCAGGGGCACCTGCTTGGGTGTTTAGGAATACCTAATTATAATTTATATTATCATTTAAATATTAATGTTGATAATATTCATTTGTATTTATTTATCAACATTATTCTTTTATAATTTACTATGTCCATTGTATGTTGCATTAGACGTAGTAAATATGTGTGTCTGGCTGACAATCTTAACTGAGGCTTACTCTGAGGTTAGGGCTTATATTAGAAGCACTCTAAAAAATCACGTTAGGGCTTATTTTCCAATTAGGTCTTATTTGGGGGTGAAATGTAAATTGCCCTGGCTGGGCTTGAACTTGCAATCCTCCTGCCTCAGTCTCCCACAGTGCTAGGATTATAGTCATACATAGCTGCCTATTTCTTTGAGAAGGGTCAGTCAATGGATTTTGCTGTTTAAATTAGTAGATAAGTTACAAGAAAATCTGGATTTGTGCTACTCATCCAATCATTTGAGTTTTCTTTTGTAACGTTAAAAAGCAGGTAGGCACTACACTTTGGGAGGCTGAGGCAGGAGGCTTGCCAAAAATTTGAGGAGATCCTGGGCTACAAGGCCAGCCTGAAAAACAGAAATTTAGCAAGTCTCTGTCTCAAAAAATACACACACACAGACATACACAAACACACACACGTGTATATAAATGGGGTGGGAATGTAGCTCAGTACGAAGGACTTGGGTTCAAACATAAGTACTGGAAGGGGTGGGGCAGAAAAACAGAGAGAGAAAGGGAAGCAGGCAAAGTCTTATCACCTGTGGGATACCTGGCAATGGCCTAAGTGAAAAACCTCTTTCAGCAAGGCATTGTGGTGTGTGCCCGCAGTCCCAGCACCCAGGAGGCAGGTTGCCCATATGAGCCCGAAGGTTTGAGACCAGCCTGGGCAACACAGTGAGAACTCATTTTAAAAAGAAAACCAACACCAAGCATGGCGGCACACACCCGTAATCCCTGCACCCAGGAGGATCGTTGTGAGTTGGAGGCCAGCCTGGGCTACAAAGGGAGCTCAAGGCCAGCCTGAACTGCACAGCGAGACTCTGTCTCAGACAGACATAAATAAATAAATAAATAAATAAAAGAAAAAGAAGGCCAGGGCTGGGGATATAGCTCAGTGGTGCAGTACCTGCCTGGTAAGCGTGAGGTCCCGAGTTCGATTCCCAAGACCAAAAAAAAAAAAGAGAGAGAGAGAGAGAAAAAACCTTCACCCAATTGGCAAGTAACAGCCAAGCTAAAATTCCACAACTGCTCTCCTAACAGCTAATGGCTCCCTCCATTTCTCTGCCCTTCTCATTCAGGCAACAACTACATCACACAGAATCCGCTCGGCCATTCTAAACACACGTCCAGTCACCACACTACATCACAGATCACAGTCAAAAGCATCGGGAATGAAGAGTCTGGGCGATTTCCATCTGCAAGGCTGGTCAGGAGGGTAAAGGGCAGACAAGGAATCTGCCAGCTGCGGCAGAAGTCGGGAGCTCATTTTCCCTGATTTATTTACTTAGGTGTTTGGTTGGTGTTTCTGTTCTTCTTGTGCTGGAAACAGAACACCCTAGGTTCCTTGTGAAGCTGAGCTAAGCAAGAGCTGTACCACTGCGCTCCCCCTGCGCCCCTAGCCCGGGGAGTTCATTTTAAAGTGGAACAGAGGAGCTTGCAATCCCAGGGAACAATGTGTGCAAAAGTCCTGAGGTAGAAAGGAACCAAGCACTCAGATCCTGAAAAAGGGCCCAAGGTAACAGAGGCCAGCGGCTGAACACCGCCTTGTGGACCTCAGCAGAGAGAGACTAAAGGGTCAGATCTTCAGTGTTACGACCACTCTGGCTCTATCACTCTCAAGCAGTGACCCCTGAAGCAATCTTCGCCAGGACACAGTTCAAAGAGCCTTACCCTGGATCCTGCAAAACAAGTTTGTTTTTCTTTCTTTTTTTTTCCCCTCCCTGGGGCGTGGCAGTCCACTCTGGCTAGCTCCCTTGTTTCTGTTTTGTGGATGCAGTTTAAGGGCCAGAACTTTCATCGGGTCTGGGCCTGCTCTTCTTTGCAGGGCCCCACGTCCACCTCTGTCTATAATCTCTCCGGGGGTGGAGGGGCTCCCTTCCCCCTTTGTGTTGCTATGGACGGAACTCAGGGCCTTGGGCAGGCCAGGCCAGCGCTCTGCCACGGGCCCCGCCCCGCCCCCACTCTGGCCCGCTCCACCCTCCAGCTTGCCAAGCGGCCTGTGGCAAAAGGTGAAGCAATCGATCCTTGATCCTCCTGGGCTCGCGTACAGAGAGTGCAGGGAAACAGAGAAAGACTCACAACCCACAGATTCCCTTCTCGCAGCGCTGTCACACCCAATCAAATCTGGCTTTAAAAAAAAAATTCTAAAAGAATGTCACTCCCTGGGCTAAGGTTCCCGAATTCTCCAGGGCCCGCTCTGCCACACACACCCTTCCCCCAACCCCAGCGCCCCGGGGAGTACGAACTGGCTTTCAGTTTCTGCAGTAGCAGAAGCTTCTCCCCGCCCACCCCGTGCGGCTCCGTCCTCAGCGGCCAAAGACACTTCCTCCAGGAAGTCCTTCCCGCGCCGCCCAGGCTCCAGCCCAGGAGCTGCTCTGCTTGAGGTCCCCACAGCACGCCCAGAAAGTTCTGAATTTCACTAGAACTGGTTCACAACCTTCCTCCCTTGGATCTCAACCCATACATGCACGTGGGCAGGCACCTATACACATAGTCAGCGACAGGTCCTACAGGTCCTGGATGTCACAGGCCTAACCTATTGCCCAATGCCTGGCACCCAGCTGAGATTCTCTGGTTACTGAATAAACGCTTCAATAAAAAAATGACACTGTCAGAGTCTCCAACCGCAGGAAGGGAAGCCTTTAACGAGAGAGGTTTTCTTTTCCTATCAGTTTGGTTGAAATGTGAACAGGAAATACTCAAAGCAAAAACTTTAGAAGATGCTCCATTTCGTTCAGCACCTCCCACCCTCTGGCACTGCAATTGCTCTGAGCTACATTCCCAGCCCTCCAGCCCGTTTTTATTTTTTTGAGACTGGATCTCATTATATTGCCAACTCGAACTTACGGTCCTCCCGCCTCAGCCTCCCAGAATGCTGGGAGTACAGGCATGTGCCACCGCACTCGGCTAGTCAAGGACATTTTAAAGGATCAAGCACAGCAGTGCAGGGCCACGTTTACAAACAATCATGGACAGAAGCAAAACTCCAAGGAAGCGTTCAGATATTAAGGCAACAGGGACAAGAGGTGCTGATAGGAGCCCAATAAATTTAAAAATTAAGCTAGGTCAGAAACACTGCGCTACCGCGGCTCCTACTACACACGCCCACGGTGGCTGCAAAACGCCCGGCCCACACATAAGCCACTGAACTTGCTCTTGACGACACAACTCCCCTCCTGCCTAGGACGTCAAGGTCCTCTTTTCTTTAGTCTAACGTCCTTCCAAAGCAACTCCTGGCCGTAGACCTCTCCTAGAAGTATACGCGCCCTCCGTCTCTCTCCGCTTTCATTCTGCAGAAACAGGCACCGTGCGGCCTTCCCACTTCGCAAGCCCGCTTTCCCGTGAATTGACAGAGGACTCTGGAGGGTCGGGGATATAGCCAGGCCGCACAAGCGCCTGCCTGCCAAGTGCAAGGTCCTGAGTTCGATTCCCGGTACCCCCCCAAAAAAAAAATCAAGAGAGAGGACTCTGTCACTGACTGCCCAGGTCAGAACTAAGGTCTCGCTAGGTGGAATGTGTCGTGAACCTGCCCCGCACTGCCCGGGAATTTGCGAAAAGCAGATTCCCCACCTCGCCGCCGCCGCCGCCGCCGCCGCACACCTGCTGAGAATCAGCATCTCAGGCAGCTCCGCGGGGGGCTCCGGCGCGCTCGGGGCAGCACTGGCCTCGATGCCAAAAGCATGCAGCCAATACTTCTTGCACGCAGTAGGTGCTCAGCATACACAGGAGGCAGTGGTGGGCAAAGCGGGAAGGCACACAGCTTCCCCCGCCACTAAGAGCTCTCAGAAATGCTCAGGCGCGCGTCCCCGGGGACAGCCGGCCCACGGAGTGGCAGCCGCGGCGCCGCACGGGGCCCTGCCCCGAGGTGCGGCCGTTGGGAATCTGGGATTGACCCCGTTTGCCGCAGGGAGGAGGCGCACACCGGAGGTGTGTGTGCGCGCGCGTGTGCGCGTGTCCTCCCCGCCTCAGCCACAGGCCGCAGGAGCTGACACGGCCGAGTCCCCGCCCCCCTCAGCTGTCACCCTGTCAAAACAAAGCGGCCGCTGACAGCGCAGGGCCGCCG
>NW_004955430.1:12096576-12098202 GCF_000276665.1 Chinchilla lanigera | reverse complement strand
AAAATAGATTTTTTTTGAAAAGTGCCCGTCCGTGCTAATTCTTTTTTTACTGCTAATTTACCCAAGTAAAGGCGTGAGATTTCCTGTGTCTTTTAAAAAATACTTTATGTTAAACTTTTTTTAAAAAAAATCAAGAACGCTTTCTTCCAATAACAATGACTGGACCAAGTCTGTCAAAACACAAAAAAAGACTCAATATTTTCTGTAAGCTATTTTGGAAGTCCTGGTTGCTAAAAGAACGGTTGTCTACAAACAGCGTCAAAATAAAAATTGTGTGCAAGGAAAAGTTTGAATACAAGTTTATGGTTTTTGTTTTGGGGTTTGTTTGGGGCTTTTGTTTTGCTTTTGTTTTGTTTTTGTTTTTGAGAAAGGCTTTGGCTATGTAATCCAGGCTGGACTTGTACTCACGGTGTTCCTCCTGCTTCAGCCTCTGAGGTGCTGGGATTTCAGGCGTGCAGCGCCCCTCCAGTTTGAATTCAAATTTTAATGGTGTTTGTCTCGTTAATAGGATTATAATCCATTGCTACTTTTTTTCTAATATTGTTAAATGGCTTCAAATTTGAACTTCAAATTCTCCCTGTTACCTGGGAGAAATTTTTAAGCGCCATTCACTAGAATGCGTATTGCTTTGGGCTTCAAACGTAACCCAAGAAAGCTCAGAGTTTTCAGCTGTCAAAAACTTACTTTCATTGTTGCCGGCGAAAATGAGGGCGGTGCTTGGTACTCGGGCCGCGCGTAGCGGTTCGGTTGGAAAGCTGGGCATCGCTGGTCGACCTTTCTAAAGCAGTTTCGCAAAGCTCAGAGCTGTTTCTCGGCATCTTTGTGCAGAAGTGCCCCCCTTCTGCAGAGCCGGCGTTACCCTGTGTCGTACGCGTCCTAATGTGCTGACGATTAGATTCTTCGCGTGCTTTGCAGCTGTCGCTCAGCCACGGGCCCAAGGGATATGCTTTTACTTGGACACATTGCCCTTCCCTTCCTGTTTATTGCTGTTAATCTACTTTTCAGATTCTCGTTGTGCTTTTGACTTTTCATGCAGGGATCACATTTTTAAAGGACCGGGAGAGTGTGGACCTAAACAGTGCCGTTAGGCAAGGCAAAAGGAAATGTGCTCTTCTGCTTGAGGCCCCTCCTACTTGAAGGTCTGAAGCAGCAGGCTCTTAGCAGCTCCCAGCAGCAGGTTAACTTCATGTTTCCCTTCTCGGCTTGATGTGCCTTCCCTGGCCACTATTACTCTCCCCTGGCGCTGCTAAGAGATTTTGCAACAGTCTTGTCCAAGCCAGACCACCGTCTCACTGCCTGTGATTCTCTAACAAAAAAGGAAAAAAAAGGTGTTTTGTTTTGTTTTGTTTGAGACAGGGCCTTGCTTTCTAGTTCAGGCTGGACTTGAGCTCACTACGTAGCCCAGGCTGGTCTAGAACAGCCTCAGGCTCCAGAGTACTGAGATTACAGGAGTGCCAGCATGCCTGGTGGACCAAAACTTTTTACACCAGGATGTTAGAAAGTAATGATTGTAGTACGGGCGTCACCCAACAGGTATTTGTCAGACTGATAACATCGACTGCTGAATATGTATACTGTACATTTCATTGGATGGAAATGTTGCCTTCGTTATTTGTTTGGTTTTTT
>NW_004955430.1:12094449-12095996 GCF_000276665.1 Chinchilla lanigera | reverse complement strand
AAAAAGAAAAAGAAAAGAAAAGAAAAAGAAGAGGGAATGCAGTGTGGGAATGTAGTTTAGCAGGAGAATTGCTTGCCTAGTATGCATGAGGCCCTGAATTTACTCCTCAGCACTGCAAAATGAAAAAGTAAAATGAGATAGTGCTGGGCACAACTGTGGATGCCTGTACTGTAATCCAAACTACCTGGGAGGCTGGGGCAGGAGGATCACAAAGTCCAGCCTGGACAATAAAATAAGACCCTGTTCCAAAAATAAAGTAAAAAGGGTATAGGTCAGTGCTCCTGTGTTGAATCCTCCGGACCACAAAAAAAAATTTTTTAATTTTTAAAGGGGTCAGACTAGCAGCTCAGCATGTTCAAGGCCTTAGGTGTGATCCCAGAATCACAGGAAGAAAGAAGGAGGTAGGTGTGGAGGCACCTGCCTGTAATCCCAGCACTCAGGGAAGCTGAGGCAGGAGGATCACCTAGAGTTTGAGGCCAGCCTGAACTACAAGGCAAAACCAAAAACCAAAGCATGAAGAAAAAAAAAGGAAGGAAAAGGGGACAGAAGAAGAGCGATGCTAAGCATTGACGGCCAGTTAATGGCGCTCATGCTGGAGGTTTAGGGGCGCGGTGTCTACAGGTGCGGTACAGATGCAGTGTTTTAGCGCGGCGTCCTCTGAGCTGCATCAGAGAACGAGACGGTGGATGGATATACAGTCAAGGCGAGCAGAGAACTGATAAAGCAAGGGGAGCGCAATGCAATGGCAGGATCGAGGGGGCAGGTTCATTGTATGACTCTTCCAGCTTTCAGAGTGTGTGAAATTTAGAATGAAATGCCGGGGAAGAACTCACCCAGTATCTCCCGCTACTGAGCCACCTGCAGAGTTCCGGAGACAGGCTGTTTCCCCCATGTTTCGAAGCAGAAATAGCCAACCTCATTTTAATTCACCCTGAAAGCCATCACTGCCTGAGTGGTGAATGGCTTGTGACATCTCCCGAAAATTATTTTTCCATGTTTCCCTGCTCAGAAGCCCCAGATGACAGACTGCCTGAGGCCGAAGGCCCACAGTTCCGAGGCCTGTTCAAAGTGTGTCACGAACACTGGGAAGGGGATTTTGAAGGGCAGAGCATCAACAGAGCTTACTGCCTCTTCATAATCAGGCTTCTTAGCGTGGCCTAGTGGCACAGACCTTAATGCCATCACTGTGGGAAGCTGAGATGAGAGGATCACGTGTTCCAGCACAGCTTGGGCAATTCAGCAAGGCTCTGTTGCAAAATTTTTTTAAACCATTTTTTTAATTGGCTAAGTATATAGCTAAATGTGAAGGTCCTGGGTTCAATCCCCAGTACTAGAGGAAAAAAAAAAAAAATGAGGGTGTTGTAGGATTTAATAAACGCTCCCTATGCACGAAGCACTTTACTATTAAGGAGTACCAAAAAGATAAGAGGCAAGCCGGGCGTGGTGTCACACGCCTGTAATCCCAGCACTTGGGAGGCTGAGGTAGGAGGATCCTAGCAATTTTGAGGCCAGCCTGAACTGCATAGCGAGACCCTGTCTCAAAAAGA
>NW_004955430.1:12088463-12093589 GCF_000276665.1 Chinchilla lanigera | reverse complement strand
TAAAGACTAAGCGCCAGGGGCTGGGGATTTAGCTCAGTGGCAAAGCACCTGCCTGGCAAGCGCAAGGTTGTGAGTTCCATTTCTGATACCGGAAGAAAAGCAAAAACAAACAAAAAGACTAAGCACCGAAGAGAAATGAAAGGGAAATAAAAAGAATTAAGACGTGCTGTACATGTACCAACTCCCCACAGTGAGTGTAATCATTATGTACTGCAAGCGTACTAAAGAAAATAAAAATTTTAATTAAAAAGAAAAATTTAGAGAGTAGGTGTGGCTGAGTGGTAAACCATGCGTTTAGCATGCGCAAGGCCCAGGGTTCAATCCCCAGTACCATTCTCCCCCTCCAAAAAAAAGAATGAAAAACTTAGTGGGGCATAGTGGTGAAAGAATGAAAAATTTACTGGTGCACACCTTTAATCCCAGCCCTCGGGAGGCTGAGGCAGGACGATCAGTGCAAGGCCAGCCTGGACTACATAGTGATGTCCTGTCTCTTTTTTTTTTTTTTCTTTTTTTTTGTCTTTCTGAGACAAGGTCTCACTATGCAATTCAGAATGGCCTTGAACTCACAGCAATCCTCCTGCCTCAGCCTCCCGACTGCTGGGATTACAGACATGCGCCACCACGCCCGGCGTGAGGTCCTGTCTCAAAACAAACAAATAAATAAATAAAGACAGACTAAGGAGGAACCTTACAAAACTTAGAAAGGTCATCGGATGTTCTGGGTTCCATAAATGTAGAGATTGTTTAGAACTTTTGAGGTGAGGCTTCTCTTCAGAAATGTGAGGCCAGCCACATGCCTGTAATCCTAGCGCTCGGGAGGCTGAGGCAGGAGGAGGATCGTTGTGAGTTTGAGGCCAGCCTGGGCTACAAAGTGAGCTTAAGACCAGCCTGAACTGCATAGCGAGACCCTGTCTCAAAAAGACAAAAAACAAAATAACAACATAATGAGTTCAAGATCAGCCTGAGCTGCATGGTGAGACTCCATCTTAAAAGACCAAAAAAAAAAAAAGTAGTTCGAATGCCAGTCAAAAGCGAAGGTATATAAACCTTACAAAGGATTAGGGAAGGGCAGAGGGCAACTGCGGAGGGTGAAAGGCAGTGCTAGAGTAGTGACTCTGTTACCAGTTGACCACTGAGGTTACTGGTAGGTACATTTATACTATAGAATAGTATACAGCTGTTACAAAGAATGGCTTTGTTTTCTTTTTTGCAATGCTGAGAATTGAACCTAGAGCCTTATTCATACTAAGCAAGCCCTGTACCACTGAGCTACACTCCCAGCTCAAGAGTGAATCTTTATATAAATATAAATAGACAGATCTTTGGGAAACACTGTTGTATTAACCCCAGTACACTGTAATACCATTTATGTTAGCATAAAAGCTGGCCATGGTAGTACATGCCTGTAATTCTAGTAGTACTCTGGAGGCTGAGGCAGGCAGATGTCAAGTTTAAGACTAGCCTAGGCTACATGTCAAGTTCAAGGCCAGTATGAGATGTATTACAAGATCCTGTCTTCAAAAAACAAAAGAAAAAGAAACACATAAAAAAGCCTCACACTGACATATAAGCATCATTCTGTCTGTTCAATAAATGCATAGAAAAATGCAAATATAAAAAAAGGATTTAGATAAATAAACAGCAACCTCTTAAAATTAGTTGGCTTTTCTGGGCTAGCATAGTGGTACATGCCTGAAATCCCAGCACTCTGAGAAGCTGAGGAAGGAAGATTGCAAGTTTGAGCCCAGCCTGGGCAATTTAGCAGCTTACCAAGATCCTGTCTCAAAATAAAATATATAAAGGGTTGGGGATGCAGCTCACTGTGAAGCCACTGGGTTCAATCCCTGTTACTGGAAAGAAAGAAGGAAAGAGAGAAAGAGAGAAAGAGAGAAAGAGAGAAAGAGAGAAAGAGAGAAAGAGAGAAAGAGAGAAAGAGAGAAAGAGAGAAAGAGAGAAAGAAAGAAAGAAAGAAAGAAAGAAAGAAAGAAAGAAAGAACAGGGATTTTGCCATTTTTTAAATTTCCAGCTCCTCACACATAGTAAATTCTCAGTAGATATTGGTAACTTCTTTTTCGTGTGTGTCTTTTTTGAGACAGGGTCTTGCTATGCAGTTCAGGCTGGCCTTGAGCTCACTTTGTAGCCCAGGCTGGCCTCGAACTCATAACGATCCTCCTGCCTCAGCCTCCTGAGCTCTGGGATTACAGGTGTGCGCCACCACGCCCAGCTGTATTAGTAATTTCAACCTGAAAATCTATCAGCATTATGTTCATTTCTGTCTCCACGGGCATCACCCCTTTCCCAGACCGCTAGCAACCCCCTAGGCCTAGCCAGGAACAACTTCCTCAATGGTCTCTGCTTTACCTCTTGCTCTACAGTAATTTCCTCTCCACAGTACAGAGTTTTGAAACTGTAAATGTCAACATGACCCCACAGCTCCCTGCTTCGAACCCTGCAATGTCTTCTCCTAGCATTTACAATACAATATCAACTCCATAACCTAAGGTGAAATAACGGGAAGGTGACGAGGCCCACGGCCCACCCCTTTCCCCACAAGCAATGCTGATGTCCCCAGCTTGCGGAGACTTATGATTTCTTGGCTGTAGCTTGGTGAGCACCGGTAGCCACACAACCAGCCTGCTCCTCGCTTCAGCACTCTGTGGGCTGCATGACATGAGATACACAACCCTGCGCTCTTAGCCAAGCGCAGGCTAATGTGTGTGTTCTGAGCCTGCTCAAGCCAGGCTCAAGCTAGCTCTGCTGCGGGTAGATGCATTCAATGCATTTTCCACTTAAAGTATTTTCAATGGATGTCACAGAGCATCTGTGGACTTCAGTCAAACTCAGGAAACTCTTTCCTAGCTCAGGGCCTTTACATCTCCTGGACTGTGTGGATGACCTCCCAGACAGCATGGCAGGCTCCTATTTGTCTAGAATCCTTTGCCGGAGAATCCTTCTCATCTGAGAAAAGCCAGTTTGTGACCATCTGCTGTCACCGCTTCCCACCAAGCCGGTCCAATTTCTGTACCGCACCAGTAACCCAAAGCCCACCGATGGACTGAAGGCACCTCCCAGAAGACACAGCCCCCAGGGACGGATCAAGTGGTCCTGCTGCAGGTTTGGCCCAGTGCGTAGTCTGGGTGTGACATCTTTCCTGGCACAGCCACTTACGTTTTTTTTTTTTTTTGGTTTTTCTCCGGTACCAGGAATCGAACTCATGACCTTGCGCTTGCCAGGCAGGCGCTTTTGCCGCTGAGCTAAATCCCCAGCCCTGCCACTTACGTTTAGGGACAGTGGTTGGACATGAGTGCCATACGTGTCACGAAAGTTCAAATAAAAGAGCGGAGGTCAGCGCCTCAGTGGAGCTACTTGGGCCAGTGCAGCTGGCTAAAGTTACTGGGCATTCATTATAATAAATGCTTAACTAAAACCTTCTTTCTAAGGGTGGAGAGACATAAAACCCTCTTTGCTACTTTTCAGGTATTTATGCAATTAAACTGTTTTCAACCGGGCATGGTGGCGCACACCTATAATCCCAGCACTCAGGGATTACACCAGTGCTGGGATTACAGGCGTGCGCCACCATGCCCGGCTCAAGCCTGTTTTAATTATTTTTTTTAACGCTTTGTTTTGGAAACAGGGTCTTGCTTTGTGGTCCAGTCTGGCTTTGAACTCTTTAAGTAGCCCAGACTGGCCTTTAATCCTGCCTTTTTGTTTTGTGTTTGTTCGCTTGTCTTTTTCTCTTTCTTTCTTTTTTTAATCTTTTTGAGACAGGGTTTCATTTTTCAGTTCAGGCAGGCCTTGAACTCACTTTGTAGTCCAGGCTGACTTCAAACTCTCAATGATCCTCCTGCATCAGCCTCTTGAGTGCTGGGATTACGGGTGTGCGCAACCATGCCCGGCTGTCTTCTTTTAAATACTGACACTTATCCTTGTTTTGCCAGTTTACCTGCCATTTGCAAAACAGTACACTCTAAGTAAAAGAGATGAATCTTGATTTTTATGAATTCTGGCTACATACTTTGTTGTTTTTCTATTTTTTTTTTTTTTTTGGTACCAGGAATCGAACCCATGACCTCAAGCTTGTGAGGCTGGTGCTGTGTCACTGAGCTGTATCCCTGGCCCACTTTTCTGAAGTTATACATGAGTATCTATTGCTTTAAGTAAGTTGAAAATTACATAAGCAAGTCAAATTTCCAAGCAGGCGCTGTATCAGTGAGCTATACACCCAGCAGCAAGTCAAATTTCCAAAGAACCAAATTTTTGTATGACCTAGATTTTCTGGAACAATCTGAATATGGCAAAGTTTTGTCTCATTAGTGCCAATTTTTTTTTTCTGTTTTTGTTTGTTTTTAGACAGAGTCTCGCCATGTATTTCAGGCTAACCTTGAATGCACTATGTAGCCTAGGCTGGCCTCGAACCCACGGCAATCCTGTTTCAGCCTGAGTGCTGGGATTACAGGTGTGCACCACCATGCCTGCTCAGATAATGGCTTATTTTTAATTTTTTTCAGATACTTGTTTAAAATAAACCTATGAGGGATTCTAAGTTCATAATTGTGTAAAAACATCACTATACATAATTTCATAAGTTAAGGAAAAACTCTTTTCTCTTTTTTTTTTTTTTGATTTTTGGTTTTTCTTCGGTACCAGGAACCAAACTCACAACCTTGCGCTTGTCAGACAGGCGCTTTGCCGCTGAGCTAAATCCCCAGTCCCAACAAGTCTCTTCTCAAAACACTTTTTCTAGTTTGAGGTTCACTTATAAGAGAAAACTGGTTTCAATCATCTTAACTGCTGATTGGCTGAGCATACTGCTACTGACCTTTTATGTCTAAAATCAAAGCTCAGATCAACGTGTTCCAATTTATGAAATAGGCTTATACATCAGTGAGCACTTTGGAGAAGAAAACAAAGAAAGCTAGTGTGGTGGTACAAACCTGTAGCCATGGCACTCAGAAGGCTAAGGCCGGAGGATTATAGATTCCAGGTCAGCCCGGGACTGAGCAATATAGTGAGTTGAGGCCAGCCTGAACTTAAGTAAACGGGACTAAAAGACGGGATGTAGCTTAGTGCAAAGGTTCTGGGTTAAATTTCTTTCTTTCTTTCTTTCTTTTTTTTTTTTTTTT
>NW_004955430.1:12085157-12088133 GCF_000276665.1 Chinchilla lanigera | reverse complement strand
GGGGAGGGGGAGGGGAGGGAAGGGGAGGGGAGGGGAGGAGAAGAAGAGGAAAGGAAGGGGAAGAAAGTAAGAAAGAAAGTGAAGAACAGAAATGGAAAGTGTTCGGTATAGTACAGTGATACACCTAAACCACAGGAATTATTTGTTTTGTTTTGGGATACTAGGGATGGAACCCAGGCCTTGTCCACATGAGATGCAGTCACCATTGTGCTATACCCCTAGGTTTTTTTTGTTTTGTTTTTTGCCGTACTGGGTATTGAACTCATGACCTTAGGCTTGCCAGGCAGTCGCTTATGCCACTGAGCATTATCCCCAGCCGCTCCTGCCTTTTTTTTTGAGCCAGGATCTCCCTATGTAGTGCAGGCTAGCCTTAAACTCACTAAGTAGTCCAGGCTGGCCTCAAACTCACGGCGATCCTTCTGCCTCAGCCTCCTGAGTGCTGGGATGCAGACATGTGCCACTAAGCCCAGCTGCCCTAGCCTTTATTTTAAAATTTGGGGAGGGAGGGAAAAGGAATGGGACATAAAAATATGTGTAGTGTACCAACTCCCTGCGTAATCATTATGTACCTCAAAAGTGTACTAAACAAACCTCTTTTTTTTTTTCTTTTTTGTTGCGGTATCGGGGATCAAACTCATGACCTTGCGCTTGCCAAGCAGGCCCTTATGCCATTGAGCTGTATCCCCAACCCCTTCAAAAGTGTACTAAAAAAAAACTTTTTTTTTTTTTTTAATCTTTTTGAGACAGGGTCTCAATATGCAGTTCAGGCTGGCCTTGAGCTCACTTTGTAGCCCAGGCTGGTCTTCAACTCAATCCTCCTCCCTCAGCCTCCCTAGTGCTGGGGTTACAGGCATACCCCAGCACACCAGGCCTGTGTTTTTGTCTTTAATTGATACAAAAACATTAAAAGCAAACATATTAACGGAGTGCCAAGTGATATTTTAATTCATATATACTCTGTGTAATGCTTAAATCAGATTAGACGTATTAGTGTCAAGCTCAAACTTTTATCATTTCCTCACAGTGCAGACGTCTGCCCTCTAGTTTTTTGTTTTTTTATTTTTATTTATTTGTCTTTTTTGAGACTGGGTCTCACTGTGCAGTTCAGGCCGGCCTTGAGCTCCCTTTGTAGCCCAGGCTGGTCTGGAACTCGCAACGATCCTCCTGCCTCAGCCTCCCGAGTGGTGGGATTACAGGCGTGCGCCACCACGCCCGGCTTGTCCTCTAGTTTTCTGAAATGTGCAGGGCGTGATTGTCATCTGCAGTCACCCTACCATGCAAAGCATGCCAGAACTGTCACTCCTCGCTCCCTGGAACTTAGAACCCACTGGCCGACCTTTCCCAAGCTGCATCCCCCAACCTCTAGTAGCTACCGTTTTACTCTCAATTTACACGAGATCAGTAAAGTTATAAAAATATGGAACACTTCATGAGTTTCACGTCATCCTTGTGCAAAGGGCCTGCTCTTCTTCTGTGTTAGAAATGCTGCCAAAGTGAGCACTGTGGTAGGTTTTTTTTTCTTTTTTTTCAGTACTAGGGATTGAAACCAGGGCCTTGTCGATTAACTACATGTTAGGATTCTGGCACAGAAAGGAACCAAACAAAGAAAAGAAAGAAGGCCTTTACTCCAGACACGGAGAGGAGACAGCAGCAAGCCACACCGCAGTCCTCTAGGGCTAGACAAGGGAGCTGGGGGTTTATAAAGACTGTGGCTAGGGGCAGAGTTTAAGGGGCGGGCTCAGGACGTGTCAGGAGCTGATTGGGGGTTTCTTGGCGTCCAGGAAGAGCAAGAGCAAGTTGTCCTCCCGGCTTAGGGGAGGAGAAAAGCGGGGGGGGGGGGGGTCATTGGGAAGATAAGCTATTGTTTTGGGCTTCAGCCATGTTAGACCGCCACCACCATAATAATCAGCAATTCATACCTGGGCAAAAAACTATCACTACACTGCTAGCACTTTTTAAAAAATATTTATTTATCTTGAGATAGGGTCTCACTAAGTCAGGCAGGGCTTGAACTCATGATCCTCTTGCCTCAGCCTCCAAGAGTGTTGGGATTATCGGTGTGCCCGGGCCCACCACCCTAGCTCACTTTCTTTTCTTTTGGTACCGAGAATCAAACTCAGGACCTTGTGCTTGCCAAGCAAGGTGCTGTACCGCTGAGCTATATCCCCGGCCTCTAGCTCACTTTCTCAATAGCTTCCTTTGATGAACAGAAATTCTTATTTCATAAAAGCCTGATATTGATGGAGACCTATGTGAAGCAGCTCTGAGCAGGATTTATGTTAGCCGGTTGGCTTTCCATGTTTACTTGTGAGTCGCTGGTCCCTCCTGAGGCCTGTAATGGTGGGTGAAGACACGAGGCCTCAAAGGACAAGACAAGGCCACAGCTGAGGACTTTTGGCTCCAACCCCAGTTAACTAAAAGGAGGTCGTAGTTGCAGGCATCTCGCTCCCGCAGTGAAGGTCTTCCTGGAGATTACATACTTCTCCTAAATTAACATATTACCTGGAGAAGTCCTTAAAGGGATTCCGAAGTCCTGCCCAGATTCCTGCATTTTCTTCAGTGTCCCCCTCCTTTGTTGGAAAACCTAATAAATATGGACCACCCAGGGAAGTCTGGCCCAGAGAATCTTGGATTTTGTAAGAGAATTGGACATTCCTGGAGCCCTGAAGTCATTTCAATTGTATCATTCATTTAAGCCTTGGAAGTCTACTCAGGAGATTGTGGGCCTGATCAGCCCTCAATAACTAAAGGTTATTAATGCAATATGATACAGCAGTGATTTCTCTTACGCTTACTGCGTTTGTGTCTTGTTGGAAAATTCTAGTTAACTCACGGCTGTGATGACGCTCTCCTATGTGCTCCTTGAGTTTAGGTCCCTACTGCATCTCATTCAGTGGCTGAGTATAGTGTGCATTATATCATTGTATCATGTTGATCTCTCTCTGTCTCTCTCTCTCTGTCTCTCTCTCTCTCTCT
>NW_004955430.1:12082867-12084877 GCF_000276665.1 Chinchilla lanigera | reverse complement strand
TTTTGTTTTTGTTGTTAGACAGGTCTTGCTATGTAGTCCAGGCTGATCTTGCACTAGGTATGTAGTCCAGGCTGAACTCAAATCCTGATACCTCCTGCCTCAGCCTGCTGAGTGTGGAACACCTGGTTCACCGTATTGCTTTTGTATTCATTCACTCACTCATTCATTCATTCATTCATTCATGTGGTACTAAGCATTGAACCTAGAGATGCTCTACTACAGAGCTATATATCCCCAACTCTTTTTTTATTTTTTGGGGGTGTCTTTTTGAGACAGGGTCTCGCTATGCAGTTCAGGCTGGCCTTGAGCTCACTTCATAGCCCAGGCTGGTCTTGAACTCGCAAGGATCCTCCTGCCTCAGCCTCCCAAGTGCTGGGATTACAGGCATGCGCTACCACGCCCGGTTTGAAATGCTTTGAATACACATACTTATAGTCCTTGCTACTTGGGAGGTTGTGGCAGGAAGATCAGCTGAGCCCAGGAGTTGGGGGCTGGGCTAAGCAACATAGCAACCTGTCTCTTAATAAAAACAAAAATATAATGAATACTCTCATATCCAATTATATCTTAAAGTAGCATCTCCCTTACAGCGGGCCAAGAAGGGCCCTTACTGTGAGACCCGGGGTTCGGAGAGTTCTGTGTGTCATAAGCACGGAAAGGAGGTGCTGCGCGTGTGTCGCTTGGCGTCAGCTGGAGACAGGCAACCCTGTAAACCAGACGTTTACCTCCGCCGAAGCGGCTTGTCCCGCGCCTGGGAGAAGCACGTCTCACATCTCTTGCCCTAGATCCTCAAAACAAAAGGCTCAGAGTCAAAATGTTAATTTTTGGGGTGACAGAGGCTCCGTTTAGGAGTGCAGAAAAGATCTGAGTGATGGAGGTGCTTAGGTAAGAGAAAAGACAAATTAATTAACTTGTCAAATCTCCCTTCTCCGCGTGAATGTGAGAGATTCTTGCATAACAAGGTATTGTTCCCCGTGGAGCCAGGCAGCCCTTTCCTTGCTTCTCTTTTGTTCCAATTCATGATTCTGAAGCTCCTCATAAATTAGCAGCGTTCAGTGGTGCAGAGGGGCTGAGGAACATTTTGCAATATTAATTCACTTTACTCTTAACCTTGTATGCTTAGAGATCTGAATATTATATGTAGGAAGCAAAGCCTGGAATCTCCTTGGAAAAAGATGAACATTGACTGCAGACGAAGCAGTTTTTGGGGCTAGTTTTTTGGTTTTCTCCTAACCCTGAGCTACACGACAGCTCCTTGTGTTTTAGTTTGAGACCAGGGTCTTGCTAAATTGTTCAAGCTGGACGGCGATCTTTGATCCTCTTGCCTCAGCTCCTCGAGTAGCTGGGATTACAGGCCTGTGCTATCACGTCCGGCATACACAATTCTGTAAAACTGTTTAAGAAGATGGTCAAACATTCCAAAATGCTAATAACAGGTTCAGCTTTATTTAAACATCTTTGACTAAAAATTTGATAGTAATCAACTACAACTTCATTTTGCCATTTACTTTGGACAGATCGTGTTAAATATTTTTTGTTTTTGTTTTTTTGAGACAGGGTCTCTATGTAGTTCAGACTGGCATTGAACTCATTATGCAGCATCGGCTGGCCTCCAACTTGAGGGGATCCTCTTGCCTCACCCTCCTGGGTGCTAGGGTTATAGGTGTGGACCACCACGGCCAGCCCATTTTGGATTGCTTTAGAATGGTAACATTTTTAAAAAAACATGTGATGGGGCTGGGAATTTAGCTCAGTGGCACAGTGCCTGCCTGGCAAGCGCAAGGTCATGAGTTCGATTCCTGGTACCGGAAAAAAACAAACAAACAAATAAATAAATAATAAATAAATAAACATGTGATGAGCTTGGCCTGGTGCAGGCCTGTAATCCCAGTACTTGAGAGGCTGAGGAAGGAGGATTCTGAGTTCTAGGCCAGCCTGGGCTGTATACAGTAAAACCCTGTCTCAGAAAATCAAGACACCAAACAAACAAAGCAGCATTTCAGTCACATA
>NW_004955430.1:12079335-12080731 GCF_000276665.1 Chinchilla lanigera | reverse complement strand
TCTTCTTATTTCAACTTTGATAGTTCATGTGTATCTAGAACTCCATTCATTTCTTCTGAATTTTTTTATTTTATTAGAGTACAAATTTTTTTTTATTTTAAAGAGAAAAAAAAATTTCAAAACAAGATGCTAGGATTAAGTGTATGATACTGGGATTAAAGGTGTGTGATTACTAAATTAGTCCACTGCCTTGTTTGGCATAATTCTGGGTATGGCCAGTGGGAAGGCCCACTCTGGGTATGGGTGACTATCTTAAGCGGTCTCTATACTAGGAAGAAAGTTGTTACACCATAAGCATCCACAGACCTCCCTACAAAATAAAACAAACAAAAAAGAATCAAAGCATGAAAACAAAGCAACAAAATGCCACCCATCTCTGTCTCTGTCTGCCCCAACCCTGTGACACAGGGACAGACTCTCCTATGTAGGCCAGGCCAGCCTCAAACTCATGATCCTCCTGTCTCAGCCTTCTGAGTGCTGGGATTGCAAGCACGTGCTACCACATGGAATCCAGTTTCAGAGGTGATTTCATGAGAAAGTAAATGTTGTTGTAGCACCCACCAATAATAAACTAAGAAGAGCTAACTGTTTTAGGAAACTTACTGTGTTGTAGGTACCATGATAACCCCTTTATCGCTAAATAGGCTATCAGTCCTTACCAGAGTGGAAAAATTTATTGTCACCATTTTAGAGATGAGAACCTTGAGGTTCAGAGAAGTTAAGCAACTTGCACCAGAATCCCTTACTGTTTTTTCTTTTTTAATTTGCAAACTCCTTTTTATTCATAATTTTTTTTTTTTTTGTCTTTTTGAGACAGGGTCTCACTATGCAGTTCAGGCTGAACTTGAACTCACTTTGTAGCCCAGGCTGGTCTTGAACTCACAACATCCTCCTGCCTCAGCCTCCCGAGAATGCTGTGATTACAGGCTTGTGCACCATGCTTGGCAATAATTTGTTTTAAAAGACTGATTTTTTTTTTGGTACCGGGAATGGAACTCAGGAGCTTGTGTTTGCAAGGCAGGTGCTTATGCTGCTGAGCTATATTCCCAGCTCCTTCCTGCTCTTAACACTTTAACTTCAGCTGACAACAGTGGTGCCTACAATTTTTTGAGAGCAAAGGGCCTGAACATGGGTTCTGACTAATTTCATCTTCACAACTGCCCCTTTGGGAGCACTTAGGAATTCTATTTTTAAAGAACCTTCAGCCCAGACAGTCATAGTGATGAGGCAGATCAGGGCACTGTGGGCTTGCTGGAAGACAGGATATAACCTGTCAATTACCAAGATCTGCAGCAGAGGCTAAACCACAGGATGTGACCCGTCAGTCCCGGTCAGAGGGCATGGGCAGAATAGCTTCCTAGGGACCGGATGTGAAGAAGTATAAAGTATGAGTGGC
>NW_004955430.1:12073727-12077975 GCF_000276665.1 Chinchilla lanigera | reverse complement strand
CTAATTCTGTGAGATATGCTATTGGTATTTTGACTGAGGTTGCATTAAATCTGTAAAACAGTTTTGGAAGTATGGCCATTTTCATTATGTTGGTTCTTCCTGCCAATATCACCAAGAGCGAGGGATATATTTCCATTTTCTGGTATCCTCTTCAGTCTCCTTCTGCATTTACCCTTTTTGTGATGCTGAGAGGTGCTGTGATGCCTGTGATAGAGTGTTACACTGATGCTGAGCTCCTGACCTGCAGGAAAGAAGACCCTCTGCTTCCGGCGCTCTGGATCATTGAGCCATGGACTTCTCACGCGGATAGTATACACAGCACAGATACTTTGTCTCCAGGAGGGACCAAGCACTTCATCATGCTGCTGAGATTAGTAAGCAATGTAAAATATTTCAACTGTTTATTTTTGGAGTTTTCCATTTAATATTTTCAGACCTCAGTTGGCTGTGGGTAATTGAAACTGTGGGAAGCAAAACTGGGGAGCTACTGTTTCCTTCGACTCCCTCGGCTCTAGCATTGGCCAGCGTATTCAGGCGAAGAGCTGAGGATGAGGGGAAAGTATCAAGATCTTCTCTGTTTTGGTATCTTTTTTTAAGATAGAGTCTTGCTGTGTAGTTTAAACTGACTCAGGCTGGCCTTGAACTCATGGTGATCCTCCTGTCTCAGCCTCTTGAGTGCTGGGAGGAGGATAGGCGTGTACCGTCACACCTGCCACTTCTTCTGTTTCCTCCTTTTCTTCTTTCCTATTAGGGATTAAACACAGGACCTCAGGCATGCCAGGCATGCCATCCCCCTCTTTCTGTTTGGTACTGGGCATTGAGCTACTTCCCCAGTGCTAGCTATTTTTTTTTATTTATTTATTATTTTGGTGATCTTTTTTGCGTGTGTGTGTACCAGGAATCGAACTCACAACCTCATGCTTGCTAGGCAGGCACTGTGCTGCTGAGCTATATTCCCAGCCCTTTATTTGTTATTTTGAGACGTGGTCTCACTAAATCACCAAATTGCCCCGAATACTCTTGAATTTACAATCCTTTTGCATCTGCCTTCCAGAGTTCTGGGATTACATACATGTGCCACCATGCCAAGATCCTAGCCCTTTTTAATTTTATGTTGAGACAGGGTTTTGCTAAATTGCCCTTGAATTTGGGATCCTCCTGCTTTAGCTTCCTTAATAGCTGGGATTACAAGCATGAGCCACCATACTCCGCTTCTCACTCCCTTAATTAAAAGTTAAATACAGTATTCCGTCAGGCATTGTTTGAGCCCAACCTGGGCAACTTAACAACTTGGTAGGACCCTGTCTCAAAAACAAAACAAAATAAAACACAACAAACAAAAGGGGTGGAGCTGTAACTCAGGGTGAAGACCCTGGGTCAGTCCACACTACCAAAGCTAACTGAACAAATAATCACACAAAGAGGGGGCTGGGGATTTACCTCAGCGGCACAGCGCCTGCCTGGCAAGCATGAGATCGTGAGTTCGATTCCCGGTGCCAGAAAACAAAACAAAACAAAACAAAAAAATCACACAAATAAACTGGACAAGGTGACACACACCTATAATCCCAGCTATTCCGAAGGTTGAGGCAGGAGAATCACAAGTTGGAGCTCAGCATGGGCAACTTGGTGAGACCCTGTCTGAAAACGTGAGAACAGAAGGCGTAAGGGGTGGGGGGTAAAGGGGGGCTGAGTTGTAAAGCGTTTACCCAGTATGTGCGAGGCCCTGATGTCATCCCAGCATTAAAGCAAAGTCACACAAACACATGATGAAAAAGTAAAGCAAAGGCCAAATCCAGAGGATTGTGAGGGCATTAGCAAAAGGTGGAGGATTCGTGTGAGGAGCCAGAGACACCCCTCTAATGATGCTGAAGGTCAGCGTGTGGGAGTGCGGAATGAAGAATGGCTAGAATTCACTGGGTGTCCGCGGGAGGAAAGGCTGGGGGTCGGGGTAGGAACAGCACATCCAGGCCCAAGGTGGGCAGGACGCGGATGTGTTCGAGGAATGTTAGTAGGGAGAGAGGAGGCTGGAGGGTCAGACTTTGGACCAAGGGCCCGTAGAACCCTGTTGATCAGATTGAGGCCTTTGATCTTTACCCTAAAAGCAGCAGAGAACTACTAAAATGTTTTAATCAGAGGAACAGCATCATTAGAAAACAAACTTTAAAAATCATACAAAACCTGGCCTTTTCCGAGGGCCTCCTGTTCCCTGTTCCCTCCTTCCTTCCTCCTCAGCAGGCGGGCAGGTGACTTGCCCAGCACGGAGCCGCAGCTGGCTGCGGAGGCCGCCCCTCAGAGCAGACGCAGGGTTTGGTCGCCGGCCCAGGGGATGAATGGAGTTAAGCCGGGGCTTTTCTCTAATGCTCTCTGTGTTCTTTCTGTGTGTTTCTGCCATTAAATAAATACTAGGGTATTTATAAGAACTGTCAGCAAACCACCCACTCCATTTTCTCCGCAACGGGCTCAGAAGCCCTTAAACAGTAACATTCTGTACCAGAATCTCCATGATACCCAGCGAGACAACTCCTAAAGGAAGGCCGAGACTCGCTCCCTCACACAGGCCGCGGCCTGCTGCCTTGACCTTTACCATCACAGCCAAGGACCATCTAGAAAACTTGAGTTCAGTTTAAACTGCACACGAGCAGCTACTGGAGAGGCTGGCTTTCCGTATTTGCTAGATTGGCTGTCTTTCCACTGAGCCATACGCATTTGATTGTCCAGTAGTTGGGAGGATGACAAGCCGAAGAATTTGTTCCAGCTGGAGAAAGGCAAGAAGAGAACAAAGAACAATTAGATTTGTGAATGTGTTCGAACTTCATAAGTTTCAAGTACCATTAGACCAAGTTGGGAGCAAAATGTGTGGCTGTCTTCTTCCCGGATGAATTTCCTTTTGTCTGTGATCCTAGCATGACAGGAAAGTCACCTGTTTCGCTGGTCACAATCACCAGCTTGATTCCGGACTCTGCCACATTCCTGAGGCCATGTGCATGTGGTGTGCTTGTGTGTAAATGGGCTTTTGGTGCCTTGCTGTGTGGGTGGGAGGCTTAAAGAGAGCGCTAGCACATGGTAAGCACCAATACCATCATCTTCCAACAAAATCTTGTGGAGTTGGCCTTCGCATGACACGGAGCTTACCAAGCGTCCTCACATCCAGGGCCACCCTGTAGGTGCTCAAACATACAAGATGGTTAATTGATGCAGCCTCCTTAAGGGAACCCTTCTCTTGCACTGGTAACTTTCCTGGGCAGTCTAGCTTCTAATTTCCTACATTCACTGTGTGCATCTGTTGAGTATAAATTAGGAAGCAACTATTGGGTATACTTCCAGAAAAGATAGTTTCCTACAATGTTTCTGCTTACACATACATATATGCTTTTTATTTTTCTGTCTTTTTGAGACAGGGTCTCACTATGCAGTTGAGGCTGACCTTGAGCTCATTTTGTAGCCCAGGCTGCTCTTGAACTTGCAGCGATCTTCTTGCCTCAGCCTCCTGGGTGCTGGGATTACAGGAGTGAGCCACCACACCTGGCATATACTTTTTTTTTTTTTTCAATGAGTTCTTGCTATGTAGTCTAGGCCAGCCTTGAACTTTCTATGTACCCCAGGCTGGCTTTGAACTCAAAATCCTCCTGCATCAGCTTTCTAAGGGCTGGGATTATAGGCATGCACCACCCTGCCCAGCAAAAGTCGAGTGTGTGTGTGTTGCTGGGGACTGGACTCATGGCCTCATACGTGCTAGGCAAGTGCTCTACCACTGAGCTGCATCCCTAGCCCTCTTTTCTGTTTACTTCCACTGAGCATCCCGTTGTATAGATAAATCATTGTTTATCTGCTTACCTATTATTGCAGGACACTGTGGGTGCTTCAAGTTTTGTTTATCCAGAGTAAAGCTGATGAGAACATTTGTTTGCAGGTTTTTGCATGAACATGTTTCTAACTCATTTGGGTAAATAACCGAGGAGTGTGATTACTAGATCATAAGCTAAGACTATGTTTAGCTTTGCAAGAAATCACCAAACTGCCTTCTGGAGTGGCCGTACCAGCTCTCCTGTTTATGCTGCTCTACATCTGCTTTCTTCATGACACAATATTCTGTAGACTTCTCTCCAAATAAATAAATATGGCCAGGCATGGTGGCGCACACCTGTAATTCCAGCACTTGGGAGGCTGAGGCAGGAGGATTGTTGTGAGTTTGAGACCAGCCTGGGCTACAAAGTGAGCTCAAGGCCAACCTGAACTGCATAGCGA
>NW_004955430.1:12066783-12072536 GCF_000276665.1 Chinchilla lanigera | reverse complement strand
TTGCACACTTGCTGCATGACTTCCTTCCCCACTGGATCAGTATTACCTGAGCGACTATACTTGTAATCGCATTGGTTACCTGTAGTTTTGTCCCACCTTATACCTGCCTTGTGATTTCACATCTACCTCGTGATTTTGCTCTATAAAACTTCCTTGAGCAGTGGACTCATTGGCAATCCACTTGGGAACCTGCTTACCTCTCAGAAGCTGTATCAATCCACCTCAAGAAATATGTCCTGCTCTTAACCTCCTGCTATTCCTTGGAATTCATTCTTTGACTTTGGGGAACATGAATTTAGTGTACTGGACAGCTAGCAGGTTGGGAGTTACATTTCCCTTAGATCATTTGGAGGTCCTGTGTCATTCCTAAGTCATTATGTTTCCAAGGTTGGGCTCAAACTGGCAATTATCTTACCTCAGCCTCTCAGAGATATTAAATAACTTTATTGAGTGTCTACGTAACCAAGTGATACCCTATCTACCCTAGTGATACCCTATCTAAAAGACAAAGCCAAGTGTGGTGGTACATACTTGTAATCTCAGCTATGTGGGAAGCTGAGGCAGGAGGATCACAAGTTCAAGACCAGCCTATCAATTTATGAGCCTCTGGCTCAAAATAAATAAATAAATAAATAAATACATACATACATACATAGGGGCTGGGGAACGTACCTCAGTGGTAGTATTATGCGCAGCTTAGATAGAAATTGATAGGCAGACAGGGCTGGGCCCTTGAGCAGTTAGTGCAGAAGGTGAGAACACAGCATAACTGTGGCTAGAGATGCATCCGAATAAAGCAAGGCCTCTACATTAAAGTCACAGTGGCCAGATTTACATACTTTTTTCCTAAGGGATAAATAGAAGTTTAAGATTAAGACAGGGTCTGGCTATGCAGTTCAGGCTGGCCTTGAGCTCACTTTGTAGCCCAGGCTGGCCTCAAATTCCCAATGATCCTCCTGCCTCAGCCTCTCAAGTGCTGGGATTATAGGCGTGTACCATCACCATCACGCCTGTAGTCAGGCATGGTAGTGCATGCCTGTAATCCCAGCACTCAGGAGGCTGAGGCAGGAGGATCATTGTGAGTTCTCAAGACCAGCTTGGGCTATAAAGTGAGCTCAAGGCCAGCTTCAACTGCATAGCCAGACCCTGTCTCAAAAAAAAAAAAAAAAAAAAAAAAAATTAGACTGTAATCATACCACCTCTTTGTGATTTCCCATAGGGACAAACTATTATGTTACTGAAGTGGATCCTCCTTTCTCACCCAATAAGACTAAGACTAAAAAGACTAAAACTGCTGAGACCAAGTCTAAGACTCTAGATTATCGACTTCCACAGATTTCCACCTCCCAAACACATAAAAGATCCCCAGTTCTCAATGAGCGCCTCATTCCGGTGAGCACCCGTGCTCCCTCTTGAGTGCGCCCCGTGTCTCAGTCTCAGGAAATCCTTCCCACTCTGACCTCCCTGTTGCGACCTTGGAACATGAACGCGACGCGTCGGGCTGGGAATGATATCTCTCCTGTATAAGTAGAGTGCTTCCCCAGCATGTGTGGGGCCCTGGGTTCAGTCCCCAATATGGAGAAAACAGATAAAAACACAACACAGTGTAAAACAAAACAAGAGGAGGGCCGTGGTGGGCGCTGGGGAGGGGATCACCTCTGGGTGCCCCGAGAGGAAGCCACTGAGACGCCGCCAGAAAGGAAGGCGGAGAGCACTCAGGGGCGCACGGCCATCTGAGTGGACACGTCAGCATCCTGGAGCCACAAGACGGGGGTGGGAACGGAGACAAGCGGATGAGTTAGAGGGATCTTGTGGCGAGAGATTGGCTGCCTAGATCCTGAGAGGAAGATGGGGTGGTGGAGCGGGTACCTGTAGCATCTAGGGTCTGATCAACAAAGCAGAATGCCCTGGGCACTAGGGCATAAAGCACTGATTGCTGAAATCAGACTGTGCACGTTTTGTGGGAATCACTGGGCATTTGAACATCTGGGAAGGAGAGTTGCAGGCTCAGAGGGTCCCCAGTCAGTCATACCGAGAAGCCAGCAGCGCCCAGCTGCCGACGCAAGACCAGGAGGGAGGTGGGGGAAGGGGCGCGGCAGCGTTTGCCCCTGGGGGTCCCCCGGCAGTGTCTGCTGCGGACCGGGGCTGCTATTGGCCGGCAGGGCCTGTGGTCCCGAGCAAAAGCTGGAGGCAGAGAAACGCGGACAAGGGCAGGCTGAACCGTGACAGACACCTCTGCATCTGGGGGAACACTCACCGACTGATGGCAGCATCCGGATACGATGTCCCCCAAATCTCCTATGAATTCCTTCCTCGGGCAGCTCCAAGTGGAACCACGCAGGTAAAGGGATCCTGGGAAGCATACGATCACACCTCAGCACACTGATGCTGGGAGAAGATTCTGGAGGAAGGGCAGCAGGGTCCGTTTTGAACACCCTGACTCTGCGTTGACTGGGACATTCCCACGAGGCCTTTAGTACAGGTGGTTTGTGCAGATTTCCTTGAAGTGCACCAAGCTGTGAGGGAGTCGTGCGCAGCTACGGATCAAAGACAGAAGGACTGAAGACACTGGCCAGCAGTGAAGCGAGGGCCTTCAAAAATCAAAACGAGGGGCCAGGCGTAGTGGCCCATGCCCGTCAACCTGGCGGCACGGGAGGCAGAAGGATAGTAAGGTTGAGCCCAACCTGGGCAGTGAGTGAGATAATGTCTCAAAAAAAAAGGTCTAGGATGTAGCTCAGTGGAAAAGCCCTGGGTTCAACCCTTATTATCACAAAACAAACACATAAATACACAGCCCAACCAAGACCCATAGCTCCCAGCCGGGAGGATGGTGTGGGCGGCCACTACCGGGCAGCTAGAAGGGAGAGTCCTGGAGAGCTGGCCCCAGGTACGTAGCACTTGGTGGAAAGGCAATTGGTCTGTCCAGTAAGGATGCTTTCTGGGAATGACTATTTTTAAGCTGTCACAAATTAGCAGACTAACAATCAGTTTACTTGATGTCACTCTTATATTTTCATCTTCTTACATAGCCAGAAGACTATGCTACTTTAGAATTTCCAGAGACGGGCTTGTGAGAAACACACTTTGTGACCCATTGTCTCACAGTTCTGAATCGCGACCGAGGTTCCAGGCGAGGCTGCGGACATTCCACACAGGAAGTGCTGACATCAAGCCAGGAAGCTCCTCCACTGCCACCCACCACCTCCTGCTCTGCACCCTCCACCAAGGGTCAAGGGACCCGGGGGCGTGCCGAGAAGGCAAAGAGAACATTGCCAGAGGAACATGAATGGTGCTAGTGCTTTCAGGTATTTAAAAAGGGTTTTGTTGGAGAACAAATGCCATTCTTTCATTATTCTACTGAGTTTCAGCATAACACATTTACTTTCTGGTGTACCATTTCATGCAGATGAAATTCATTTAAGCCAGACAAAATGGAATGCAAACATAATGATACTCCTGTTTGAAATGAAATTCACAGTCTGGAAAGATACCCTCACATGCCTGTGATAAAATATGATTTATCTGCGTATTTATTTAGATGTATAGCTGAGTTTGTGGATATTTTGCCTAATTTTCTTCTGACACATGTAGGTTAATCACTAATTTATTGAGAACTTACTATGTGCTTTGGGGAAGTCACAGAATCAGAATATTCAATTCTAGGCCTAACCTTTTTTTTTTTTTTTTGAGATAGGGTCTCACTGTGTAGTGCAGGTTGCACTTGCACTTGCTTAGGTAGCCCAGGCTGGCCTCAAACTCAGCGATCCTCTTGCCTCAGCCTCCTGCGTGCTGGGAATACAGGTGTGCGCCACCATGCCTGGCTCCAGGACTTTCTGAAATTGTAAAGAGCCAAGGCAAATTGCAAAGACAAAATCCTGCTTGAGGAGATTTTCACTGTATTATTCTTTCCCGATAAATATCTTTCATTTTCTTTGCAGAGTGTTTTGGAAAACAAAAGAATGGGATAGGAAAAAATCAACCTTTGATTCAGAGGAAGATACTTCATTTATACTTAAAAAAAAAAGGTGTTTCCAAAAGAAAGATTCGGGGGCATCAGAGGGCAGTGCAGATGATGAGGAGCAGCTGGTCTGTCAACAAGGGATCACGTTTCCCTGTTCCATCTGCAAGCAGGAAGTTGAAACCGCTGGTGCTTTTGTCCACAAGCAGGAACACATAGCTCTGGCTGCACTGGGTCTCCAGTGGCGGGGTGGGAAGAAGCAGCCAGCCTCTAAGATTGTTGCTCAGAGACAGATTTTAATTGCTAACCTGTTGTCCTCCTCTATGCTCAATGAAAAGGTCCTACAGAGCATTAATAATGCTTTTGAGCTACTTTGGCACAAACGAATACCAGTACAGTATAAGATTTTTGATACCATCCACAGGAGCTATGTATATTCTCAAAAAATCTATCATCTGTTAATTAAAGGAGTGGCCGTCTGTGAAGATAGGATTTCTACCAGGAAAACTGAAATGAACGATAACTTCATGATGATAAATAATTTTGGCAACAAACCCAACGTGTGTTTCTTCAGTTTGTTTGATGGACATCAAGGTGCCTCGGCAGCAGACTTCATGTCAGCAGAATTCCCGGTTTTGCTTCTCCACCAACTGTCTAAATTTGACCCTTGTTACCAGATGACCCCAGAACAGCAGCAAGTGGTTGATTCCTTTGACAGCATCTTTAGAGAGGACTATACGGCGATCGAAGATCTCTTCTCATCTACAAAGACAAACCCCAGCAGGCACAGGTGTAATTATGAGGATACGCACAAGGCCTTTGCAAAAGCATTTTGGAGGATGGATAAACTCTTACGTCTTGGAAGGAAAGAAGGCTCCAGGGTGCTGTGGAGTGGCTGCTCCGTGGTTACTTGCATACTGGAAGGCAAAATTAAATACCCGTATGCCAATATGAATTGGAAAAAAATCAACAGCAGGCATAAATTGGCAGAGAGCTTCCCCTCCCAGATGGTGCCACAAATAATTTCTGGAATATTACACATTGCAAACACTGGTATGTATGTTCAGTAGCACCAGATAACATTTTGATTCCTAGCAGCAAAATCCCTCCTGCATCCAGAATTTAGTGACACGTTATTTAATGAGTTTTCGCACTGATTAATTTAAGAAACAACAAATAACCACAGTTTAAATACAGTTTGTAGGCACACAACTAATTGTAAGTATTTTTCAAAGAGGCTTAGATATAAAATAATCATGCAAAAACATTAAAGTTTAGTAGGCTACAGTGATGTATGCCTGTAATCCCAGCAACTCCACAGGCTGAAATGAGATCACAAATTCACATCCTGGCTGGGTGTGGTGACTCATGCCTGTAAACCCAGCACTTTGGAGGCTGAGGCAGAAGAATCACTCAAAGTTCAAGGCCAGTTCGGGCTACATAATGAGTTCAAGACCAGCCTGAAGTACAGAGCAAAACCCTGTCTCAAAAAACCAAAACCAAAAAGAAAAAAAACCAAACAAACAAAACCAAAGCCAAAAATCCAAGTTCAAGTCCTTCCTGGTCAACAGTGAGATCTAACTCAAACTAAAAAATAAAAAGCAAATATACTATATATGCTTGGGTCCAAATAAAATGAAAACTGTTTGGCATACTTCTTTTCTTTAGGACAGTGGAAAGTTCTTTGACTATTCTGGATAATAGTTGTGTAAACTGATGACTTATTCCAATAACTAATACATTTGTAACAAATTATCCTCTAAGTTCCCTGGCCAAGTAACATCAATTTCATCTC
>NW_004955430.1:12062490-12064118 GCF_000276665.1 Chinchilla lanigera | reverse complement strand
TGAGGTCCTCCTGCCTTCACCTGACAGGTGCTGGGGTTACAGGCATGCGCCACAATACTTGGATCAAATTTTACATCTGAGGGGAGGGGCTGAGACTAAACCCAGAATGTTCACATAGAGCTACATCCCCAACCCTATTTTTCTAAAAAGTTTTGAGAGAGGCTGTCACTAAGTCGCTAGATGTCCCAGGCTGGGTTTGAATTGGCCACACTCCTGCCTCGGCCTCCCACAGTGCTGTGATCAGAGAAGTTCATTACCACACACTGCCTACATTTTTTTATTAACCACTTTAATCCATTAGAAACAATAAAATCCATTTAGCCATTTTTCAACAATGCCCTGTTTTCAATGGTTTTATTAGGATAAAGTTCAAATACCACAACATTCACCCATTTAAAAAGCACAATGCAAAGCTTTATATATAGTCAGAAATATGAGCAACCATTACCATAGTCAATTATTTTTAGACTGTTTTGTGAAACCCTTAGTGCTTCGCTGCCCATCTTCCCATTTCTCCAGGTTTAAGCAGCCGCTAATCTATGCTCTGTCTCCCCAGTTCTGCATATTTCATATGAAGAAAATACATGTGTTCTTTTGTGACACCTTTCATTTAGCATAATGTATTGCAGGTTTTTGTTCTGCTTTACTTTGGTTTCTGTGATAATGGAGATTGAATGTAGGTCTTTGAACCGAGCTGCATTCCAAGCCCCCTTTTATTAGTGTATGTTTGTGATAATAATAAATACGCTCATGGTGTGGAACTGGCACACACAGAGAGCACACCCTCTTGATCCTTCGCGCTTCCCCCTCCACTTCCCTCCCTCCCTTCCCCCACCCCCAGATCCCCATCCCGTCACCAGCTTATCTCCCTGTTTCTGTCGTCTGTCTTTTATTTGGCCCTTTAAACTATTTATACTTTGGATTTCTCAAATAAGAGGAATCACGTAACATTCTATCTTTTGTGTCATGCTTATTTCACTTAGCATTATGGTCTCATGAAGCACCCATTTTCCTACAAACGGGTCAAATTTAGCCTTCTTTATGGCTGAGGAGTACTGTATTGTGTATGAAGGCCATATTTTCTTTATCCATGTATCTGTTGACAGACCCGTAGGCCACTTCCAAGATTTAGCTACTGTGAGTTGTGTTACTGTAAACATGGGTATGGGGCTGGGGATATAGCTCAGTGGCACAGCGCCTGCCTGGCAAGTGCAAGGTCTTGAGTTCTATTCCTGGTACCAAAAAACCCCAAAAAACTATGGGTGTGCATGTATTCCCATAATATGATGTCTGTATCTCTGGGACACACTGGTTGTACTAGTTTACATTCACGCCAACAATGTTGAAGCGTTCCTTTTCCCCCTCAGTTTTACTAACATTTGTTATTATTTTATTTAATGATAACCATTCTTTCCAGATTTAGATGGAAACTCAGTGATTTTAATTTTGTATTTCTGTAATGGTCAAAGATGCTGAACGTTTTTTCATATACTTATTGGCCATTTGTACTTCTTTTGAGAAACATCCATTCATTTTTTTGTGAGTCTTATATTTTGGGGGGTCTAATTATTTTAGTTCCTTGCATATTGTAGATATTAGCCTTCTGTTCAAAGAATAGCTTGCAAAAA
>NW_004955430.1:12060547-12061540 GCF_000276665.1 Chinchilla lanigera | reverse complement strand
TCCCATCCCCACCCATGCTTTTGAGACAAAATGTCACTAAAATTGCTAAATTGCAAAGGCAGGGCTTGGATTTGTGACTCTCCTGCCTCAGCCTCCCAGGCACTGGGATTATAGGCATGCTTTACCATGCTCAACTGCCTTTTTGATTTTTAATTGTGTTGATATGGGTTTTTTCCTTTTACTGTTGTTTGGCTAAGGGCTTATTAATTTTGTTTATCTTTTCAGACAACCAATTGTTTGATTCAGTGATCCTTTATATTGTCTTATTTATTTATTTTTTGGTCTCAATTTCATTAATTTCCACTCTGATCTTTACAATTTCTTTCCTTCCTTAGTTTCAGATTTTGATTATTCTTGTTTTTGTAAGACTTTCAGTGCATCATTTGGTGGTTTATTTGGGTTCATTTAATTCTTTCAATGTGTGCATGTACAGCTATTAGCTTCCCTCTTAGAACTGCTTTCATTTCATTCCATAGGATTGGTATGTTGTGCTTCTGTTGTCACTTGATTCTAGGAACTTTTGCTGGCCTTCAACTCACAGAGATCCTCCTGCCTCAGTCTCCTGAGTGCTGGAATTACAAGCATGTACCACCACACACCACCATAGGCTTTGATTCTAGGAAATTTTTATTTTCTCCCCTGAGTTCTCTTGTGACCACTGATTATTTTGTAATGTATTATTTAGTCTCCATGTATTTGTGTAGTTTTTGTGGTTTCATTTGCTGTTGATTTCTAGCTAGTTCTTTTGTATTTATTTAAGCATTGTTTATGGTCTATTTTGAAATAAGTTGTGTGCTGCCAAGAAAAACATTTATTCTACTGTTGAATGAAACACTGTCGGTATCTGTGAAGTCCATTTGTCCAGTTTTTTTTTTTTTTAACTCTGATGTTTCTGTGTTTTTTTTTTTGTCTGGTGGACCTGTGTAGTTGTGAGAGGGGGTGTTGAAGTCGCGTGCTTGATTATATTTGTATGTATTTATCCTTTTTAGTTCA
>NW_004955430.1:12057552-12059882 GCF_000276665.1 Chinchilla lanigera | reverse complement strand
CTGCAATGCTCATTTATTGGTCAGGTATTCCTTCATATTGGGAAGTTCTTACTTCTCCATCGATTTTGAAGGCTACTTCTGCAAGATACAAAAGTCTGAGTTGACAATTCTTTTCTTTTAAGGCTTGAACTTCTTAGTTCTAAGTTCTCCGGTCCTGTTTGTGCCGAAAAATACACTGTAATTCTGATATGCTTGCCTTTATAAGTAACTTGCTGCTTTTCTCTAACAGCTTTTAGTATTTTGTCCTTTCATTGAATTTCTAGAATTTTGGTTACGTGTTGTAGAGAGTTTCTTTTCTGGTTGGCTATTTGGATTTCTCTATGCTTCTTGTACATAAATATTGAATTCTTTCCCTAGATTTGGAAACTTTTCTGCTATAATTTCAGTGAATAAATTTTCTTGTCTTTTTAGTTGTCTTCTAATTTTTCTTTCTTTTTTCTTTTTTTGTCTTTTCTTTTCTTTTTTTTTGAGACAGGGTCTCTCTATGCAGTTCAGGCTGGCCTTGAGCTCACTTTGTAGCCCAGGCTGGTCTCGAACTTTCAACCATCCTCCTGCCTCAGTCTCCCGAGTGCTGGGATTACAGGCATACACCACCACACCCCACTCTTAAAAACGGTACTTTCTTTTTCTTTTTTTTTTTTTTTGGTGGTATTAGGAATCGAACTCCTGACCTCACACTTGCAAGACAGGTGCTATACCACTGAGCTATATCCCTGGTCCCATTTCTCAATATTTATTACATATTTTGGTCCTTATTTATACTCTTGGTTTCTCACACAAGAGAAACCATGCAATATTTACACATGCATGCCAGATTTATTTGCCTTAGGACTATAGTCTCGAGATGTATCCATTTACTTAGAAGTGTCACAAGTTTATCCTTCATTATGGTAGAGTGGCCCTCCACTGCATAGAAAACCCACATCTTTATCCATTCATTGGTTGAAGGGTACTTGGGCTGTTTCCAAGATTTAACTATTACAAACCATTATAATCATGGGTGTGCACTTTTAACTCTTTCAGGAAGATAGCAAGAAGGGGAAGACCTGGTCAAGTGCAACTTCCAGTTGTTTTTTGAGGAGTACTCACACTGATTTCCACAGCAGTTGCACCAGTCTACACTCCCACCAACAGTGGAGAACAGTCCCTTTTTCCTCACAGTCACACCCCTATTTGTTACTGGTTGGTTTCTTCATATAAGCCATTCTTTCTAGAATGAGATGGAATCTCAGGGTTGCTTTAATTTGACTCCCTTGAATGACAAATGACAGTGAACATTTTTTAATATATTTGCTGTTTCTCCTTCTTTTTCTGAGAAGTGCCTGTTCATTTTAGATACCCATTTTGGGTTGGGTCTTTAAATGTGGGGGATCTGGTTTTTTTGAGTTCTTTATATATTCTAGATATTAGTCCTTTGTCTGAGGAACAGCTAGCAAAAAACTGTTTTCTCACACCCTGGGTTGTCTCTTCATTCTGCTGTTGATTTCTCTTGCTATACATAACTTTTCCGTAAGATGAGATCCCACTTGTTGATTCTTTGTGATATTTCCTGTGTGATGGGGGTTTTGTTCATCAAGTCTTTGCCTAGAACAATGTCTTCAAGAATTTTACCTATTTTTTCTTGCAGCAGATTTAGTGTTTCTGTTTTAATATTTAGATCTTTGAGCCATTTAAATTTCAAGTTATTCATAGGGAAAGATATGAGTTTAGTTTTAATCTTTGGCATGTGGAAAGCCAGTATTTCTAGCACCATTTATTAAAGAGGTTACCTTTCTTTCTGTGTTTGGTTCCTTTGTCAAAGATAAGGTGGCTGAGTGTGTTTGGAGTTGCTTCTGCATCTTCTAGTCTGTTCCACTGATCCTCAGGTCTGGTTTTTGTTTTTTGACAGTACCATGCTGTTTTTATCATTGTAGCTTTACAATATAATTTCAAGTTAGGGATTGTGATGCCTCCTGCCTTGTCTTTGTTGTACAGAATTGCACTTGCTATTTTAGGTCTCTTTTGGCTCCAAATGAATTTTAGGATTGTTTTCTTTAATTTCTGTGAGATATGGTATTGGCATTTTGATCAGGATTGCATTAAATCTGTATAACAGTTTTCAAAGTATGGCCATTTTCACTACATTGGTTCTTCCTACTCAAGAACAAGGGATATCTTTTCATTTTCTGATATACTCTTTGATCTCTTTTTTCAGAGTACTGTAGTTGTGGATTTTTTTTTTTTTTTTGTAGTTTTCAATGTAGAGGTTTTATACTTCCTTTGTCAGATTGATTCTTTTTTTGGATGCTATTGTGAAGGGTGTGCTTTCCGAAATTTTTCTCTCAGTGAGT
>NW_004955430.1:12056309-12057127 GCF_000276665.1 Chinchilla lanigera | reverse complement strand
TATTAAGATGATCATGTGGTTTTTGTCTTTGACTTTACTGATATGATGTACTACATTTATTGATTTGCATATATTGAACCATCCTTGCATTCCTGGGATGAATCCCACTTGGTCATGGTATATAATCTTCCTGATGATTTGCTACATTCGGTTTGCTAGTATCTTACTGAGGATTTTTGCATCTCTGTTCCTTAGAGAGATTGGCCTATAGTTCTCTTTTTTGGTTGGGTCTTTCTTTGATTTTGGTATCAGGGTAATGCTTGCCTCCAGGAATGAGTTAGACAGAATTCCTCCCCTGTCAACTTCATTAAAAAGCCTGAGGAGTATTGGTTCTAAATATACTCTAAATTTCTTAGAGAATTCAGCTGTGACTCCATCAGGACTTTTCTTTGATGGTAAGTTTTTAATGACATTTTCAATTTTATTGACTGATACTGGGTTATTCAAGATTTTTATATCTTCTTGATTCAGCTTTGATAATTCATATGTATCTAGGAATCTGTCCATTTCTTCTGTGTTTTCCATCCTATGAGAGTAAATGTTTTCAAAGTAGGTATTGATGATCTTCTGAATTTCTACAGGATGTGTAATGATTTCACCCTTTTTCATTCCTTATTAAATGAATTTGTACTTGCTTTTTTAATAAGATTGGTTAAGGGTTTATCAATTTTATTCTTTCAAAGAACCAACTCTTCAATTCATTAATTCTTTGTAATGTTTTCTTAGTCTCCATTGCATTAATTTCTGCTCTGATCTTCCTACCTTCTTTGGGCTTTGGGCTTGACTTGCTCTTCTTGTCCTAGAAGCTTCAGGTGCAG
>NW_004955430.1:12054452-12056034 GCF_000276665.1 Chinchilla lanigera | reverse complement strand
AAGGTATTATTTAATTTCCATATGTTTATAGAGTTTTTGTGATTTCTTTTGTCATTAATTTCCAATTTCATTGCACTATGGTCTGATAGTATGCATGGGCTAATTTTAATTCCTTTACATTTCCTTAAGCATGTTCTATGTACCAACATATGGTCTATTTTAGAGAACATCCCATGCATAGCTGAGAAGAATGTGTATTCTGATGTTGTTGAGTGGAACACTCTGTAAAGTTCTACTGTCAATTTGTTCACAAGTTTGGTTTACTTCTGTTATTTCTTTGCTGATTTTTTGTCTAGATGATCTATCTCTTTGTCACAGTGCAGTATTAAAGTCCCCTGTTATAATTGTGTTACTGCTTATTTCATTTTTCATATCTGTTAAAATTTGTCTTATATAGTTGGGTGCTCCTGTATTTGGTACATAGATATTTATGACTGTTATCTCTACTTCTTGAAGCTCTCCCCTAACAAGTATGTAGTGACCATCTTTATGTTTTTTGATTGTTCTTGGTTTGAAGTTCACATCATCTGCAAACAGAATAGTTACTTCTGCTTTTTTCTGGGTTCCTTTCTCATGGAGTATTGTTTTCCATCCTTTGACTTTCAGTCTATGAATTTCCTTTTGAGTTAAATGTGTTTCTTGTATACCGCATATTGTTGGATTTTGATTCTTGATCCACTCTGCCAGTCTGTTTCTTGTTTTGTTTTGTCTTTTTGAGAGCACTGAATCCTAACCACTAGACCACTAGAGAAGTTTGTTTTGTCTTTTAAAGACAGATTCTCACTGTGCAGTTCAGGCTGGCCTTGAGCTCACTTTGTAGCCCAGGCTGTCCTCCTGCTTCAGCCTCCCAAGTGCTGGCACAACAGGTGTGTGCCACCATGCCTAGCTTCCAGTCTATTTCTTTTGATTGATGGATTGAGGCCATTTACATTAATGGTTATAACTGATATGTATTGGCTTATTTTTGTCATTTTATTTTCCTGCTATTGGTTCCCTACTTTTACCCTCCTTTTAATTGCTTGCTCTGCTTAGTGGTTCCTTCCTATTGTTATTCTTAGAATTACAGTCATTTTTATCTCTTTCTAGAATATCTTTTAGTACTCTCTGTAGGGTTGGTTTGCTAGTCATGAATTTCTTCAGTTGTTCTCTGTTGTGCAAGTGTCTTATTTCTCCATTAACTTTGAAGGACAGTTTTGCAGGGTACATCAATCTGAGTTGGAGGACCTGAAATACTTCACTCCAAGATCTTCTTGACTTGATGGTTTGTGTTGAGAAATCTGTCATGATTCTGATGGGCTGTCCTTTGTAAGTGATCTGTTTCTTTTCTTTAACAGCTTTAGCATTCTGTTCTTGTGATGAATTTCTGGGATCTTGATTATTGTATGTCTGGGTTGTAGATTTATTTTGGTTAAGGCTAATTGGAGTTCTATATGCCTCACTTTCTGTATGGCAGATTCTTTTTCCATGTTTGGGAAATTTTCTACTATTACTTCTGCAAATAGCCTTTTTATGTCATTTATGTTGACTCCTGCTTTTTTGTTAATAGTTATCTGTCTTATATTGTTTTTCTTTGCATCATCTT
>NW_004955430.1:11992711-12053767 GCF_000276665.1 Chinchilla lanigera | reverse complement strand
TTTTAAGTTTTGTTGGTAGGTAGTCAAAGCACTAGTATCAAGGCCTCTTCAGGAAGTGTGTACTTCAGGGGTATCCTGTGTGTAGGAGATTTTGGGGTTGTGTCTTTCTCAAGATCCTATCTTCCTAATTAATTGAGAATGGGATGTTGGTTTCTGTTTGGCTCAGTCTCCAGTCTTTACGTGTAGGACTGTGCTGAAGTTATTACCCCAGAGCTTCCCCTTATTGTTATACCAGGGAAAACAACTGATTAAAACAGATACGACATCCTAGCTACAGTAGTACAATTAGCAATAAGCACAGTTTAGAAACTGACAAACTGTGGTAACTATCGACTTTGTACTTTAGACTATAGGAGCACAGTCTATAGTTATATAACAGAACTGCTCATAGATTAGGTGTTTGTATAAAATGTTTTCTCTTGTTAGAGTGGACTTACCCTAGGGTCCCTCCATATGAGCTGGTTGCCATGTCCTGGGCACTTCCCACACTGGCTGTCCATCTGCAATGTAGGAGTACGGGCCAGGCACCAGGGTTTCTCTGGACGGTTCCCTGAAGCTCAGCATGGCTCTTGCAATGGTGGCAGGGGGGTGGGTGAGGTTTTCCCCTCCCAAGTGGTTCACCAAGCCTCCCAATGCTCACTGTGGTCCCTGCAATGTTTGGGGAGGTGTTGGGAAGAGCTTCTCTCCTCTCTCCTCTTGAGCAGCTCACCAAGGTTCCCATGGCTCACCCAGCCTTACTGTGGCTCCACTTAAGCATGCTGTATGATCTAGTAAGTGGTCTATTGTGGAGAACGTCCCCTGTGCAGCTGAGAAGGTTTATTCTGATGTTGTGGGTAGACCATTCTGTAGACATCTACTAAGTGCACTTGTTCAAAAGTTTTGGTCAGTTCTGATTTTTCATTTTTTTGTGTGTGTTAGTGTGTATATGTAGTTGATCTATTTGTAAAAATGGAGTACTGATGTCCCCCATTACAGTTGTATAAATGCTTATTTAACTTTTCATGTCTGTTAATATTTGTTTTATATAGTTTGGTGTACTGTTATTTGGTCTATTTATGAGTGTTATGTCTACTTCTTGGATTATTCCCTTAAGAAGGATGTAGTGAACTTTTTATCTCTTAATTAGTCTTGGCTTGAAATATACTTTGTCTGAAAATAGAGTAACTACCACTGCTTTCTTTCAGGGTCTAATTGTATGGAGTATTATTTTCTATCCTTTGACTTTCAATTTATGAATTTCTTTTTGAATTAAATGTGTTTCTTGTATGCAGTACATTGTTGGATCTTGCTTCTTGATACATTCTGCCAGTCTGTTTTGATTGGTGTATTGAGACTATTTACATTTATGGTTATAATTGATGGGAACTGACTATCCTTGTCATGTTATTTTCTTCTTGTTAGCTCCTTTTCCCCCATGTTTAATTACTTGCCTTATCAGGTGGACTCAGTCTGTTGAGGTTCATGGACCTGTATCCCTCCTTAGCTCTTTCCAGAATGTCCTTCAGAAAATTTTGGAGTGGAATTCCATCACATGTTATTTGTCATGAAAGTATCTTATTTTCCATTAGTAATGAAAGATAGTTTTGTGGGTGTCTCAGTTACTTTTTCTCATTGTTGGGACAAAATAGTCAACTCTGAAAATTAAGGAAGGAAAGGCTTATTTAGCTTAGTTTGTGGAGGTTTCAGTCCATACCTGGCTGGCTCCAAGGCAGAGTTGTATATGGCACAGGACAACCATTCATGAAGGTAGGGAACAGGAAAATCAGCAAGAGCAAAAGGGGATGAGCAGCAGCCAGGAAGCCTCTTTCCTGACCTTATATTGTATGCTGGCTACCACCCTGCTACACCTAGTGCAGGGTGGGTGTAGCACTCACACCCATAATCCCAATGAACCATGAGTATAGCACTCACACTCATATCTCATTAGAGCATGAGTATATCAAAAACTCTAGAAGCCCACCTAGTGACTGCATGAGGCTTTAGGGAGGCATCTAGACATAAACCATAATGGTGGGGTACATCAATCTGAGTTGGATGTTTTCTTTTATAGCTTGAAATACTTCAACATCTCTTTGAGGGTCTATGTTCAGGATTCTGCTGTGCTTCTGATAGTCTTTCATTTATAAGTGATTTCTCTTCACAGCTTTTAATATTTGTTATGGTTTTTGTCTGTGTGTCCCCCCAAAGCCTCCTGCGGCCCTGGGGCAGGCTATTAGAGTTTGAATATGGGTGTGAGAGCTACACCCGTCCGGGAGTGGATAGTTTGCCTATGTAAGGGAGAGGAAGAAGTGCTTGGGGCACTCCTCCCACATTCCGCCCTGGTGTGTGTGCCCTGGTGTGTGCTGGTGGCCTTGCTGTGCTGTCGCCCTGAGATGCAGCCCTCTGCCATGTGCCACTCTGCCTTATAATCATGCCTAGTACGGATTGAAACCTCCACAAACGGTAAGCGAAATAAACCTTTCCTTCCTTAATTTTGGTCATCAGATATTTTGTCCCAGCAACGAGAGAAAAGTAACCAAGACAATATTGTTTTACTGTTCAATTTGTGGGATATTGACTACTATATGCCTTGGTATAGTTTTTTTTTTTTTAAAAATCATGGCTAATTGTAGTTCTATATACATCGCATCTGTATGTCAAATTTTTTTTTTTTTTCCAGTACCAGGAACTGAACTCAGGACCTTGTGCTTGCCAGGCAAGTGTTGTGCCGCTGAGCTAAATCCCCAGCCATATGTCAAATTCTTTTTACCTTGCTTGGGATGTTTTCTCCCATTACTTCTGTGAACAGGTTTTTATGCCATTTGTGTTATCTCCTGCTTCTTCATTGACTCCAATTAATCTTATGTTTCTCTTCTGTGCATCATCTAGCAGCTGTAGGAGTGATTTGTTTTGGTCCTTTGATTTTTATAAAAGTCTGTTTTCATGATTGCTAACCATAATATCTGGCTATCTGATACTCTGTCCTCACAATGACTCATTCTGCTTTGTGTACTTTCAATGGAATTTTTAATCTCGTGGATATGTTTGAATCTGTTTCACTGATTCCATTTCTTTCCTATATTGGACATTCATAGTTTCTATCATTTTGCTAAGCTCCATTTTCTTTTTCCTTTTTTTTTTAGAAAATCTGCATCTGCTCTAGTCATTAACCATATCTTTAACTATGGTCATCATCTCTGTAGTTACCTGAAAGATTATTTCTGATTTGATTTTTTATACAGCCTCATTTATCTGCTTTGTTACTTCTGGGGTTATCCCTTCAGACTCTAGGTGGAGGGCTTTTGAATTGTTTCACCTCATTTTCTGCTGGGTTTGCCTTTGGTGAGCTGGACATCTGGGTTTGAATCTTAAGTGTCTTCTCATTTTCTTTTTTCTTTCTGGGTTGATGATTGTACATTTCTTATGGTGAGTAGCTTTACTGCTAGTGCTTAAAACCCTTAGAAAATGACTAGAGAGGTCTTCCAGGTGTAGACCTAGAGAGGTCTTCCTGGTTTTGGGTTTTGAGTCTATTGGAAGAACCTATTTTTCGCTTTATTGGGGATGAGAGGTTGCTGCCTACTTGCCCCATCTCTGTATCTTTGACACTGGCCTAGAGCATTAATTATGACCCCTAGGCAATCTCAGTCGTGGTATAGTAGGAAGAACAACTGATTACAATTACGTCACCTTGCTGAAAGTATAATCAGATGTAACAATAGCATCAAACATAGCCTAGAAAATGCCAAACTATAGTAACTATTTGCACCTTTAGCAGTATGAACTAGATTTGTGGTTATATTAAAAAAATCTAAAATTAGAAAAATATATACATTAAAAAGCCCTCAATATGGTGGTTTTACCATCAGGGGAAAAGTTCAAAGAGGATAGAGGGAAAAATAGAGGAATAGAAGCAGAGGAAGAGATTAGAAACAAAGCTGGAGGACAAAGGAAGATAACACAAACTTTGTGAAACTGGTGAAGAAGACTTGAGGGAATGCGAGAAATAAAAACAGAACAGATCACAGCAGGTGCGGTGGTGCATGTCTGTAATCCTAGCACTTGGGAGGCTGAGGCAGGAGGATAGTTGTGAGTTCGAGACCAGCCTGGGCTACAAAGTGAGCTCAAGGCCAGCCTGAACTGCATAGGGAGACCCTGTCTCAAAGAGACAAAAGAAAAACAAATATCAGAGCAGAACAGAAAGACCAGAAATCATCTTCACATTCACATAAAATAAAAAACAATCTAGAATAAACAAAACAAACACAAGAAAGAAAAAAAAAGGAAATAAGAAACATAAAATGTCTACTTCAAGGCATGCCTGTGCTGTTACTGGTAGACAAAATGGGCAGAGTTCATTCTGAGCTGATTAATCCCAGTCAGCCAGCTGTAGCTTTATGGTGGGGTAACGAATAATCCCAGGAAGCCTGCATCTTAGTTCCACTGAAGTTCAGGTTGGGTTCTGGCTGTGAGGCTGGAACCTGATTTGGTCAGCCTGTAACACTCCGTGTACCTCATGCTGGCTTGAACTCAGTGGCCTCAACCTGAGCCTGGGCGTCACTAGATGGAGCTGGCTGGCAACTGTTCTGAGGTCAGCTGGCCTCTGTTCAAGGTGGCCATCAGCCAGTCACTCTGCTTGGGGTTGTCTGATCCAGAATAATTCACCAGCCAATGCAGTCTGCTGCATCCACTCCTCTGTTCTACTGGTGGGAGGAGGCCTCTGAGTTTGCCATTAGTTACCCTGCATTTGCAGGTTCCAGCTGTCCATCTCGTGCAGTGAATCCAGATGCAGGGAGAATGTGCTGTCTGCCACCCCCTTCTTCACTGAAGTCTCTTTGCTCTTCTGTGAGCTTTAATTCTTGCTTCAGATGCTTTGTGGGTCCTGGGGACCCACTTTCCTCCTCCTCATCCTCATGTTACTATATTCCATCATCTTGACATGAAATCTCAGAGGCTCTTTCTCTGCTTCTCACCACTCTGCCATCAGCCTGTATTTTTATTTATTTATTTATTTTTTATTTTAAAGAGTAAAAGAAGGTAACATGGTAATAGGGGGGCTTACCAAATTATAGACAAAGTGGTAGGAAATTATCAATAGTTGTTGTTTTACATATTGTTATCTATAAGATCGTTTCTCAGGAAAACAAATAGACAAATAATAGTGAGTTACAGACAGAAGTGGTAGGTTATTATCAATGGTTGATGCACTATACTTTGGTATCTTCAAAGTGCTTTTTAAAGAAAATAAAGAGAGCTATACATGAGTGACCAATTGAATATTCATTGACTATTCTCAATGTTTGTTGTAGGAAACACATAGTAATAAACATACATCCATTTACAAAATAGCATAGGAAGAATACAAACATTACAGAGTTATGGACAGATTAGTAGGAAAATATCAATGGCTGCTGTAATACATGGTGGTATCTTCTTTTTTTTAGTTTTTTTTTTTATTTTAAAGAGTAAAAGAAGGATAACAATAATGGGGGGGCTTACCAAATTACAGACAAAGTGGTAGGAAATTATCAGTGGTTATTGTTTTACATATTATCTACAAGATAGTTTCTTAGGAAAACAGACAAATAATAGTGAGTTACAGACAAAAGAGGTAGGAGATTATCAATAGTTGTTGTACTATACTTTGGTATCTTCAAAATGGCTTCTAAAGAAAATAGAGCTATACATGAGTGACCTATTGAATAATCATTAACTATTCTCAATAGTTGTTGTCATGGTGGTATCTTCAAAGTGGTTTCTCAGGAAGACAGAGATACGCAAGAAAGATCTAACAAGTAGTTACAGCCTAATGGTTGTGAAAAATAGCATATTACCTCCTCACCAGTGACGCCTTTCACTGAGGTGTGACAGCTGGAAGGCCAGGATTGAAAAGAAGGACCGAGACACTTGCACCTGTGCAGCCTGTATTTTTAAGCTGGATGTTTATTCCATTTATACTTAATGATTTTTGGTATAGTTAAATATACATTTATCATCTTGGAGTTTTCTTTTTCTTTTTTTTTTTTCTGGTACCGGGAATTGAACTCACGACCTTGTGCTTGCCAGGCAGGCACTGTGCCACTGAGCTAAATCCCCAGCCCCATCTTGCAGTTTTCTAATGTTCCCCATTTTTGATCCTTTTTCTTTACTATTTTTTTTTTTTTTTTTTTTGTGGTACTAGGGTGTTGTGCCACCAAGCTACAACTCCAGTGCTTTTTATTTTTAAATTTTGTTGCTAGAGACAGGTCTTGCTACACAGTGCAGGTTGGCCTTGCAGTCCAAATCATCCTCCCTCAGCCTCTGAAGTGCTGGGATTACATGCATGTACCACCATGCCTGGCTGACCTTTTCTTGTTATGTTGTTCTGCCCTTAATCATATCCAGTGTATTTTGCATTTCAGACATTACAGTTTTCCTCTCTAGATGATAATTTTGAAAATTTTCCATTTCCCAGGTTAAAAATTTGAACATATGGAGTGCAACTGTTACCCTTGTCAACTTGCCTAGTTTCAGACACTTTGAAAGGTGCCTAAATTATAAGAACACCGTCATTCAACAGGCTTTTCAGCTGGAATCTACTGGGAGGAAGTAGTTCATTTGTGTGACCTTGGGGACTTACCTGGCAGGGTTCCTTCCTCTTTGTCTCTTCCTCTGTTGTCTGCTTTCCAGGTGCCATGAGTTGGGCAGCTTTCCTCTGCCTTGGAGCCACGTGACCATGAGCTGCAGCCTTTTTTTTTGTCTCTTTGAGACAGTGTCTCACTGTGCAGTTCAGGCTGGGCTTGAGCTCACTTTGTAGCCCCTGCTGGCCTCGAACTCACAACGATCCTCCTGCCTTAGCCTCCCGAGTGCTGGGATTACAGGCGTGCGCCACCATGCCCGGCTTTTTTTTTTTTTCCTTCTTTTTGAGACAGTGTCTTGCAGCCTCTCATAAACTGTGGTTATCAGGTATTTTGTCTCAATAAGAGGAAATCTAATCTAGTACAGTATCCTTTGGAATTCAGTCATTAATGATTACCTTTATGACTTCAAATTTCTGTATTTTCTTGCCATCTCATTAATGTACATGATGTAACAGTTTATTAGCCAGATATTTACTTGTACTTAGCAGGATGGTTAATCCAAGACCCAGATTGTTCCATTAACTGCTCTTAAATAGTTGAATATTTTGGTGTATCTGCTATTGAACTATTTAAATTGAATTTTATTTTTTTTGAGACAGGGTCTGCTGTGTGTGTAGTTTAGGCTGGCCTTAAATTCACTATGTAGTAGCCCAGGTTGACTTCAAACTCATGGTAATTCTGCATGCTGGGATTACAGGCATGTACCACCATGCCCAGTTGTGTGTATGTGTATGTGTGTGTGTTTAATTTTGGTACCAGGAATTCAACTCAGGACCTCACACTTGCCAGGCAGGCACTATGCCACTGAGCTAGATCCCTGGCCCTGTATATTCTTAATAATTACTTTTTTTAAAAGAGCAGAATATATTTGTTTAGGGAAAGAAAGCTTCTGTCCAGGAGAGGGACAGAAGGGGCCCGAGGGGTTGCCCAGGAACCTGTCTTTTTTAGGGGCTCTTATTGAGCAAAACCATGAAGTGAGGCGGGCCCAAGGTGGCAAACATGGGAACTCGCTAGATGGGACAAAACTATGGTCAACCAATAAGATTACAAGCAAATCACGTAGCAAGCGGGCATGAGTACAGAACAGAGGCTTTTCCTGTAGCGGGTTGTGTTAGTGACTCTTCCTGGCTTTTTCCAAGTGACTGCTACCTATTTAGGATATCGATCCCTCATGTCCGCCCCTAGGGAGGTCTGCGGGTGCATTTATTTCATCTTTTGTCTTGCGGTCTGGCCCACAGAGAAGTGCCTGTCTCTCCATTTGCAAGGTCTCCATCCCATCTTCTGCACTGGCTCATCCGGAGGCCTAGCCCTGTCTGACTGCCTGTAGTATTTCTACCCAACTCAGCTGCCTGTAATATTCCCCCTCTGAAGAAGGAACCCGTACTGCCGTGAGGGAATCATGAGCAATGACTTCTTCAGGTTGAGGGGGGTCATAATTGTTGACTGGCAGTGACAGATACTCTGCAGAGGACCTATCCAAAGGCCTGTGATATTTTTATCTTGGGCAGGCCTTAAGTCTGTGCATTCCATTTTGGCTCTAGGGGATAGGTAGGCCATGCGCACGCGCAGAAAAATATTAAATGGCTCTTTTTCAATGTGCAAGGGTCAAACACCTTCCCATGTTTAATTATGCACTCTAAAAGGAGTAGGCAACTTCGACTGTGAACATCCCATGTCTCCATCCAGTGATCTTGGTGGAAGACCTCCTAACGATATAGGGGAAAGAAACTCCCAACCTGAAAGGTATGTGACGAGTTCGTGTTTTCTAAAACTGAAGAACGAATTTTTGGAACCACAGAGGTTAAGAGCAGAATATTTTTATTGAGAGAAAGCAAGCTCCTGTTCAAGAGACAGACAAAAGGCGGCGCAAGTGGGATGCCCCAATAATTACTTTTGACAAGGCTCTATAAACCAGTTATTTCCCAGTGCCCTACCTTTCCCTTCATGAGCTCACACTAGATTGAGACAAGGCACAACTTTACCCACTACCTCTCAGGCCTCTTTTCTCTTAATCAAGTACCTTTTTTTTCCTGTTGGGGATTGAACCCAAGGCCTTGCGTATGCTGAGGCAAGTCCTGCACTACTGAGCTACCACCTAGCTCCTAAGTGACTGGTTTTACTCCTTATGAAGACTTTAGTCTTCATAAACTGTGAAATTAATCGTTTTTAATACATATGGAAGCACCTCAAGGCATGAAATAAGATCACATAACTATGATAGTGAATAAGCCAGGACTTGTTGATCTAATTTACTTATTTTTTCTTGTCTTTTTTGAGACAGGGTCTTGCTATGCAGTTCAGGCTGACCTTGAGCTCACTTTGTAGGCCAGGCTGGTCTCGAACTTGCAACAATCCTCCTGCCTCAGCCTCCCGAGTGCTGGGATTACAGGCGTGTACCACCACGCCCGGCTTGTTGATCTAACTTAAAATCATACTTCAAGTGACCACCAGTTTTCTGCACTTTTAGGGTATATTCTTTACTATTTGGGTTTTTCTTTCACCAAGTTTTCATAGATCTCATTTATTTTTATTTTCTTGTGAAGATATGATTGTTTCTATAAACATGTAAAGTTTTATAATTCCTGTTTTATCAGTTCGTTTAGAACTGTCTAGCCCTATTCTTTTCTCCTAAAGCCTAATCCAATCCCAGAGTCTCATGTTATGCAAGGAAGAAACCTTTCTCCCTTCCTTGCTCTTTCCCTTCTTCCTCCCTCCTTTGGGACTGAACCCAGGGAGGGCTTGGCGTATGCTAAGCACATGCTCTACTACTGAGTTACAAACCAGCCTAAAAATCTTTTTTCTTTTCCTTTTGGATTTTTGAAACAGGGATTCACCATGTAGTTCAGACTAGCCTTAAACTTTCTACTGTGTAGCCCAGGCTGGACTTGAACTGAGGCAATCCTCCTGCCTCAGCCCCGAGCGCTGGGATTACAGGCATGTATCACCCACTTGGCTTAAAAACCACATTTTTAACACTGAACTTCTTACACCTTCCCAGTAGTTACATATATACAAATGTGATTCTGAGAACATACTCAACAAATATCTCATAAATAATTGAAACCCGTGGGTAAAATGTTGCCAGCTTTAGGACCACAGCAAAGAACAATGTGCAGATTATTTCACGATCATCTATCTTGCAAAACGTCTGGTGAAAACTAGTTCTGCATTAGCAAGGCTCTCACGCTGATCACCAGTAGGTGTCACAAAGCCGCCTTGCTGAAATCAGAGCCTTAATGGAAAGAATGGACAGTTCCTACTCCCCTTTACACGAACTCATTTACGCTCCTTTGCAATTGCTCACTCTCCTTTCCCCAGTATTTCCTCTGTTCCCAAGTTACTACTACCTACTTCCTATGCTTAAGAATGTCCTTGAAATTTTATCTCTATGTCTGAAATGAAAACACTGATCATTTCCTGGTTTTTTTGTTTGTTTGTTTTCTTTTACTGGCCTCTCCTTTCCTGCCTTCCCCTTCCTGGAATAGGAAGTAACTTTACCTTTCAGTACTGGGGCTTGAATCCAGGACCTTCCCACTGAGATGCATCCCCAGCTCTTATTTTCAGACAACGTCTTAAAAAGAAAAACCAAAAAAATCAAACTCACTGGGCATGGTGGCATATGCTTGTTATCCTAGCACTTGGGAGGCTGAGGCAGGAGGATCATCTTGAGTTCAAGACCAAGCTGGGCTACACAGAGAGTTCAAGGTCAGCCAAACTACATAGCAATACCTTGTCTCAAAGAACAAAACAGACAGGGTCTTGGTAAGTTTATAACTTACCCAGGTTGGGTTTGAACTTGTGATCTTCCTGCCTCAGTCTTGTGTTAGGATTACAGTTGTGCGCCACAACGCTCAACTATTCCCCATCCAACTTCTGCATGTTTCATTAGTTTCATTGTACTGACCCTCTACCTCTTGGGATACAAACATTAGCTGAGAAACACTAGTTCCCCGCCTCCTCCATGCACCGTTCACACAGACAGATATGAACTAATCAGCAGGCAGTCTCTCCCTTTTTAACAGGATGAATAAATCGTCAATTAAGTAACATCCTTAAAGCCTAACAGTAAGCCAGTGGTAGATCTAGGACCACAACCAAGGACTAATGGCCCAAAGTTCTACTGTGCTGAACCTAAGGGACATTCACAAGGAGTAAAATTAGCCCAAATGGCATTTCTTCTTCTCTAGCAAGGGGCAGGTGGGAGCAGGCAAAGTGCACATGGCTAAATTTAACAGGCAGAGGGAACTGAAATCAGAACACTTGTCTACCACCCTTTAAGTTTGTACTGGAATTAAATTCTTTCCCCTTTCTTTCCTTTTTCAATTAATTTGAGACAAGGTCTTGCTGTGTGGCACAGGCTGGCCTTGAACTCACTACGTATCCCGGGCTGGGCTCACTCTTGCTGCGATCCGCCTGCCTCCGCCTCATGAGCGCTGGGATTACAAGAGTGTACCACCATACCCGGCTTATATAGCGTATTAAGTCACTAACAAGGGTACAGTGTCTTTTCACTGACTGGGCTTTGGCTTGCCAGAGGCCAACAAGTATTTTCTAACTAAAAAAGGTACTGCAGGTCATGGTGGAAGCTGAGGCAGGAGGATTGAAAATTTGAAGGCAGCCCGTAACTGGCAAGATCTTGTCTCAAAATAGGAAACAGAAGGCTGTGGATGTACCTAGCACGTGCAAGGCTCTGGCTTTAGTCCCCACACCAACACCCACCCACCCCTGTGCCTTCCTAATGTTGAGTTTAAACAGCTATGCTCAATGCCATTCGACGTCCCCTTGCTCCTAATTAGCAATTCGCAACTCAGCAAAAGTCAAGAATTTTAATGATTTACCTTCTGCTGAACGTAAGCCGAATGATCAGTAAAGACAAGTTAACACAAAATATTAGTAACCAAACCAGAAGCGAGGGCCTGCAGTTTTCAAAACTACCATCTACATAGCTCTCAGGTTCCTGAAACATTTTTTATATACATCACCTTTTGGTCCCAATCCTGCAGCTCAGATAATTAGCATTATGTACATGAGTCATACCTGTCTATACCTGACCTTCATGCTCATCAAGCTGGGCTTTCTGTCCAACCGTACCAACTGTGTGGAGCTTAGCTGTTTTCAGGGCTGGGGCTCTGCCCCACATCGGGGGTGAACCCACGGCACACGTGCTGCAGCCAGCTTTTGTCTCCCTCAGCCTCCTAAACCTAATTTCTTTACCTAAAAAACTGAAGGTTTAAATTTAAACCCTGTAAGCAATAAAATTCTGATCCCAGGTACAACACTGTAAGACCAGAATACTCAAACTAAATTTGGCACGGTAATCTGGGAATCTGAATTCTCAGAGATGTAATATCCAGCATCACCAGCCACATTTTAGGTGACTTTAAATCATACATGGTTCTGTACCAAGAAGTACTGTCTGATCTGTAACACAACTATGTACTTACAGACTAGAAAATCTCTCCACTAAAAAAAGTTGTGACTTTTTAATGAATGAATGAAAGTTTAGTAACATCAACATTCTTTAAATCTCTTCATAGTATGTTTTAGACTTATCATAGGTTCATTTGAATTATGAACAAAGTACCATCAGCTTTTAAATTTTTAAGTTTTCAGCCAAAAAGTTTAACGTAATATTGGTTGCTTATTTTATATATACATTTTCCCACCACACTCATTTTTTACTGGTATTCAGAATGGCATGCTAATTTTTTCACTGCTCATGAATTAAATATATTTTGTAACCTTTACCAGTTATAGAATGGTCAAATTCTATTTTTTTTAAAAAACCAAAATGTGTGTTTGTCATTGAAAAAGTATTTATTAAAATATTTAAGAATTTGCTGTATGGAATATACACTGAGTATAAAAAAGTTCAACTCAACTCTCCAAAATATTCTGAAGCTCCCTCAGAAACTTGATTTAGGAAGTATTTCTCACTATCTGTGATTTTAGTTATTTTAATACTAAATAGTCTTTTAAACAGTACAAATACTTGACAATGAAAGATACATTGCTTTGAAATCTAAGTTACTATAAATCATTCAGTATATATTTAAGAAGTATTTTTACACGGCCTGTTTAGCATTGAAACAGGAAACTTAACTGCATACTTTGATACACATGGTTATTAAATCTCTCAGGATAAATTCTGTCTTTTCAAAAACTAACCTTTCAGGTAACGTGCAAGCAGTCTTATGCAGAAATGGAAAAGGATTTTGTCTCACCAAAGAACACACCACAGAGAACACCAGTGAAAGAAGAAGAGTCCTTCAGAGTGGAGCACTAATTACTTCGACTGAACCGTATGGGCTCTTGGAAGGGCAAACAAAGACGACACGAGGCCTTGGATTTCATGGAGATCTCAAGCTGAAAAAATTTATTATCCCAGCACCTGAAACTATTTCTGTCCCTATTGATGACTTATGTCAATTCCTTATCTTAGCTACTAATGGACTCTGGGAAGTTCTGGATAAAGAGGAAGTCATAGCACTGACAATAACCCTGTTTCAGATATACAAGGAAACATGTGCTCCCATCATACAGAACAAGTCACAATGCATGAAGCCTCTGTATCTTTCAATCAGTGATACAGGCATTCCTGAATCAGAAAGTAATATTCATGTATTGTTTCAATATAACCCTGAATCTAATGAATATGTGTCAACTACAAATTTAAAGACAAAACTGTCTGATTTAAAATATTCTGAACACTTTAAGTCTAAAAATGTGGAAACATTTCCACCACAAATGACTAATCATGAAGCTTGCAGGGAGGAAGAGACTGCCAGCCCACCCAGTGCAGACAATGCACAAACAAGCGAAGAAGACTCGCCAGACACGAGGAATTTCTTTGAAGGTGCAGCTGAGTATATCAGCCGTGAGCTTGTAAATGCTGCTCTGGAGGCCGGTTCCAGAGACAATATTACAGTGATGGTAATATTTCTCAATGGAAGTGAGTATCAGTTGCTGATGTAAAAAATTAAGTTCCAGTTATTCAGAGAACCAAAATATATTGCTACAAAGACAGTTCTTCAGTAAAACAAGTATTAGGATGATACATCAACACCATGGGAAATAATTTTTCAGACCACAGTAAAGAAAATATAAAGGCAGACTTTAGGCTATGTATGTTCACTGTTTTATGCCAAAAAAGAGAGAAAAACTAGTATTTGCTTTTTTACCACTTTATTCCAACCTGAGCACCTCAATATAAAACTAAACACTGGTGAACTGTTTTCCTTGCTAATTCTGAATTACCGTAAAATGTACAAGAGGTCTGCTAAGAGTTCGACACTTAAATAGATTAAATCATCTGACGCATGGTAGATTTCATATAATGAAAATACCTAGAAATTAGTGCAATATACGGAACTTATCAAAATAAAGTGGACTTTGAAAAACAAGGCTGCAAGATAAATGTTACTAACATTGTAATATTTATGTTACAAATTACAGACACATTTCTTATTATGGTTCTGGCCATGTAGGAACTGAAGCCCCTTCTTTGCAAAGGGTGAGAGGAAGAATTAGCTGTTTTAGTAACTGTACACTTTGTATACTTTTAAGCAACTCTTAAATATTACAGAAAACAATAAACATATATGGAGGTTACAATGCAGTACCCTATTTACAGTACAGCTGAAGATAAAATTTAAAACAAGTTTGAATGTACATAATTGTTAGTGCACTGACTGTACTACGTCCAAGGGGACAGAAGCCTCTTCCCTGCCCCAAACAAGACCTATGTAACGGCCTGCAGTGATTGGAAAAAAAAAATCAGATACCTGGTTTGCTTCTTTTTTTGAAGAGCTCACATGAAGGGAACATTATTCATTAAAATTCATTTCTCAGTTTTCATATTGCTAACAAGGTGGGGATACATTTGACTTCTTTACCCCATTCAGAAAAATAGTAAGATGGGCTATAACTTAGATGCTATTAATACTCCTTTTCTTCCTGGAAATATGGGACTGTTTTCTTGTGGTTAACTTAATAAAATGTGGAATGTACGCCTTAGATAACAGAAGAAAGGTTGCATGAATACTGTAGCTAAGCATAAATATATTTATATCTTTCTAAAATGTTTTTCAGAAAGGCCAAATTAGTAATTTCTAATTTTTTTGCACGTGACTACTGTCCCAGTTTGGAGAAACTGGATGGTTAACTGTGGCTCCACACAGTCATTTGTCTTTATTTCTGATGATGAGAAATGATTACCGCCAACTTTCCAGTGAAACAATTACACACAGATCTCATTTTCCCTTTCTATTGCTGAAACATTAGTCAGAGGGACACATGCATATTATTAAAAATCAAGTTCAAAACACTTAAAATAATTTTGTATTAGAAATCTGACTCTATCATAAGTCTCTTGGGTTTTGGGAGTCATACTGGGCTGGTTAAATGCTCCAATTCCACTGTTATTAACATTTAGGAAGCAGAAGATTCCAGCTCAAACTGGAGATTTAGTTACTACAACACTGATTTCTGGTTGGTTGTGTAGGTTCAGTGAGGTCTACTCCTCTTCCTCTAGCAGAATTTGCTCCTGGATTCTGTGGTTCATTCTTTGGCAACTTTTTAGCTGAGGGATACAAAAATAAACAGAATTAGAACATTCTTATTAAAATTTCCTTCATCTGCTTATTTATAGTATTTCTTTCCAGCAAGATTAACCCCACAGTTTCACACAGCCTTGTGTTCACTGTTCAAGTGTTTACTGAGTATCTATCAAATGCCAGAGAACACTGGGTGCTCTCCGATGGGAAGTTAATTTCTGGATGTTTCTCAGAAGGGGTAGATGGAGACCAGCTGTAGACACATAACTGAAACTGAAACTTGACAAGAGCTGTACGTAATTCTTTTTCATCTTCCTCTACCGTAGTGAAGGTTGAGTGTTGTACCACTGGGCCACATCCCTGAAACAGGGTCTGTCTCTCAAAGATGCCTGGGTAGGCCTAGAATTTGTGATTCTCCAGCCTCAGCCTCCCATGTAGTTGGGATGACAGGCACCATACTGTCTATATAATTCTTTGTACAGATTCACGTAATACCAGAAAATTTATGCTTTAATAATCATTAATATTCCTATTAAAGAAAATCTGCCAGGTACAGCTTTGTAACCTCAGCTATTGTGTGAGACAGGAAAACACATCTGTGTTCAAGAATAGGAGTTTAAGAACAGTTTGGCTCTGGGCAGAGAAGTATACTTCTGCAATCCTAACACTTGCGAGGGCTGAGGCAGGAGGATGCCACTCATGAGGCTAGCCTCAGCTACACAGCAAGTTCAATGCTGGCCTGGACTACATAGAAAGGTATGTCTCAAAATGAACTAAAAAAGTAGCAACTTTCTCTGGACTGCCAGAAACACTTTGAGACAGGGTTTTGCTCTGTAATTCAAGCTGGCTTCGAAATTGTATCCTCCCTGCCTCAGCCACCCAAGTGCTGGGATTACAGGCATGTGCCACCATGCCTGGCCAGAAACACCTTTCAGAACCAACCAGGATATAAACAAATACCACCCTAACCACCACCCCAAAAAGCATGTCCTCTACTGTGCAACTTAAGTTATGAAACGGAATTATGAAACAGCACATCTCTTTTTTTTCCTTGCTAGCTTCCACCACCTTTCATCTTTAAGCATCTACATTTTCCTCCTGTGGCCTGTTCTACCAGTAGCTGTGCCTAATATCAATGGTACTGATCCTAATGAGTCTATTTCCAAAACTTGTTCCAAATATTATTTGAGCGAGATGTGCATGGATTGTCCAATGTTAACAAAGCCCTGTCAACTAGCATAGCTTTACTTCTGCTGAATTCTATACAGCTAATGGCTATGCTCTGGGGTATGTTTCTACTAAGTAGAATTCTACCTGCTGGATAGATATAATTCACTTTAATGCCTAAAATTCCTGAGGTACAGATTCACTTTCTGAGGGAAACGAGTAGTAACATTAAATATGTCTAAGGGTGAGGACCTAAGGGACAACACTGGTTCATCATCTTGGGGCTACAGTGCCACGGTAAGACTGTAACTTTATTATGGCCTTGACTCAGGTTACTCAGAGGCTGAGTGTGCTCTACTTCAAACTCTGAATGTTAGCTCCGCTGGAATGGTGGTGCACATTTGCAATCCCAGCCCTCTAAGAGGCTGAGGACAGAAGGACCTCCATGTCTGAAGCCAGCCTATGGAAAATGGCAACTTAGTGAGACCACACCTCAAAATAAAAAAATAATAAAGGGATGCTGCAAAATAAAACAACACTGGATGCTTAGTTGCATTCTGGATCTTTTACTCTGTACTGGTCCTACATATTCCACACCAGTACTTACTGTCTTCGTATAACCCTATAGGGCAGGCTGGGCAATGGATCCGCGGTCAGGAAGGCCACTGAAGTTTGGGAACGAGGCCTTCACTGGACCACTTTTAATACAAACGGCCCTGGAGATGATCGCATAAATTTCTAGTCAAGTCTATTTAAAAGTAATGCCCTACAGTTGATAAATATGGACACCAGAGAAACAGAATACAGCATTATAAATTGTATTATAATAATGAGTTAGGTTTTGCAATGAGCAAACGATTCCTCTGTCAGCATAGCTCTCTAAAGGATTCTGTGTAATTACATCTGACATATTAGGAGGCTGAAAGAAATAAACTTTGTAGTCTTTGAACTGATTAAAGCTGCTGAGCATACCACTGTTATCATACTATTAATCTTATGAAGACCAAAATCCCATTTCTATACTTGGGAATTCTTTCAAAAAGGAAAATATTCAAATTCCAAGGAGAAAAATAACAAGTCCATTTGGAGTCTAATTTCTAATGACAAATGACCTTATCAACATACCTGATAAATAAAAGATAAAAATTAAGGACAGTCTGGTAAGAAGTTCTTTAGTTTTTATTTTTTATGGTGCCAAGGATCACATGCAGGTTAGGAAAGTACCATGGAGCTAGTGAAGTCTGAATTCCCTAAGGAAGTTTTAAAGCTCAGGCTGATCTGTGGGACCTACTGTCTCCTTGGTTCTTGTTATTTTAGATGTGATTCTGAGTGTAATCTATCCCATTTGTAAAAGAAATACACTATGACACAAACTTCCACAACCGTACTGTATCTCTCTGGCATGTGCACTACCATGCCTGCATTTGCTGGGTTTTCTTTAGTCTCCGATTTGGTTATTATTTGGTTAATTTGTCCCAATTTGCTGGGAGTGGTGCTGTATACCCATAACCCTAGCAACCGGGAGGCTGAGGGAGGACTGCTGTGAGTTTGAGGCCAGCTTGGGCTATATAGTGAGATCCTGCCTTCAAAAACCAAAGTTTTTGTCCAAATTTAACAAGTACATTTTGGTGTGTGTGTTGGACCTGCATGGTGTATACCCAGTTAAGAATCCCCCTGCTACATAATAAAACAGGAGATGAAAAGAGTGCCAGGTCCAAAAAAACTGTGCAAGTGGTAAGCTGTGACAGCCAGGGAAATAGACCTTATACTTTAAAGGCACACTGCACACTTGAAAACCACTGGAAAAAGGTAAGGGCCAATCAACAGAAATACGTTTATTTTTGCCATGTAGAGTGTTTTTTACCACAACTTCATTACCTATAATCAGAAACTGAAACAGCAATTATCATGTTAGAAGTACCTCAAAAGCAAAGATAAAAGCATCACACACAGCAAATGTGACCTGAGGGAAAGCCCGGGTGGGTTTTGCTTTCCTTTCCCATGTGTCTCAGCGCTTTGAAATCTCTCCCAAGCGTTTACATTAAAGTAATTTGCTCGTCTGGGGACGTAGCTCAGCGGCAGAGCACTGGCCTAGTGCATGAATGGACCCTTGCTTTAATCCCCAGCAGTACAAAAAACAAATACATTTTAAAACCTAAAATAATTTGTTAACCTGTATATTTATATTGCTGCACTCTTCTGAGTTTTATCTATAAGATGACTTTAAAAAACTTGACAAACAAAAGTACTGCTCTGCTAAGAACAAAGGACAAACCAAATAATTAATTAATGAAATAAGAAATCACATTAAATACTCTTTAGTAGCTGGGCTTGGTGGTGCATGCCTGGTAATCCCAGTACTCAGGAGGCTGAGGCAGGAAGACTACTGTGAGTATGAGACCAGCATGAGACCTTATCTCCAAACAAAACAAAGCAAAGCAAAACAAAACAAAAAACAAAATAAAACATTCCTTTAGTAAATATGGCTTTGAGTTTATCTTCCTGTTATAGTTTTCTCCCTTGGTTCCAATTAACTATAATCAAGAAAGGAGTGAAAATATTATATGAAAAATTCCAAAAATAATTCCTAAACTTCATATGATATGCTGTTCTGAGTTGTAAGATAAACTCTTGCACCATCCAGCTGTCTGCTCTACGACATTCATTATCCCTGTGTCTAGTGTTGTTACTTGCCCATAAGTTACTTGTAGTCATTTTACTCACCAGAATGACTTTCATGGTATCTTAGTATTTACATTCAAGTAACTTACTTTACTAATAATGGCTATAGAATGCAAGAGCACTGATGGTGGTTAATTTGGATATGCCAAAGATAAGCCATAAAGTGTTTCCTTCAAGTGAAAAGGTAAAAAAGTACTTGATTTAAGAAAAAAAATCTATCAGACCACGGTGGCACATATCTGTAATACCACCATTCTGGGAGGCTGAGGCAGGAAGACTGCCCTGCCTGTGCAATTCAGTGACAATGCAACCCTGTCTCAAAAAAGTAAAAAGGACTAGGCATGGTGTAGCACACCTGTAATCCCACCACTCGGGAGACAGACTGAAGCAGGAGGACTGCCTCTGTTTGGAGGCCATCCTAAACTACATAGTGAGATCCTATCTCAAACAGATCAGTTAGCCAAGTGTAGTAGTGCATGTCTGTAATCGCAGCATAAAGGAGTCTGGTACAGCAGGAATAACAGGTTGGAGGTCAGCTTGAGCTACATAATGAGTTTTGTCTCAAAAAAACCAACCAACCAACTGAACAACAAAAATCAAAACCTAAGAAAGGGTGAGGATATAGCACAGTGCACAGGCCCCAAGTTCATCACCCAATCTGATCATCTATAGTAAAAAATCAAATCTTCAGTGCTGAGGATGTACCTCAGTGGCAAAGTATTCGTCTAAGATGCTTGGGACCCTGAGTTGTATCCCCAGTACAGCAGCCCAAATAACTGAAACTGTGAAGAAAAGGAGCAATCTGCTAGTTTTGCTGCTGCCCCTCAAACTACAAATGCCATGGCTGCAGTGTGTGTTAAGTGTGTAGTTAAAATGTAACAGGTCATTTGTTTCTCAACCAGGGAACCAAAAAAGAAAAAAAGGGGACAAAAAAAAAAGAAGTTTCTGCCACTCACCCAGGGTCTTGGAATATATTCCCACAAATCAGGGATACATAAAAGTAAATAATAACAGGAAGAAACCATGTATTTACCCAAACTTTTCAGTGAAATCTTTGGAAAATATATCTGCTTAACCATTAGTTCAAAGTCCAGGCATAACTCAGCTGGAAGGAACATGCCTAAATTTATAGTATTACACGACTGACAAGTAATACTCTTTCATAACTTAACAAAGCAGTGTTTGACAGGTGGAATCTAGAAAAGTAGTTAATTTTTTAAAAATCAAGAATTTTTTAAGACAGGCAAATCCAAGTATGCTCCATCTTTGTCATTTGAAAAGAATATTAATCTTACCTATTGCCATGAATATTTCATTTACATTCATTGATGTTTTAGCTGATGTTTCCATGAATAATAAACTGTTGTCGTCTGCATAGGACTGCGCTTCCTGTTCAGAGAGAAAAAAATTAGACATACCCTTGGACATACACTATACCTGTCTTGCTACAGAAAAGAAGGAGGCTTCCTTACCACCTACCATTTTTAACTTGATTACTTAAACCCAACAACTGTGTATAAACTAACATAAGCAGCAGCACTCGGCTGGTAATTTTTACTGTGGAAAAGTTTCTTTTTTGCCTTAGCTTCCTATCCTGCCTTGGCTGATCTGGTCTAACATTAAATACACTATGGAATAAGTTTGAGGGAAGAGGGATTATCCTAGTCTAAATATAAAGTGCTCTTTGATCACAATGGCAATTATTTATGCCTACATCATGAAGACAGAAAGGAATGTCTAACTGGCCTCAACCACTGAATGACACTCGTGTTTAATTTTGAATACATCATGAATCATTCCTTTGAAAATTACATTATTGCCCCACGTTTGTCACCTTCACAGTTTACATATATCACGGACTTTGATCCTCACAGGTGTTCTGGGAAGCAACCACTCATCTGTCCAATTTGACAAAGAAACGACTTTGAACTAAGGTTGCTTTGAACTGTTACATGGCAGGGCCACTTTTGACTGTAAGTGTTCTTTCTACCGCTCTAGTAACAGGGAGGTAATTAGGAATGGACAACGGATGTTACTAAAACTCCTATGGTTGTCACAGGAATGAAATGAAACTGCATTTGTAATGTACTAGCTTAATACCTAGTGATTCAAGAAATAGCTGCCTTTTCTCAGTGCATGTGTTGTACGACCACCAAAGAAAGGCAATTAGCCCATCACATAATGACCACAACCAGACTTTTTGAGGAAAAAGTGCTAAAGAATAAGAGAATAGAAGCAGTTTTAAAAGGTCCAATTAAGAGAATATTCATTCATTCTCCCTCCCTCCTCCTGTGCGTGGTCGAGTGTATGTTTACTGGATAATGAACCCAGGAACTCAGGGCAGCCAAGAACCCTACCAGTGACCTATACCTACTGCCCCCCTCTTTTTAAAAGAGACAGGGTCTCTATGTATCCCAGGCTGGCCTCAAATTCCTTCCTCAGCCTAAGTGCTGGGTTATAGGTGTGTGCCACGATTCCTGGCTCATTTCTGTCTCATTCTTTGGGGAGAAGGTTGAGACAGGATCCCACTATGTAGTTCAGACTGACCCTGAACTCACCATGTAGCCTAGAACTTATAGCAATCCTCTTGCCTCAGCCTCTGGAGTGCTGGGGTTATAGCTGTGCACCAACATTCCTGGCCCCTGGCTCATTTTTACTTTTTTTTTTTTCTCCCGGTACCAGAAATCGAACTCATACCTTGCGCTTGCCAGGCAGGTGCTGTGCCGCTGAGCTAAATCCCCAGCCCCCCTGGCTCATTTTCAAATGATTAGTGCATGTATTTTGCAGCAGGGAACATTCTCAGTTAGATATTAACAGATAAAAGGTAGATTTTCTAAGCTGGGACTGGTGGGTGACACACGCCTATGATCCCAGCACTCTGGAGGCTGAGGCAAGAGGATTAATGAGAGAGGAATTTTAAGGCCAGCCTAAACCACACAAGGGAGACTCTCCCTCCCTGTCTCTGGCTCACACAGAGTATGGACTTTCTGAACTTTTATTTCTGAATGGCCTTTCTAATGTTAAGCATGAGCACGCATGTTTCTGTAAACACAGGTGTGTGCAAGTGCGTCGATTCACAGTAACACTGAGGGATGAGCAGAGATGGGACATGAAAGACGAAAGTGGGTGTGTATAGGGATGAAGCTGGAGGCACTTTTTGCCTTCTGTATTTCTGCACTGTTTGCAAACAATTCTTTTGTAATTGTTTAGGTCAAGCAAATCACTGAGTGATTTGCATACTATAATAACGTAAGAACGTTGTTTAAAGGTCTAGTAGGAGAAATTTTTTTTTCTTTTGAGGTACCACCGTTCAAACCCAGGGGTTATGTAATATGCTAGGCAAATGCTCTACCACTGACCATATATGCCCAGACCTATCAGGAGAAATATTTTATTGTACACAGCACTCTATTTTATAAAGAGTATTAAGCACTCTATATCTGTGTATTTAATAAAGAGTATTAAGCAGTCTGTGTTTGTTTTATGGACATTTGTATTAAAATCTGTATTTTCTATTATTTGTGTGGCTTTTATTTACAAAAAACAAGGCTTCAAGCAGAAAATTCAACATACCTGGAAATCTACAGCTCTTTTATTTGCTAGATCAGCCTTGTTTCCTGATAAAGCTATTACAATGTTAGGACTTGCTTGCTTCTGGAGTTCTTTAACCCAGTTTTTTGCTCTTGCAAAAGATTCCTGTTAAACAGAAGAACAGATATTTGGCATAAGTTCAAAAAGGGTTAGAAAGCATCTGTATGAGATTAGTCTTTGAAAGACTTAAGATGACTGGAGGAAATAGCAATTGTATTATTTTGAAACACTTTCATCTAATATTTTCACTTACAAAAGCTTCGGTAGAAAGGTTATGATTGGCTATAAAAAGCAGTTTCATGAAATAATTTTCCTTGTAAAAACTTTAATTTAATAAAAAAAAATTATGTTCAAACTAGTTTCAAGGTAAGAGGCACTTATACTTACCTCATTCGTGATATCATACACAACTATGGCTGCCTGTGCTCCTCTGTAGTACATTGGTGCTAGGCTGTGGTATCTTTCTTGACCAGCTGTATCCCATATTTCAAATTTGACTGTTGTGTCATCAAGGCACACAGTCTGGGTTAGAAAGGCAGCTGAAAAATAGAAACATCAGTAAGTTCACCATCTTCTTTCAAATATTTTCAAAACAGAAAACAACCAGGAAACTTGACATATTATGTACATATAATTAACCTGGACTTCACATATTTGCATGTCTGGGCTTCCAAGCTAGATCTAAGATTTAAAATACATGGGAGAAAGTACATAGGTTATGTAATACTAATGCCCTTCAGTATTAACAGCTTGAATATTTATAGATTTTTGTGGGGGATCCTGGAACTAGTTCCCCGGATACTGAGGGACAAACGCATACTTGTAATATCCACATTGCTAACACATTCCCTGTTCCATTCTGTTTATTACTGCTATATTCTAGTGATTCAGTTCTAGTTCACTACTATCAAATTAGTATTTTTTGTCGTATTACCTTTAAAATATTATAACACCTTAATTTTGTTAATCACTACTTCAACATAGGCTGAATTTGTTCAACAGATTTATTAAATACATTCATTCCTACCTCTTTGCCCTAAGAACTTTTTGGAATTGCACTTTTTCAGCTGTACCTGGACACACAGTGGTTGGGGATGCAGCTTAGAACCAGGCAAGAAGCCCTGTCAATCACCAGCAAACGTCCTCCTAAATGCCACCACCCAGCTAATTTTAGCAGCTTGCTGGCTGACAGCCACCACGTCTTGTAATTCCTCTCCTCCAATAAATGTTGGTACTTAAGACTCCTACTGCTGCCCTATCACTAAACTGTCACATTCCTCCTCCTCATTAATTTCAGATCGAAGTCTGACACTCAAATCATCTTTGCAAATTGGTATAAACGTGAATTACAAAATTTTCTGAAACTGTCATATCCTACAAAAGAATTATGATCCATGTCTCAACTGTATCAGTATATATAGTTATTTCAATTTTTCATGAACTCTAGTAATATCAAACATGTCTCTTTAAATATGTCTTTAAAAAAATATGTCTTTAATATTAGACGTAACATTTTTCATGCTACATTTAGTAAGTCAACCGTTTCTTTTCCGTAATATTAGCAACTATAATTTGCAAATGTAACGTGGAAATGTCTTTAGTTATATTTAAATTAACAGTTCTACGAATTCACACAAGTACACAGTCATATCTTAAAATATATTCTACTTCAGTTCAAATATCTGAGTGTAGTGGTAAACACCTGTAACCCCAGCTACTTGGGAGGCTGAGGGACAAGGACTGCAAAGTTTCAGCCCCACCTGGGTAACTCAGCAAAATCTTCTCCCAAAGAAAAAATGAAAAGGGCTTGGGAGCAGCTCAGTGGTAGAGCACTTGACAAGTGTGCCTTGAGACTCTGGGTGCAATCTCTAGTACCACAAATAAATAATAAAACAAAAATTAACAAAAGCTTTTACCAACTCAAACCACAAGTATGTGTTTTCTCAAATCTTGTATTTGTTAAAAGACAAAAGTGTCCTGAAAAGTTCTCTTGTACAAGCAAAATGCATTTTTAAAATAACTACAATCAAGTCCTTGAGCAGCTGTTCTTTTTTCAATAAAAAAGGAATCACAAAACATCAACTTTTCAAATGTAGTTTGGAAAAGATTGAGTTGTAAGTTTTATTTATATTTGCTTTTTCTTTACACATACTATGAACTCAAAGTACAGTAATAGAACATTCATTTATGCTTCCATATGTCAACTCTAGGCTCAGAGAGATAACTGTTATGTCCAATTCGCAAGTCCGCTGAAGTCATTACAAAAGATTGCAGTTCTTTTATAAGTATGTATAAAATACAGGCCAGGAAATAACAAATATATTAAAAGACTAGACTACAGGTAAACAGACTCTTTCAGAAATATAAAACTATTATACAAATAGACTAAAAGTCATTTTTACTGAAATAAATTACAACAGGGCATCTGAGTCAGTATCTAGTCCTAATAAGCACCTATGATTCTTCTTAGAATATAGCACGCATCCTTTGCTTAAACCTGAAATCAGCACTGTGGTTAATCACAAAGCTCCTGGGCATTCTCATACTCTTGGAACAAAACAAGGAAGTCTATCACTGTAATTTAATACTGTTTCACATTCTTATAATAATAAAAGTAATAAATTACTGGGAAGAGAAAGCTGAAAGAAGCAAGACTGCCAAGAAAATCCAAAGGTATCAGCTAAAATAAAACAGATGAGTTCTTTAATTTGGCTGAAAGAGGCTTAAGTCACCATCGTTGTAATATACATGCCATAACCAGATGAAAACATGTTGAAAGGGTGAAGTAGCCCAATTACAACATATACAACTATTCTTAAATTCCACTGAGAAATTCCTCTTCGTTGGACCCTAATTAGTATCTCATAATTCTGCTCCCAGTGTTCCTTGTGTAAGGGAGTTCCTTGAGAGATGACTATTAGCTCTTCTCTATATCCAGCATCTAATAGAAGTCCTACTTAGTCAACAGAGATGTTAAGAACCGTCTGCTAAAAAGAATACAATTTAAAAATGTGTGTTGACGTACATCTGCAATCCCAGGATTTGGGAAACTGAGCCTGTAGGATTGCTGTGAGTTCAAGGTTTGAACCATGTAGTGAGAACCCTGTCCAAAAAAATAAAAATAAAAAAAATAAAAAAGTGTGGCACCATTTAAGGGTGACTTTAGATAACATTTTAATAGAATTCCTGGGAACTCTCTAAATTCTTATATAGACTGAGCATCCCTAACCTGAAAATCTGGCTGGTATTATAGCACAGGCCTATAATCCCAGTTACTAAGAAGGATCATAAATACAAGGTTGCTTGGGTAATACAGTGAGACCCTATATCCAGAGGGGGGGGCGCACTTCCTAAAATTCAAAAATTTAGGAGCACCAATATACTACAGCAGTAAATTCTATACCATGCAACTATTTTATGCACAAAACTATTAAAAATATTCTTTAAAATGGTCCCAAATATTTTTGAGTAAGGGATAACCAACCTTATACAACTCACAGAATCTCTAACAGAAACACCAAGTCAAAAACACACATTTTTGACTGGATAATACTGTGTTATTGTTCATATATGATTAAAAAAGTTTAATTCTGGGAAGGAGAAAAAGACCAGCAGAAGAGATCCAAGAGTAAGTACCACATGTCAAAATTAATGAAAGGTGCTACAGCGCTAAAAGGACAGAAATATTACCCGACCAGGACAGGCCAAACTGAACAATAGGTGCAGTGTATCCCAAGATGGCAGTGACTCTCCAGAGCTCAAGCTGTCAACTACTAAAGGTCTAACTTCTCTAAAATTCAGTGCAGCATAACTGAAACACAAGTGAAATCCTGAAATTTCTACTGTGCTTCTAAGTGCACATTTATAAAGTTATAAATTCTGCCACTCAAAATACAAACTACCACATCAGTACTACAGCAACATTAATCAATCACAAACTTACCTGAATCTGCAAAACCACTTTAATTTATCCAAAACGTCTATTTTCTGGCTAAGAACCATCACTTTCTTACACCTCTTCATTTTTTCTTCACTTCCATCACCAGCACTAGCAGCTGGTTTTCTTTACAGACCCATATTTCACAAAGAAACAGCTTTTATCACTTCAAGAGTTACTGTGTACGCGACGACAAGTAGAGAAAAACAAAGCTGCGTTGAGACGCAGGTGCTGGCCTGTCTGACAGATGCCCTCTTTGAGCTATGTAATAAGCTCCTATTAGTAAGCCTGGTGGCAATCACAAAACATTTCATTCTCAGCAAAACTGCACATTTCTGTGTCAGACCCACCTTGGGAGTCAGTGGAGAATAGGTGAAACTATAAATGCTAAATCTGTAAATACCAAAGGCTTAGAATGTTTAAGACCCTAAAAAAATAGTAAGTCAGGAAGGTACACTGGACATGGGGAAAAAATACCCCCATCCCATTAAATCAAAAATTAACAGAAATAAAGTTAACCTTCCTCCCCAACAACTATAATGATCCTACCTGAACCAAAAAGAAGAGGGGAAGAGACTGAAAAACTGAGGAGCTAATAACATCCCTGGCCATCAGATTATTACTACTATGTTTTATAATGCTAGTGATTGAGCCTAGGGCCTCACTCATCCTAGGCAAGCACTCTATTACTGATCCACATCACTAAGTTATTATGTATCAAATTTAACAAATATTATTACAATTAACCAAAAAATCCTACATAATACTACTGAATTTGATAACACACAAATTTGAGATTACAAAATATGTCATATATCCAAAACACATGGGTAAAAACACCCAGAAAAATTTCTACAATGAATGCTGTATGATTGATTTGTTTTTATATTTTGGCTTTTTGAGATGAGGTCTTTGTATGCAATTCAGGCTGGTCTTGAACTCACTGTGTAGCCCAGGCTGGCCTCAAATTTGTGTTGATCCTCCTGCCTCAGCCTGTGATTACAGGCATGTATCACCACACTCTGCTTCAGAATTATTGTTTGTATGTAGAAAGGTCATAAATCTAAAGAAAAACTATCTATGCTTTAAAAATAAATATGTAAAGACAATTCACAAAAGGAATACAACAAAAAAGAAGTCAATGTCACTAATAATGAACAAAATCATCCACCTGGAATTAGCAAGATGAAATAAACATAAAAAAGGATGTGGCCAAGATTAAGGCTCTGCTGTCGATATATAACTCTTGGGAAGAATTTGGCAATATGTAGCAAAAACATAAAACACTGATATTTGTTAATCTAATAACTTCATGGAATCTCTATAAAAGATGGAACGGGACAGAAAGTAGGTAGAACAAAACTTTATGCTCAAAGAATGTAAAAATACTTAACCTAACTGTTTAAATGAACAACACTAGTGACCTGGTGAACATTAAGTAGCAGTTAAGACTAGTTATAACTTTTAATTGAAAAAAGATAATGCAAACATATATTATATACACATCACACACACACACAGAGGTTGAAATAGAGTATATGTATATGAAAGCATGAACAGAAAAACAGAAGAAACAAAAATAGTAACAGAGCCCCTGAAGTAGAAGATTAACTGTTCTTCTGTAAAACTTCCAGAAGCTGAGGACTCAGAACTTTTTTTTTTTGGTACTGGGAATTGAACCTTGCTCTTGCCAGGCAGGCACTGTGCTGCTGAGCTATATCTCTGGCAGGACTCAGAACTCTTAAAAAACTGAAAGGAAAGCCAGTGTGGAAGAGCACACTTGTAATCCCAGTTACCCAGCAGGCTGTGGCGAGAGGATCCAGAACTCCAGGCTAGCAAAGGCAATTTAGCAAGATCCTGTCTCAAAATGAAAAATAAAAAGGCCTAAGGATGCAGCTGAGGGGCAGACTGTCTCTGGGTTAATCCTCCAGTACAGCTCACCAAAAAAACAACAAGAAGTCAGTGGAAGTAGAAACTGGTTTTCTGGGGAAATACTACTAGCAGAAATCCAGCATGATAAGAGTTTCTCAGAGATGCACACGAACTTCAGATGAGCAAATTACACTGAGAAGATATGCGTGGTACACGGCGGAGCAGACAATAAGCAAAATAAAAAAGTGAGGCTGTCTTTAGTTCCCAGAAAACTGTTACATAAATATAAAGCATCCAAGGGATGACAAAAAAAAATGATATAGCCATATGAGAGTTACATTTCAATTAATTCAAGAAAGAAAAAGGAGACAAAAATAGAGCAGGCCAGATACAGTAAAGCATATTTATGTGACTAAGCTCAAAATACTTCAAAAGCCTAGCAACAAGGTAAAAAAATTACATAAACATTACATACTGAAAGCTAGCAATCTTCTAAAAAATAAATTCATTTTAAAAGGTCATCTATAGATACCCCTATGCACAGTTCATTCTTTTTTTTTTAGTCTGTGTGAGGGGGGTTCACTTCAAGACAGGGCCTCACTATGTAGTTGTGGCTGGCCTCAAACTCAGGGTAACCCTCCTACCTCAGCCTCCCAAGTGCTGGATTATAGACACACAATTTATTCTTAAGAGCTGTGGATACAGCTCAGTGGCACTGCCCAGCAAAGTGCAAAGTTGTGAGTTCAATTCCTGGTACCAAAAACAAAACAAAAGAACAACAAAAACAAAAATAAGAACAATTTATTCTTAAAAAAGCAATGATCATCTGATAAGAGGCAGCGTTACAATATATAAACAAATATAACTCAGCAACAGAAGAACTCAACTAGAGAACAATCGGGTATGGTGCTGAACTCACTTATAATCTCAGTATTCTGGGAGGCTAAGGCAGGAGGATCACAAATTAAAGCCTCGCTTGGGCAATTTTACAAGGTTCTGCCTCAAAATAAAAATAAAATCGTGTGGTGATATAGTTCATGAGAAGACCTGGGCCCAACTCATGATACCACACACACAAAAAGACAAAACGAAACAAAAGGTCTTAGAAATTTACCACATTGCCAGGCATGGTGGCATGTCTATAATCCCAGTACTTGGGAGGCTGAGGCAGGAGGATCAACTGAGTTCAAGGCCACCCTGCACTATATAGTGAGACTGTCTCAATCCCAGACCCCCTCACACCCGGTGGTCTTGGTTACTTTTCTCTTGTTGCTGAGACAAAGTACCCAATGCCCAAAATTAAGGAAGGAAAAGTTCATTTAGCTTACAGTTTGTGGAGGTTTCAGTCTATACCTGGTTGGCTCCAAGGCAGAGAGGGCCACATGGCAGAGGGCAAACATTTATGGCGGCAGAACACAGAAAAGCAATAAGCAACAAGCGCAGAAGAGTGAATAGCTGGCAGCAAGCAGCCTCTTCCTCTCCCTTACATATGCAAACTATCCGCCCCAGGGCTGGTGTAGCTCTCACACCATAACCGCAGCATTGGACCATGGATCAAAACTCTAAAAAGCCTGCCCCTGTGACTGCATGAGGATTTGGGGGGACACGCAGACACAAACCATAATACCCCCCCAAAAAGACAAATTTAACCCATTAAGATAGTGCTCTAAACCTGATCACACTATAATGAACATCAATCAGTATTTGAACCTTCAGAGCTAAAAGCCTATGATTATGATTATTTCAATATAGGACCACAATGCTCACAGGATTGGATTTTTCTTTTTTTTTTTTGAGACAGGGTCTTGCTGTGTAGTGCAGGATGGCCTGAACTCCACTATGTAGCCTAGGCTGGCCTTGAACTCATGATAATCCTCCTATCTTAAGAATGCTGGAGGGGCTGGGGATATAGCTCAGTGGCACAAGCGCCTGCCTGGCAAGTGCAAGGTCCTGAGTTCAACTGCTGGTACCAAAAAAGAAAAAAAAAAAAAAAGAGTGCTGGGATTATAGATGTACCACCATGCCTAGCTAAGACTGGAATTCAATAGGAATATAAATCCATACTGAACTTATGTTATTCTCAAAAACTGAACTGGGAAGCAGCATAAAGCACACATTAGTAAAGGTAAAGAAATAAAAGGGAGGAAGAAAGAAATACAAGGGAACAGGCTGTTAAAACCAATTAACTGGATAGGGTGTGGAGGTGCAGGCTTCTAGTCCCAGCTAGCTACTTAGGAAGCTGTGGTAGGAGGAAAATCTGACCTTAGGTATCCAAAACCAGCCTACGTAATGAGACCTGTCTCAAAAACAGGTCATTAATCAGTATCAGATACCAGTTCCCAAGTAGCACAGAAAGTTAGAGAAATTATTCTAGCTTTAAAAAAAAAACAACAAAAAAGCCCATATATATATATACCTATATATACCTATATATATCTATATATATCTATATACCTACACACACATATACACACACACACATATGAAACTATAAAATAATTTACCAACAATACATACTTTATTTCATAGTCCAACAGTATTTTATCAACCTCATAAAATGTTTTTTTCTTCTCTTTTTTTTGGTGGTGCTGGGGCTCAAACGATGGCTTTGTACATATGAGGCAAGAACTCTACCACTGAGCCACATCCCCATCGTAAAATATTTGAGGAGAGTACCCAAGCTATTTTTTGCAAAGGAGGCTTTTTTCTTCTATCTCCTGGTTCAAAAACCTAACCCACCATACTGCTTGCTCTCAAGGGGATCTTCCAAAGCTTTAGGAAATTACTGGCTTTGACAGAGATTCTTTCATGCTTAGCTTGTAGAAATAAACTGGGGACCAGGGATATAGCTCAGTGGCACAATCACCTGCCTGGCAAGTGCAAGGTCCTGAGTTCGACTGCCAGAACAAAAAAAAGAAAGAAAGAAAGAAATTGGGAGAAAGGGAGACTAAAATAGTATCTACTATCAGATGATTACCCAAAGTAGCAAACAAAAAAGGATTAAATTTCTAATAATAAAGGAACAGTTAAAAATAAAGAAGAAAAACAAATACAGCGCTGAGAAATCTTACCAGTAATACAACAGAACACAACAGTGTGACTATTACAAAGAAAAATGAAGCAGCTCTTATGAAATGGATCGATTTCATAGCAGATTGTACTTTCCAAGATGGCTAGACTAACATTTCATGCTCCACATTCTTCATACCATGTAACTTTGGTATTCCTCCCTTGAATCTGTATAAGACTAACAAGAATAGAATTGTTGCTATCTGTAATTTCTGAGGCTAAATCATAAAAGACCTAGTTTCAGCTTGGTACTTTTGAGAAACTCAGTCTTAAACCCAGCTACAATACTGTGAGGAAAACCCCTAGGCAGGAGGCAAAGATACTGCAGGGGCTGACGGTATCAACTGAGGTCCCAACAGCAGCCTGCACCAACATACATCTATTAAGATGATAAAATAATTTTAAGTCTCTAAGCTTTAATAATTTAACAATTTTAAGTATCTAAGAGTAGATAACTAGAACGGTCTTTAAAAAGTTCCAACACATTTGATATACTTGAAATTTTGTAGAAAGGGGGACAGAATATGTCAAAAGTCACTAACTCTAAAGAATGTACAACAAATAACCCTGTCTCAAGGGAAAAGAACTAAGTGAGCTAGCAGATGGGGGACTTCACTATAAACCTTTTGAAATCTTTTAAATTTTGTGCTTGCTTCCACAAAGTTTAATCTTTTAAACTTTGACTCATGAACAAAGTGATGAAATAATTAAAATACTAAAAGTGATGCATGTTAATGGCACATTACTGATTGTAATGGTTGATACACTGGGTCAACTTGAGAAGTCTAGAAGCTTAACTAAGTAACTGAGCAGTTCTACATCCTAGGGTGTAGAAGGACATGCCCTTATTGCTCTAGGATGTTATTCATTGTGCCAGCTTGAGAAATTCAGAAATTTAACTAAGTGACTCAGCAGGGGTCCAGGGTTCTCACCTGTAAATATCCTCATCCTGTGCAAGAGGAGGGCACTAAGATGCTGTAAGTAATACACCCACCCTGGGCAGGTGTGTGTGGGGGGGAAAGCCTGCATACAATACAGGGGAGGAAAAGAGGCTTGTTCTTCCATTTTGCTCTTGCTGCTTTTGCTGTCTTCTGCCGCCATAAACTGCTGCCCCTCTGCCATGCCACCCTCGTTTGGAGTCAGCTGATTACATACTGAAACCTCTACAAACTGTGAGATAAATAAACCTTTCCTTCCTTAATTTTGGGTGTCAGGTATTTGGTCTCAGCAAGAGACAAAAGTAATCAACACACTGATACTAACTTAGGAATATGGAATTTAGGGCAATTTGGATTAAAAATGGCAGAGCAGAGACTGGCAGCAAAACACTGTACAGCCCTTCCAGGAGCTGGAATCAAGATACCTAGGAAACAACTTGGTGAAGAGAAAAGCAGAACTCTAGGAATTAAAGCAGGAGATGACAGAAAAACTAGAAATTACAGAGCCTGGAGAAATGGCACATAATACAGAGAAAAGAATGCAGTGTGGAGGAAAGTTCACCACTGCTCCCAGTAAGGGGGACCTGAGAGGGCCAGCAGCTCCAGGGAGACAAGCGGACTGGGCTGGCAGCACTAACTAGCCAAGAAAAATCCATGGTTACTGTAAACTGCACAAACAGCATGGAGTAGTACGGCTAGAGTTGAAAAATCCACTGCAGCGCCTGGTATACTTGAGAGGTTTAATAGCCACTTTGCAGAGAGGTTAACTGTTTAAGACTGAACCACAGAACTATACTTTAGGGTTTCCAGTGTCTCCCACAGTGACTGGGTGGGAGATGGTCACAATAAACAGCAGCAGAGAAGGGAGCAAGCTAAACAGTAGATCATCCCTGAAAAGTTTAAGTTTAGGAAGAAAGGCCCCACCCACCACGGTGAGACGCCAGGTGAGTCCCACGCTCACATGCGGCTTTAAGAAGAGCCTGGGTCTCAAAGTGCTGGCAGTAAGTCCAGTGGCCAGTTTGAATCCCCACCCTGAGGCCTACATGAACTACAAAACTCAGGGTCTGTTTGCTCTGCCAATCTACCAACATGAGCAAGGAACAGGATGGCAGCAAAAACCCAAAGGCCATAAAGCCAGGAGGGAAAGCTGTGCCTTGAGAAAATACAGGGGAGACAAACTGGGAACCGCTGGTGTAACCACAGCCTTAAAGAGACACCACTGACCTAGCACACCCAGCAGGAAAGGCAGGGCAGGGCGTAGCATCCACAGACAAAACACGAGCCTGGGAACAAAAATGGATCTTCACACTGACTATCTCTACCTCAACACTGCAGACCCTGGAAAGAAATCACTCACTGAAAAACAAAGAGAAATTTTTTTTTGACTCATTTTTCCCCCCTCTTTGGTATTTGTTTTTGCTTTGTTTTACTTTTTAATTTTGTTGTTTTTCTTATTGTTGTGGGTTTTTAAATTTCTTTTCTGGTACTTTTAGCAATTCTATTAATTTTTTTTTACTTCTTAATAGGATTTGTTGTATCACTTTTCTCTGCTCATCTTCCTTATTCTTCGAGATAGGGCCTCACTATGTAATTCAGGCTGTCTTTAAACTCAATGAGATCCTCCTGCCTCAGCCTCCCAAGTGCTGGAATTATGCACAGTGTTAATATGCCCGGCCAGCAGACCACCTACCTTAATGTTCAAGTTTTACTTCTTTCTTTCTCCTATTCCCCATCACCTCTATCTTTACCAGTATAACTGCTAAACTTCATTAATCTTTAGATATTTAGTTAACTCTATGCTATTATACTTTTTTGTTAGTGAACATGCAGTCGTTGCATTTAGTAGTATTTACTGTATGCCAATAATTAGGTTTGTCTTTGTGTCTATACTATTCTTATAGGTCTCTTTTCTATGGTTAAGGATGGTACTGTGGTAGCTTTTATTGGTTTTTATGGTCTATTAATATCCAGATTGCTTTCAACTCCATTATTGTTGACTTTGCTATTGCCAGGGTGACACAGCTGTTGCTATTACCTGGTTTATATTGTATGCCAGTATCTAGTTTGTCTCTGGGTCAACAATACCATGGTTCATTTCCAGTGAAATGTATGCTGGCCTAATTACACTGCACCCTCCCCTCCAATATTAACAGAGGTGGGGAGATCTGAGGACACAGACAAAGGCCCATAGTTAGCCATGCCCAGAGTGCATCACTGAAAAGCAGACACTAACTTAAAGAGATCTCTGTACTACCATCTTTCACTGACAATCTACCAGCAAACCTTGGCAAAAAGAAACAAAGATGAGACCAGGCAACAAAAACAAAATGCCTCTAAAAACTCCCAACTCACCCAAAGCTGATCCATCCATGGGACATCAATGGGGAAGAAATCAAAAGTCAAACAGCTGAGTTACACGAAATAATAGAAGAGGGAAAAAAAAGATCAGTAAGGTGCTTTGTGAGCTCAAAGACGATAGAAGATTAAAACACTGAGCTTACAGACAACAGTAACAAAAAGCTAGCCGAGTTAAACAAAATGATACAAGACATGAATGATCGCTTTAGCTAAGAATTAGAGAGTCCAGGAAAAGGTTCAAAAACAAATCCAGATTTAAAATTCTATTTAAAGTAAGGGTAACAGAAGTGACCAGAGTCAGAAGTAGAAAAACAGGATTAGTGAATGTGACCATACACTCCGAAATACCTTAAAAACAAGAGAATGTAAAAAATTGATCCAAATGCTAGATGTCACAGACCCATCCAATATTAACTGGAAGTTTGAAAAATCAGAAGACAGCACAAGTAGCATAACAAATTGTTCACAAAAGTAGCAGAAAAATTTCCAAATATGGAGAAAGAACATACAGGTAAAGTGAGGCACAACAGAACTCCAAATAGCCACTATCAGGAAAGAACTCCACACATCATAGATAAAATCTCAGCAGAATCTTAAAAACTGTTAGGGCAAAGCAACACACTACTTATTAAGGTATGCCCATTAGAATTACAGCAGACAACAAAAACCTTAAAGGCCAGTGTACCAAGCCCTAAAACAAAATAACTTCCAACCCAGACTGATCTATCCTGTAAAACTATCTTTCAAAATCAAGAGAGAGAATTAAGGTCTTTTCCTGGCACCTTAAGAATTTAGGACCACAAAAACAACACTCCAAAAACTTCAAGGATATCAGAGAAAGGGGCAACGTCTATGGCCATACCACCCTGAACGCGCCTGATCTCATCTGACATAGAAAGAGGCAACAAAGCCAACAATGCCAAAAAGGTTAATGGAATGAATAACTACATTAAGCAAGGTGAACAGTTAACACATTAAGAGGGCCGAAATTCGTGTATGTCTCAGTGTGCTGCTGAGAGGCTCTGATTTGGATTCAATTGTTCCCAGTCAGCTTGAACCACTGGCGGCATATATATGCATGACTGTCTCATTAGGTCACTTGTACTGCTTCTCAGGGGGTCCTTGATTACAACAAAGCAAAGAAAGGCAGTGATTTAGCAGACCAGATGTTATCGTATTATAGTCCCTATGGAAAACATTAAAATGGTATAAAAAAAATTGTAATACACCTAAATTTGTGTTGCAGTTTTAAATGTATAGAGATGTTCCTCATTTAGGGACCAAGTCCCTATGCTGTTCAGTGAATTAGTCACTAAATGAGGAACTGTATACACTTTGCCTTTATTTGTATAATTCTTACATGCAGTACTGTAATGTATAACAGAACATAAAACTACAGTACTGTACAACACAATCAGCCAAAATCACAGTACTGTACTGTAGAAGAAGCCAACACAGGACACACTGCTGCTCACATTTTTCCATCACACACCTCCAAGTGGTAGGTTGTAAGTTAAACAGGTAGATGGTTAATCGAGTATTTATATTATACTTATCATCAATGGGGAACTTGTAAGACTTCCATGTTAAAATTTAGAGAATTAATTATTAATAAACTACTAAGAATGTTAATTTCTTTTAATGAAATATATCTGATTACTGTAATACTTTTTAAATTGGTATGAATATTATTAATACAGTAAAAGCTTGGATTGTAACTTGTTCTGTGAGTGTTCCGCAAGAGAAATAAACATTTCTAATAAATCTTAACTTGATAAATGAGCAGTCTTGCAATAGTAGTTCAGGATGTCAAATGTCACATGATCAAAACTGAGCCAATGGTTCCCCCTTTCTCTCTCTGTCTTTGTGGGTTTGTGGGTGAGGAGATCTCTTCTGCAAAGGAGGAGGACAAAAAGGCAGAGAAATCCCTTTTTTCAAACGTGATTAGGGAGATATATACACAATGTGAGACAGTACATCATCTTGTAGGAAAGTACCACCCAAGTAAGGACATAGCAGCATGAGCAATGGATCTGTTTAACAATACAATGGCACATTTCTATGAAATCCTTAAAAGAAGCAAAAGCTCAAGCATCACTGGGTAGGTTCCTTCTTAAAAGATGCATGCAAGGAAAAAGATTCCATTGAGTCAGACAGCAGTGATTCCCTCAGTGATAGTGAAAGCTGTCCTATACAATAACCCTCCTCTCAGCTGTCTACCTCACACCAGCCACAAAGGTTTTCAAAGGTAAGTGCGGGTCAATGTTTATTTTTCTTTATATTTTGTATTACATTACAGTATAGTAATCATTTTTATATGAATATTTTTGGGTTGTGGAATGAATCATCTGAGTTTCCATTATTTCTTCTAGGGAAATTCACTTTAATATGCAAGTAATGGGGCCAGGGATTCACCTCAGGGGTACAGTGTCTGCCTGGCAAGTGTAAGGTCCTGAATTCAATTCCCGGTACCACCCCCCAAATTAAATATGCTAGCACTTTGGACTACAAGCACATTTCCAGAATGAATTACGCTTGCAATCCAAGGTTTGAGTGTATTTATATTTGGGCAATAATTAACTCAAATTCAAGCAACTAATTATATTTGGTCCATTTATAGATTTTTAAATTAATTTTACAAGTAAAAAGACTGATAAAAGTGATTAGACAGAACCATTTGTACCACCAACAGTACAAGGCACCTGCTGGGACAACCATAAATACAACACACACCAATGGGTCAGGCTGGCAGTAAGATACATATTTGTTTTTTAAGTCAGGGTCTCATATAGTTCAGACTGGCCTTGAACACATAGTATTCATGGAATTACAGGCATGTATTACCACACCTGTCCAGGGAAGGTGTTAAGAAGTTTAAAAAAAAAGGAAGGATTGTCAGGAATTTGAGGCCACCCTGGAATAATACACAGTGAGTACAAGCTAGGGGTACACTGTGAATTCAAGACCCTGTCCAAAAAAGAAAAAAGAGAAGAAAGACAGAGACAGATATGGAGCAAGAGAAAAAGAAGAGAAGGAGGAGACAGGAATGAGCCTGTATCTTTCAGTAGTAACTGTCAACATGAATGGTCTCAATTCCCCAATCGAAAGACACAAGTTCGCAGACTGGTTGAAAAAACAAAATCCAGTGATACGCTACATACGAAAGACAGTTAATCTTTTCTTTTTTTGGTGGGGGGTCTTTTTGAGACAGGGTCTTGCTATGCAGTTGAGGCTGGCCTCGAGCTCACTTTGTAGCCCAGGCTGGTCTCGAACTCGCAACGATCGTCCTGCCTCAGCCTCCTGAGTGCTGGGATTATAGGCGTGAGCCACTATGCCCAGCCAAGACATTTAATCTTGTAAGCAATTTATAGACTTAAAAAAATATACCTAAGAATGGAAAGTATTTCACGCAACTGGAACTCCAAAACATGCACGAATAGCTATGCTATTTTCAGACAAAGTGGATTTCAAGCAAAAAACTGATCAGAAGAGACAAAGAAGGTCATTAGATATTGGTAAAAAGTGATAACAATTATAAACATACATACACCAAACACTGGTGCATCCAACATCATAAAAAAACACCACTGGACACAAAACATTAGAAACATCAATACAATTATAGTAAGGCATCTCAATATTTCACTGTGATACATAACCTAGACAAAAACCAACAAATAACAAGTTGAACTACACTTCTCAACAAATAAACTTAACAATTATCTACAGAGTGTTCCACCCAAGAACAGAATATACATTCTTCTCAGGTGCACATGCAACTTTGTCCAAAATAGACAACATACAAGCTATACAGCATGCTTAACTAAATACCAAAGAATCAAAATTATCCCATATATATATATTATCAGATTCATATATTATCAGATTGAGAGCAATGAGACTAGAGATGAATGGACAAAAGAAAACCACAGAAATTATGTGAAAAGATGGAAATTTACAGAACTACAGAATAATCAGTGGGCTATAGAAGAAATCAAGAAATTTGTTCTCGTATCAGAACTTGTGGGACACAATGAAAGCACTCGTAAGAGAGGATCTGAGCTGTGAATGCCCACATCAGAAAAACAGAGCAAGCCTAAATGAATAACCTAAAGATACACCCCAAGGTCCTAGGACAACAAAAACTATCCATATTGAAAGCCTAGTACAAGGAAGGAACTTGAACTTAATGAAATTGAGACTAAAAACCAATACAAAAAATCATGATTCAAAGAGCTGACTCTTCAAAAGAATCAACAAAACAGATAAACCCTTAGCCTTTTTTAACAAGGAAAGATATAAAAGGACCTTATCTCAATGTGATAAAAACTATTTTGACAAACCTACTGTCAACATATTAACTGGGAAATCAGGAAGGATGTCCAATATCACCATCCCTATTCAGAAATAGTACTCATAACATTAGCCAGAGCAAGGTGGCAAGAGAGACAAAATAAACATGTATGCATATTAAAAAATTGTGAAATTATTATTTGTAGATGACATGATCCTCTATATAGAAGACCCAAAAACTCCACCAAAAGACACCTAAAATAATCAAATTTGGCAATGTAGCAAGATACAAAATCAATTTCACATACACTAATAAAGAACTTACCAAGAAAGAAATTAAGCTGGGCATGGCAGTGCATGCCTGTCCCAGGAACTTGGGAGGCTGAGGCAGGAAGATGGCTGGGAATTTGTAGCCAGCCTGGGCTACATAATGAGTTCAAGGCCAGCCTGAACTACATACTAAGACCTAGGCAGAAGGGAGAAGCAGGGAGGGAGAAGGCAGAAGGGGGAAAGGAGGAGGGGGAAGGGGGAAGGGAGAGAGAAAGAGACACAGACACAGACAAGAGACAAAGAGAAAATGAATGAATCTGATTTGAAAAGAGAGAGATTATGAAAACAGTATCATTCACACAAGCATCATCAAAAAAAAAATTAAATACTGTACTAGGAATTAACCTAACCAAGAAAGTGAAAGATCTCTACAACAAAATCTACAGTAATCTAAAAAAGGAGATTGGTTTGCCCCATGACAGTATTATAGCCAATGAGGTTTATCCAAGGCATGTTTACTGCTAACTGAAAAAGGAGATCTACGAGGACATCAGAAAATGGAAAGATATGCCCTGTTCATGGATAGGAGAACCTACATTGCCAAAATGGCCAAAAGTCCATTCCAAAAGCCACATACAGATTTAATGCAATCCTAATCAAAACAATAGCATTCCTTACACAAACAGAAACAATACTCCTAAAATTTATATGGAAGGGGAAGAGACCCAGAACAGCAAAAGCAATCCTAGGCAATAGGAGAAACCATAAGGAATTAAAATCCCAGATTTCAAGTTATATTACATAACTATAGTGATAAAAGCAACATGGAGCTGGGCATGGTGGCACATGCCTGCAATCCCAGCACTCAGGAGACTGAGACAGGAGGACTGCTGTGAGTTCAAGTTTAGCCTGTGCTACAAAGTGAGCTCAAGGCCAGCCTGAACTGTACAGTGAGACCCTGTCTCAAAAAGATCCCCCCCCACCAAAAAAAAGCACAACATGGTGCTGGCATGAAAACGGCCATAGGGATCAATGAAACAGAGCAGACAATGCAGAAAGAAGCCCAGGTACACTCAGCCATCTGAGCTTTGACAGAAAGGTCAAAAATTACGCTGGAGGAAAGACAGCCTCTTTAATAAATGATGCTGACAAAACTGGCTGTTCACATAGAAAAGACTATCTCAAACATTTGTATCTCTGACCATATACTAAAACCAAAACGGATCAAACATTTAAATATTAAAAACACAGCCAGGCATGGTGGTACATGCTAAAAGTTTGAGGTCAGCCTGAACTACTACAGATACACTGTCTTAAAAAAATAAAAATGAAAAATAAATACAATCTGCTGAAAGATAAAGATAAAACTAAATATTTACTAAACTAGTCTCCCTAGACTGTTCAGGCTGACCTCAAACTCACACTCATTCTATTTCAGCACTCCCATTCCCACTGGGAGTATAGGTGTGTGCCACCATGTCCCATAAGGTAAAAACTCTGAGACATAGGCAAGGACTTTATGAACAAATCCCAACTGTGTTAGAAACAGTATCAAGCAAGAATCAACAAATGGAATCAAATCAAATATAAAAGTTTTGGTACAGCAAAGGAAATAACCAACACAGTGAAGAAAGAAGCTATGTAACAGGGAGAATTTTACCAGATACTCCTAAGATAGAGCACTAATATCCAGAATATATGTAGAATTTTAAAAAATTAGACTTCCCAAATGTAAAAGCCCAATCAAAAAAGAGACACATGAATGAGTACAGATGAAGTATAAACGGCCAATAAGTAGAGGAAAAAAATGATCAACATCTCTGATCATTCTGAAACAGGTAAATTAAAACAACCCAGAGATTCTTATTCTCGAGTTTATGGACATGAACAAAATGCAGACAAACTTACATCTGAGAAGAATGTGTGTTCTGCTGTTGTAGGGTGGAATATCCTGTAGATATCTACTAAGTTCTTTTGTTCAAAGATTTGGTTCAGTTCTGATATTTCTTTGTTGTACTTTTGTGTAACTGACCTATGTATTTGCGACAGTGGGCTACTGAGAACTTCCAATACAACTGTATTAGTGCTTACTTGATTTTTCATGCTGTTATTATTTGTTTTATATAGTTGGGTGTGCTGGCATTTGGTGCATATGATTATTAATCTCTTCCTCTTAGACTGTTTTCCCTTAACAAGGATGTAGTTACTAACATTTTTTGTCTCCTCTGATCAGTCTTGGCTTGAAATCTACTTTGTCTGCAATAGAATAGCTACCCCTGCTTTTTTTTAGGTTCTTTTCTCAGGGAGTGTTGTTTTTCATGCTCTGCCTTTCAGTCTATGAATTTTTCTTCAGTTAAATGTGTTCCTTATATGAAGCACATTGTTAGAGATTATTTCTTGATCCACTCTGCCAATCTGTTTGTCTGGTGAATTGAGACCATATACATTGATGCTCATAACTGTTATGTATTGATTTATTTTTGTCATATAATGAAAAATCAGGACATAGCACAAATGATATAAAAAAAACTGTTCACAGATGTCATGGTAGAAAAGTTCCCTGGCAGAGAAAAACTATCTGACAAATACAGGTAAGTGAGGCATATAGAACTTCAATTAGCCACAATTAAAAAAACAAAACAAAACAAAACACCCCCAGGTGTATTGCAGTCAAGATTCCGCAAATTCAGCACATCAATAGAACCTTAAAAGCTGTTAGGCAAAAGAAATAAATCCCCTATAAAGGAAAGCCCATCAGCATCACAGCTGACTTCTCAGTACAAATCCTCAAGTCATAGCTTGGAGTGAAGTACTTCAAGTTCCAAAGGAAAACAACCTACAACCCAGACTGATACATACTACAAAACTATCTTTCAAAACTGATGGAGAAATACGATACTTCCATGACAAAGAACATCTGAGGATATGTATGACCACCAAACCAGCAGTTCAAAATGGTCTGAAGGACATTTTACAAAGAGGTAACAAGGACCACAACTCCATGAACCCCAGAAGAAGGACTCTAACAGGCCAGGCAAACAGCTAAACAGAGAGATGGGGGGATGGGGGAATGAGCAGGAGCCAACAAAAGGAAAATAATATGACAAGGATAAGTCAATACAGTTATAACCATCAGTATTACTGGTCTCAATTCACCAATCAAAAGACACAAATTGGCAGAATGGATCAAGAAATAAGATCCAACTGGGTATTGTGGCACACACCATGCACTCAAGAGGCTGAGACAGGAGGGCAGCTGTTGAGTTTGAGGCCAGCCTGGGCTACAAAGTGAGCTCAAGGCTAGCCTGAATTGCATAGTGAGACCCTCAAAAAGAACCCCCCCCCCCGCAAGAAAAAAAAACTCCAAATAAGATCCAATGATATGCTGCACATAACAAACATTTAATTCAAAAGGAAATTCACAGACTGAAAGTCAAAGGATTGAAAACAATATTCCATGTGACAGGAACACAGAAAAAAAGCAGAGGTAGTTACTCTATTTGCAGGCAAAGTGAATTTCAAGCCAACACTGATTGAGAGAGATAAAGAAGGTCACTATATCCTTGTAAAGGGAACATCCAAAAGAAGAGATATCATAAATACATATGCAACAAATACCAGCACACCCAACTATGTAAAACAAATATTAATAGTCTTAAAATCAAGTAAGTACTAATACATTTATATTGGGGGATCTCAAAACCCCACTATCATAAAGACAGATCTAGACAAAAAAAAAAAAACCAACAATGAAATACTGCAACTGAACCAAACTTTTGAACAAATGAGCTTAGTAGATGTCTACACAGTAATCCACCCAACAACATCAGAAATACACATTCTTCTCAGCTGCACATGGGACGTTCTCCAAAACAGACCACATACTATCTCATAGAACATAGTTAAATAAATACAAAGGAATCAAAATTATCCCATGCATGATCAGATTATAGTGTAATGAAACTGGAAATTAATAGCAAAAGAAATCCCAAGGACTTCACAAACATATAGAAATTAAATAGCACCCTCCTGAACAACCAACAGGTCACAGACAAAATTAAAGAAGGAATTAGAAAGTTTCTACAATTAAGTGATAACAATACAACATACTTGGACTTATGGGACACAATGAAAGCAGTCCTAAGAGGGAAATTTATAGCAGTGAATACCCCTATCAGGAAAACAGAGCAGGCACAAATGAACTACTTAATGGTGAACCTCAAACTTCTAGAAAAAGAACAGGCCAAGCCAAAAGCTCCTTTGAGGGAGGAAATTTTAAAGATCAGAGCAGAAATTAACACACTGGAGTCTAAAAAAATACGAAGAATCAGTGAATTGAAGAGCTGGTTCTTTGGAAGATTAAATAAAATCGACAAACCCTTAGCCAACTTTATCAACAAAAAGGAAAGACTCAAATCCATGCAATTAGGAATAAAAAGGGTAAAATCACAACAGACCCCACAGAAATCCAGAAGATCATTTATATCTACTTTAAAAATTTATACTGTAGTCTACAGCCATACCACCCTGAACGTGCCCCGTCTTGTCTGATCTTGGAAGCTAAGCAGGATAGGGCCTGGTTAGTACTTGGATGGGAAAATTTATATTCTAATCAGATGGAAAATGCAGAAGAAATGAACAGACACCTAGATACACATTAATTACCAAAGCTGAATTTAGAAGATATAAACATCCTAAATAAACCAGTATCAACCAATGAAATCAAAGATATAATTAAAAACCTACCAACAAAGAAAAGCCCTGAGGAATTCACTGCTGAATTCTGCAAGAAATTTAGAGAAGACTTAACACCACTTCTCAAACTTTAATGAAACTGAAGGGAAGTAATACTCCAAATTCATTCCTAGAAGCAAGCATTATGTTAATTACAAAACTGGAGAAGGACCCAACTAAGAAAAAGAATTACAGGTCAATCTCCCTCATGAACATAGATGCAAAATTCCTCAATAAGAGCAAGTGATACAGCTCAGTGGCACAGCACCTGCCTGGCAAGTGCAAGGTCCTGAGTTGGATTTCCAGTACAAAAAACTAGCAAATGAACAAACAAACAACCTATTTAATAAAAATCCTCAATAAGATACTGGCAAACAAATGCAGCAAATCATCAAGAAGGTTATACACCATGATCAGATGGGATTCATATCAGGGATTCAGGAATGGCTCAACATATGTAAATCAATAAATATAATACACCATATTAACAGAGCCAAGAGCAAAAATCATATGATCATCTCAATAGATGCAGAAAAAGCTTTTGACAAAGTCCAGTACCCATCCATGGTAAAAACCCTACAGAAAATTGGAATAGATGGTCTTTATCTCAATCTGATAAAAGCCATCTATGACAAACCAACAGCCAACATCATACTAAATGGACAAACATGAAATCTTTTGCTCTAATAGCAGGAACAAGACAAGGATGACCACTATCTCCATTCTTATTCAACACAGTTCTGGAAACTTTAACCAGAGCAATTAGACAAGAGAAATAAAAGGAATATGGATAGGAAAGGAAGAAGTGAAATTATCACTATTTGCAAATGATATGATACTTTACATGGAAGATCCCAAAACCTCCACAAGAACTAGAAGAGACCTAGAGTAGAAAAGGCAATTCTGGGCAACAAAGGTAAGGCGGGGGTATCACAATCACTGACTTGAAACTATACTATAAAGCTATGGTGATAGAAATAGTGTGGTATTGGCAAGCACAACAACTTGGGCTGGGAAGCTGGGCATAGTGGCACATGCCTGTAATCCCAGAACTCAGGAGACTATGGCAGGAGGATTGTTGTGAGTTCAAGACCAGCCTGGGCTACAAAGTGAGCTTAAGGCCAGCCTGAACTGCCTATCAAGACTCTATCTCAAAAAGACCAAAACAAACAAACAAACAACAACAAAAAAACACACCAACTTGGGCTGGGGGTGTAGCTCAGTGGCACAGTGCCTGCCTGGCAAGCTCAAAGCCCTGAGTTCTATTTCCAGTACTAAAAAAGGAAACAGTAAAAAAAGACACACATACACACAAAAAAAAACCCCTTAAAAATAACAACAAAGAAACCGAAATAAACAGACTTGAAGATTAATGGAACAGACTAAAAGATGGAGAAACAACTCCACATATACTCAGCCACCGCATCTTTGACAAAAGAGCCAAATACAGACACTGGAAGGAAGACAGCCTCTTTAATAAATGGTACTGGAAAAAATGGCTCTGCACATGCCCAAGATTAAAACTGGACCCATTATCTTTCACTATGCACTAAGCTAAATTCTAAATGGATCAAAGATCTAAATATTAAAACAGAGGGGCTGGGGATTTAGCTCAGCGGCAAAAGCGCCTGCCTGGCAAGCGCAAGGTCGTGAGTTCGGTTCCCGGTACCGGAGAAAAACCAAAAAACCAAAAAAAAAATAAAAAATAAAACAGAAACATTGAATCTGCTGAAAGGCACACTGGTGTAGGCAAAAACTTTATGAATAAAACCCTGATGTACAGGGGAACTATCACAAAAAAAATCAACAACTGGGATCTCATCTTAATAAAAAGCTATTGCACAACAAGAGAAACTACCAACAGAGTGAAGAGACAACCCACAATATAGGAAAAAATGTTTGTCCACTATTCCTCAAACGATTAGTATTGAGAATGTATAAAGAACTCAAAAAAAATCAGACCTCCCAGCTGGGCATGGCGGCGCACACCTGTAATCCCAGCACTTGGGAGTCTGAGGCAACAGGATCCTTGCGGGTTCAAGGCCAGCCTGGGCTACAAAGTGAGCTCAAGGTCAGCCTGAACTGCCTAGTGAGACCCTGTCTCAAAAAGACAAAAATCAGACCTCCCAAACTTAAACACCCAATCCAAAAATGGGCACCTGAGATGAATATATACTTCTCAGATGAAGAAATACAAATAGCAAATAAATGTATGTTCAACATCACTGATCATTTGAGAAATACAAATTAAAGCAACACAGATTCTATCTCACTCTGGAAAGAATGGCTATTATCAAGAAATCAACCAAGAACAAATGCTGGAGGGGCTGTGGTGAAAAAGGAACCCTTCTCCACTGTTGGGAGTGTAGACTGGTGCAACCACTGTGGAAAACAGTCTGGAGATTCCTCAAAAAACTAGGATTGAAGATTCCATTTGATCTAGCTATTCCCCTTTTGGGTATCTTTCCAGAAGAATTAAAAACATCGTATCACAGTGATATATGTGCATGCATGTTTACAGCAGAACAATTTGTAATAGCTACAGCTGGAAACAACCCAAATGTCCATTAACTGAGGAATGGATAAAAGAGACGTGGTCTTTTTATATAATGGAGTATTACTCAGCCACAAAGGATAAACTGCAGATTTTTATAGCTAATGGATGCAACTTTGACCATGCTCATAAGTGAAATAAACCAGATGCACATGTGTAAACCTCATATTGTCTCCCTCGTGTGAGAAGCTGAAAAGGTAAATAAGATCCAAAATGTACAAGAGATATTGGGAAATGTGAAGCAACATCAAAAGGAAAGAGAAACTGCAATGAGGGAATGGGGAAAAGGGAAAAGCTAAATAAATAAATAAACACACACACACACACACACACACACACACAAAAGATAGTTATACTACTAATTTCTCTTAGTTCATTAAAAAGAAAGGTTTGTGCTAACACTGGACAATTTAATGCCTGATATTCTGTACTCTAATTTAAAATTAACAGTATGCAATGTATTAACTATTGTTATCCCCCTATGATCTTGATTTGAAATTTTTTTTCTCTTTAAAAAAGGGGGGGGGGGCTGGGGATTTAGCCCAGCAAGCACAAGGTCATGAGTTCGATCCGGGTACTGGAAAACAAACAAAAGGTATAGTTCCTGAGACAGGAGAGGTCCTGAATGGGTTGTCCTACGCTTTCGACTGAACCAAGGGTATAGCACTTTTTTTTTTTTTTTTTGGTTTTTCTCCGGTACCGGGAACCAAACTCACGACCTTGCGCTTGCCAGGCAGGCGCTTTTGCCGCTGAGCTAAATCCCCAGCCCTATAGCACATTTAAAGCCAAGTGCTCTGCCTTTTTGCTACAACCTCAACTCGAAAAAAATTTTCCCACCACTATAACCCCTATCTATTATTATTTAAAACCAACTATCCTGTATGTACTTCCCACAAGGTCAACTGTCTGGAAATTTTTTTTTGGTCTTTTTGAGACAGGGTCTCACCTATGCAGTTCAGGCTATCCTTGAACTTACTTTGTAGACCATGCTGGCCTCAAAATCACAAAGATCCCCCTACCTCAGTCTCTACAGTGCTGGGATTACACGTGTGCGCCACCATACCCAGCTGAAAATTTTAAGTATTCAGAACAGATGGAACCAGAAAGCTAACAAAAGTGGACTGAATGTACCTTCAATAGAGCTCACAAAGTCCACACACTAAAGCTTATGCATATTTACATTTCTTCACAATGCAAGAGAATACTTTTTGTTTTTATGTACATCTGCTTTTGGAGATATATAAAATAAATAAAAATACATAAGAATTACATAAAAATAAAATAAACAGGAACCAGTTGCACTTGGGAGATCTAAGCTTCCTTTAGAAAGTTCAAGACCAGGGCTGGGAATATAGCTCAGCGGCACAAGCGCCTGCCTGGCTAGCGCAAGGTCCTGAGCTCAATTCTCAGTACCAAAAAAGAAGGACCAGTTTGTATTACACAGTGAGATCCTCTCTCACACTGCACCCGCCTAAAGTCATATGGCACTTTAATATATACATACTACCAGATTAAAATGTTTACTCAATTATCTTTCCCATGCTAAACCAAGAGGTCATCTTTGATTCCTAGCTCTACAGTTTTAGGAGTTTGGTAAATTTGATGAATGTATGAATTTTAGATGGTTTAGTAATAGTATTTCTTAGTGTACAACAGAATAAAAGCAGATTAGTGAATCAAGAGGCAAAATTATTTTATCAAAGAGCTTTAAATATCTGAACAGCACAGGTGGGCATCAACTAAATAAAGATAAGCTGATGCTCATAACTTATTCCTTGAAATAAATTTTAAATTGTATTGACTGTCTTACTTAATGTAGAGAAGACCAAGCCTACTCTCTACTCACAGGAATGTTTGCCCCCAGCACCACAAAATAAATATAAATAGATAAGGAAATTAGAGAATGACAGACCATACTGAAAGATCATCTCTTTAGGTCTTAAGTGGTAAAACTTGACATGAAATACTCTACCAATTTCTGAGACATCTGATAGGAGTTATCACTCCACAGATATATGATCTCTAGGAGTAAATGATATTTGCATAAAGATAATATTCTATTTATAAAATGACTAACTTCCCCAAAATTTAACTCTATCAGTAAGTGTAAGGAGTATTAAAAAATATTTTTCTCCAGAATCAAAAACCTTGTGCCAGTCACCAGTCTCTGGTCTTCGGGCCTTCTGAAAGTAACTTTCACAGTCTTATTGTGTCCGTTCACAATAACCCAGCCTGTACTGTTGGGTGTATGTAAAATATTTTTTTCCATTTCCCTCGTACTTTTACTTGGCTGAAATTTGCTCTGCAGAGCCTGTTTCTTCCTACCTCTAAATAAATGGGAAACTTTGCCGCCATTAAAAAACTTAAAAAAAAAAACAGGCAGATTAAAAAAGATACATGGCACATTAAATACATAGGCTACCCTTCAACAATTCTTTCTAAAGACTAACAAGACTAACAGAAAGCTTTCTGCTGCTGTGAAAACATGAGTTATTCAAATTTAATTTTTTGGCCGGACTTTTTTCTCACTAGGAAAAATTTTATTTTCCTCCCTAGCTTCATTAAGATAAACTGACAAGTAAAAATTATATATATTTATGACATACAGAGTCATGTTTTCATATATGCACACACTGCTTTAAGTCAGCTACACTGTGTTGTGTGCCAATTAAAGTAAACAATTAAAATTTAAGATAATTATCATATCTATTACCTCAAATACTGTTTTTCCCCCAGTACTGGGATTGAACCCCAGGCTTTTCTAAATTTGGGAGCAGAGAGAGGAAAGAATAAAAACAAAAATAAAAACGCACCCTGGAGGCCACAAGTTGGGTTACTGTGAGGAAAAGCCACGGTAGCCCTTTTAACTTTTTATTTTGATTTTTTTGTTTATTTTTTGAGATAAGGTCTTGTTATGTAGTTCAGGTTGGCTTGAAATCACTATGTAGCTGAGGCTGGCTTCAAATTTGTGGCAATCCTTCGGCCTCAGCCTCCTAAGTGCTGGGATTACAGGTATGTGCTACCACACCTGGCCTATTTTTTTGTTTTAAGACAGTCTCGCTAAGTCATTAAGCTGTGCAGGCTGGGCTCGAACTGGCAATCATCCTGCCTTAACCTCAAGAACCCTGGCAATGTGCATGCAAAAATAAAGTGCTGAAATTGCAAGCATGTATATATACAATTATACCCAGCTTATCACTTACCCTTTAATTGTGAGAACATTTATATCTTAGTAATATTCAAGTATACATTACTATTTCTAATTACCAGAACAACTTTAATGTCTGCATACATGTAACTGAGTAGTTTCTTGGCTTTTTGTTTTTTTTTGAGACAGGATCTTTCTATGTATTTCAGGCTTTCCTTGAACTCATGTAGCCCAGGTTAGCCTTGACCTCAGGTGATCCTCTAGAGCCTCCTGCAGCTGTGTAATTTCTTTCCTTGAAAAAACTTCTAACAACTCAACTGATATAACATGTTTAAGGCAATATACATGACTATCCATATCTGTGAAAGTCAAGAGATTGGGGAGATTAGTGAGAATTTGCCAGACAGTATTTTAAGAACTTGGTTGTTTATGATTATACTATCTACTTGAATGAATTTGCACACTTTTAGAAAGGATGAGAATTAGGAAGTATTACAAATCTTTTACTTTGAAAGTAAATTCTTGGCCTAATACTCTTTAAAATTCCCTGATTTGTAAGTGAATTTTCTAAAATCCTAAATCAAATTCTATGCACTAAATACCCACCATTCCAAAATATCAATAGTTGTTTTACGATAAAAATGACTCAGAAAAAATTAACACTAGTGGTTATACTACCTAACACTTAATAAATGCTCTATTTACTTATTTATTTTTGAGACAGGGTTTCACTATGTAGTTCAGGCTGGCCTGGAACTCACAGCGATCTTCCTGCCTCAGCTTTCAAGTGCTGGGATTACAGGGTGGGATTTATGTGTGCCACCATGCCCAGCCTAAGCATTTTATTCTGTGTTAATAAGAACTTTATATGTACTACTCATTTAATTCTTTCAAAAAAACCTTTTAAATTAGGTAGTTAGTTCTATTTCATATTTTTTTTTTTTTTTTTTTTTTTTTTTTTGGTTTTTCTCTGGTACCGGGAACCGAACTCACGACCTTGCGCTTGCCAGGCAGGCACTTTTGCCGCTGAGCTAAATCCCCAGCCCTCTATTTCATATTAAGAGGAAAATAAACCTGCATGTGACTTACACCCAGCTAGTATATGCTGGAGCTAGGATTTGAGGTAATATATTGTGCTAAAAATAACTCTGAAGTCTTACTTTTCTCAATTTTAACAAAATTTTTCCCTATTAGATGTTTTAAAAGAAAAATAAGCTGGGCCTCTTAGTATACACTTCTAATCCCAGCTACTTGGGAGGCTGAGCTAAGAATATCAAGTTCAAGGCCAGCCTAGGCAAATTAGTGAGACTCTGTCTCCAAATTGGGGAGCTGAGGATATATACAGGTTAGTAGTAAAACACTTGCCTAGCATGCTTGAGGCCGAGTTCAATCCTCAGTAGTATTTAACAGAAACAAAGAAATTATGCTAACCACTTAAGAGAAAAACATAAATGTTACAAGCACCACTCTCAGTATTTTTTTTGTTTTGTTTTGTTTTTCCAGTACCGGGAATCGAAGTCATGACCTTGCACTTGCCAGGCAGGCACTGTGCCGCTGAGCTAAATCCCCAGCCCTTCTACTCAGTATTAATAATTATTGATAACAACTTAAAAAGGTATTAAGCTTTTTTGTTTTTGTACATCATCAGTCGTTAAATATGTCTAGTGATAAAGAACAGCATTAGGGGCTGGGGATTTAGCTCAGTGGCAAAGTGCCTGCCTGGCAAGCGCAAGGTCATGAGTTCGATTCCCGGTACTGGAAAACAAACAAACAAACAAAAAAAAAACAGCATTGCTATAGATGGCTGAAAATGATACTTCCCAAGTACAGAAAAAGCAGCATATCCTAGAAGGGACAAAGAATGACTAGTAAAAACACACTAGCAGGAATTAGTTCCCACACAGAGATATAGATAATATGTAATTTGAGCAGTACAAAATACTGGTAATTCACAAACTAGAACAGCTGCAGTATTTTAGAAAACCTGTGAAACCCACAGTTCAACAGAAAGAAGGTAGAAGAGGAGGGAAGGAAGGAGAGAGGGGAGCAGGGAGAAAAGAGAGCTGGTCAATTATTCCACTTCTAGGAGAACTACTTTAGTACAAACACACCATTAACTACTGTGAAGACATAAAGCAGCGAATTTTAGCATGCATCAGAACCCAGGGAAGAACCGTTTACATCCAGAATGCAGGCCCTACTCTAGTGTTTTGATTCAGTATGGAAATTTTTACTTTATTAAATTCCTAGAAAATGCAGATGCTTTTGGAACAGGCAATTTCTGAGATCCAGTGTTCTAAACTAAAGCTCAGTAATTACAGCATCAGCCAGGTGTGGTGGCTCACACTTGTAATCTGAAACAAGACCCTGTCTCATAAAAGGAAAACAACAACAGAACATCACAGCAACAGCAAGAGAAATATTATTATGTCCATGTAGTTCCATCATCTAACCTCTAGAGTTGACTAAGACTCTTTTGATTAGTATATACCAAATTAAGGTTGTGGTGTAAAGCATTTCTCTCTAAAAACAAGAAAGAATTAACTCTATGCAATTTTATGCACTGTATAATTTACACTGGGGGTCCATTTGTTCCTAAGTATCATTTAAATGTCTTCTTAAACATTTGCTACTTATGTGTGTTTACTTTGGTTTGAGAGAGTGTCTCACTATATATGCCAGGGTGGGCTTGAACTATGTAGCCCATAGCTGGCTTCAAACTTGTGGCAATCCTTCTGCCTCAGCCTTTGGAGTGCTGGGATTATAGGAGTACGGTACCAAACCAGGCTAGATTTGCTTTTTACAAGACATATTCACTAGACATGTTTACAATTTTCGAGTATTCAAGCCCTATTCATCCAATAAGCACTTACAGAGCAGCTCAGCCCAGAGTTGATGTACCACAATAAAGATGTAACACAACTTCCTGAAACTAATGCTCCTTACTGATCTTTGGGCTAAGTTCAGACAAACAACAGGAACATAAATACGCAGACTTTAAACCTCCACATACAAGCTACAACTCCCCAAAATGCTAAGACTGTCACTGGGCTACCTGGCCTCATCCAGTGTGCTACAGAGTCAAGGGAGTGTGAATAATGGTGAGGCAACAATTCCTAAGTCACCATTTTTAGGAAGAACCACAGGAATTATAGGATGTTAGAGAAGCCACACATTCAAGAATGCGGCATATGATTTCCACCTTAGAACACAACTGAGATGAAAAATTCATTTCAGACCAAATATTACTAGATACATGTAGCCAAGTAACAAAAAGAAAACCCCAAACAAAAAAAACAAAACTACGGCTGAGGGCCGGGGATATAGCTCAGCAGTACAAGCACCTGCCTGGCAAGCACAAAGTCCTGAGTTCGATTCCTGGTACAAACAAATCCCCCCCCAAAAAAAAACTATGTTGAAATGTGGAACAATTGAGCAGGTTCATTTGTTAGATAGTTACTATCGTATCAGGGGAAACAAAAATACAAACAAGATAGCTAACATAATTGTACTACTAATTTCTATTGGTTTACTGAAAGGAATAGTCAGTGAGTAATTTTAAAAAAATGTTTTGGACCAATTTTGCATGCTTCTCTCTGGTAATGTGAACAACTACTTTAAAGATAACAATATACAATATAGGGCCAGGATACAGCTCCGTGGCACAGCACCCGCCTGGCAAGGGCAAAGACTAGCTGTTAGCAGAGAGCATAGAAGTACAGTGCTCATAGTTGTAATCATAACGGTATTCCACGTCTTGAAAAATTAATATGTAATTAGAATACTAAAAAAGCACCCACTAACAGAAACTGTTAAAGTTCCCATTGCAGTTGTTCTAAGCACCCAGATGTAGCTGTACAAGGAGAAAACTGAAGAAAATCTCACACACAGAAATGGAAATCTCAGCTGGGGACAGTGGTGCACACCTGCAATGCCAGATGAGGCTGAGAGGCAAGATCATCACAAATTTGCGGTCAGTCTGCACACCAGTGAGCTCTTGGCTCAAAATTTGTTTATTTACTTATTTATTTTTTGTCTTTTTGAGACAGGGTCCCTATGTAGTTCAGGCTGGCCCTGAGCTTACTTTGTAGCTCAGGTTGGCCTCGAACTTGAAATGATCCTCCTGCTCAGCCTCCCAAGTGCTGGGATCGTAGGTGTGTGCCACCACTCCCGGCTCTCAAAATTTTAAAAAATGAAAATTAAAATAAAGGGCTAGGGATATAGCTCACTGGAAAAATACATCCCTAGCATGAGCAATGCCCCAAGTTCAATCCCTAGTCTGGCAAAATCCAAAAAACCACAAAAAAAAACAAAAAACCTAAAACAATGTTAACTATTTTGTATTGCAAGCATAGATAATTAATATGGAAAATCTTTTGTTTTGACAAGGTCTCATTTCGGAGTTCAGGCTAGCCTTGAACTCACCACATAGCCCAAACTGGCCTAAGACTTGCAGCAATCCTCCTGCTTCAGCTTCCCAAGTGCAGGATTACAGGTATGTGCCTGCACATCTGGCAGAAAATCTTTCTAAAAAATTCATTAATGAAATGTAGACAATCTAAATGGTGTTAAATGGACATTATATGCAATTATATAAATATATATACACACATATACATACCCACACATGTATCAGGAAATAGAGATATGTATAAATTTTTCTTTCACAGATTTGAGTCTTTTTCCATTAGGAAAAACTACACTTAGAATATAATCAGATTATTAAATAAACAAAAATTTTAGTCTTAGGCTCTTGAAAGCTCCCTAGGAATTTAGTTATACTATATCCTATAATATGTATCTCAGAGTTTCCATTATTTTAATATATACTGTGAAAGCGGGGCAGAGTATCAAGTCTCAAATCTTTCTGGCCCAGATATTTAAGCCAGAACTCCTACATACTTTGGGAAATCCTGCTACTGGCAGTCAAGTAGTAGAAGTGGTGGACATGACCTAGCAATCTTTAAAACTCTTATTAAAGGAGTCAGTGGGCTTTGGCCCAAATTGCTTTTAGAGACTGAATCTTTAAAGACAATATTCACTACTATATTAGACAAGACGTATTAAAGAAACTGCAAAGGATATGTAATATATTATACATTAATGTTTTTTTAAAGCCAGGTTTTCTGATTCAAAATAGAAGCTTCATGATATGGACAACTTTGCTGATGCTTAAGCACTATTGAAAAACAAACATTTAAACAATATAACATTAACATGGCGCACAAAAGCAGCTGAAAATAATTGTTATGCTGCTGAGTCTATTTATCTTAAGCATGTTTCCTATGCATGGGGGAAAAAACTGGCAGAAAAACTGTATTATTTACCTTACTAGATGGATTTGAGATTTTGAATTCTCATATGTATTTGTTTATCATTACCCACTAAACACATGTATAACTTTTGCTTCTAAGAGATGAATTCTAAGAAATTGCTACATGACAGTGGGAATAACTGTTTCACGTATTTCAAGACTTTTTGAAAGTATGGAATTAAAAAACAGCCACAAATACCTTTAAAAATATACTGAAGCTTAATTACATATCCCTTACAAAATACTGAATCTTAAACAGGCGTGGTGGTGCACGCCTGTAGCTGCAGTGCTTGGGAGGCTGAGGCAGGAGGACCCCTGCAACTTCAAGCCCAGCCTGTGCTACAAAATGAGCTCAAGGCCAGCCTGAACTGCATAGCAAGACCCTGTTTAAAAAGACAAAATAAAAACACAAAAAAAAAACCCCAAACTGAATCTCAGTCATGTGATTCCTCTGATATCATCTAATTCAGAAGCTTCATTGAGGAACTGGGAGTTTAAGGGTGGGTAAAAAGGGGGTGAATATGATCAAATTACATTACTTAGGCACTGAAGCCTTTCCCCCCAAAAAAGTGAAACTAGGAGGCTAGGAGGGGTATTGATGGGGGAGCTGAAAATGATTAAATATATTGTATGCATTTATGAATCTGCCAAAATGAAACCCATCAATCTGTAAAACAAATATGCACTAATAAAAAATTAAAGAGATCTGGGAATGCTGGCACACTCCTATAATACAAGCACTCAGGAGCCTGAAGCAGAATGATCGCAGGAAGTTGAGGTCAGCCTAGGCTACATGATGAGTTCAAGGTCAGCCTGACCTAGTAAGACCTCATCTCAAAAAAACCCCAAATAGATGGATAGCTAGAACTTCACTTCACAGAAGCAAGTTAAGCCCCAAAGAGGCTGTTTTGCCTGTTACGTGAGCTTTTTTTATTAAATCCAATTCTCTAATTTGCAGACAAATTGACAAAAATTTGTTAGTTGTCTCCTTTCTAAACTGTGCCTTATGTTCTTCTAATATCCGTCCTACTATAACTGCTGCACAGTGTTTACCTTTTCTCCTCTTTCATCTTTTCCCCCAGATCTCATTTTCCTGGAAATGCTCTTTTCCATTAATGACTTGCCTTTTCTAGTCTCGCATTCAAAAGGATACTCTTACATGTATGCAGTATTGCGAAAACTATGAACAGTCAAGTACGTGAAGTCCCCAACTTATGAACAAGTTAAATTCTGGGAGAGTATTTGCAAGTCGGACTCATTTGTAAGTTTCGATAAAGCCAGTCACATGTACCTTTGACACAAGTCTCCAGATCACCACTGCTTCTCCTCTCGCTTCCAGACATCCTGGGCTCTGACTGCACACTGCACCACCGTACACTATCACACTGTACAGTAAGTGCACAGCCGCACAGCCATGACAATGTCTGGCAGACATGTGAGCTACTTCTGTGATTACTCTGCATCTACAAATGTTCATGTGAGGTCCACTCATATTTGTGGAAGTTTACAACTCTAATGTTTGTAAGTTCGGGACTTACTGTATATACAGAATAAGAATTTAAGGCCAGGCGTGGTGGTGCACACCTGTAATCCCAGCACTCAGGAGGCCAAAGCAGGAGGATCGTCACAAGCTCAAGATCAGCCTGGGCCACAACCTGAGCTCAAGGCCACCCTGCACTGCAGAGCAAGACCCTGTCTCAAAAAGATCCCCCCAAAAAGAATTCAAAGTTAACTCTTTCACTGTTCATTCTAAATACAATATAACTGAGCATGTATTAAGAAGCTTCCATTACCAAGAAACAGAATCCAAATCAAATCTTACTATTTGAGAAATCAATTCAACTCACACTTATGTATTTTAGCTACAGTACAACCATGTTCCAGATTAACCAGGCAATCAAAACGTAAAAGGCTGTCATCTCAACAAAAATCAAAGTAGAAAGGTGGGTTTTCAAGCTTGAGGTCTCGTGAACGGTTCTTTTCTTTCCTATGCAGTCAACTTAGGTACTCATAATCACACAATTCAAACACCAAAATGTTTTTTGTCACTGTATGATTCAATTAGAAGAAGAAAAAGAAAATCTTACCCCCAATGGTACTCTCTTGAAATTCATGAAACTGGCCTTTCACAAAACGAAGCACTAGGCTTGATTTGCCAACAGCAGACTCTCCCAGAAGTACTAATTTGAACTGGCATATTTTATTTCCAGTATTTGGCCCGTTAGGTCTTGTTGCTCCTCGATTAGCCATGTCCAAATATGAAAGAAATCCCTAATTTCAGACTCCTAAATGAACTGCCAGGATGCAAGGTGTTGAATTTTTCTTTCTGGAGGTAAAGAAATCTGCAAAGAAACAAAGATACAAATTACTAAAACAAAACAAATCTAACATAAATTACATTAATACGTTTTGTCCACCGCATATTATTGTATAATTATTATAATTCCAAGTGGACATTCAACTTTGTTTTACTATCTTTTTAAGAAAACAGCCCGGTGTGGTGGAGCACATCTGTAATCCCAGCACTCAAGAGGCTGAGGCAGGAGGATCGCTGCAAGTTTGAGACCATCCTGGACTACAAAGTGAGCTCAAGACCAGTCTGAACTGCAGAGCAAGACCCTGTCTCAAAGACAAAAAAGAGAAAGAAAAAAAAAAAAAATCGAAAGGCTTAAGATTCAAACCTCACATTACTTTGGAATTTTCAGGGCTTTGAAAACAACAACAAAAAAGCTACTCTTCATTACAGACTTTGCTTTATGCCAAGTAATATTTTATGTATTTAACATAGCCACCACATAGAGTTAGGTACTATGTACACCCCTTGTAAATGAGGAAACAGAGACAGAAAGGTTAAGTAACTTAACTGAAGTCATACAGTAACTGTGACAAAGGTGACAGAGCTAAGTTTCAAGCCCAGCAACCTGAGAGGTGACTCAAGAGCTCGGGTTCTAAAGTCAAACTGCCTAGGTTAAAATTATTCTGAGGAAAATTAATAAATGAAAAGCTTCTAAATACAACCTAGAGTTTGGTATCTCATGGCCTCTGGTTAAATAAAATGCTTTTCATTTAATTAATGGAAATTTTAGAGAAAAAATACATTAAAAGCTCCCAGACTTATGTGCCTAGTGGATAAAAGACTTAAACCTGTTCCCTTATCTGCTCATACATAGAGATCCTGTCTCAAAAAAAAAAAAAAAAAAAAAAAAAAAGAAAGCTAACAGTTGTTCTTTATTTAGTGGGACTACTAGTGATTTACTAGTTTAGCCTCATCTTTGATCAGAATCTAATGGTTACTAACAAAATATATTAAACTGCCCAGCTACTCAGAAGGCTGAGGCTGGACGACTGCAAGCCTGAGGTTAGCCCTTTACAACTCAGTGAGACTGTCCCAACCTAAGATTTCAAAAGAGGACCGTGAATGTAGCTCAGTGCTACAGCACTTGCCTACTGCGTGCAAGGCCATTCAATCCTATATAGCCAGTCTGGGATACAAAGTGAGTGGAAGGCCAGTCTGAACTGCAAAGAGAGACTCTGTCTCAAAAGATAAAAAACAAAAAGAAATTTACCTTCCCTATAAAATTTGAGTCTATACAAAAAGCATCCCTGATAATGATGAATTTGTTAATAAACATATCCAGATCTTAGATCTCAAAACAGTAAAAACCACTTTTTTGTCTTATCTCATGCTCATTTATCTTTGAAGAGTCCTCCTTATCTTCTACCAATACATAATGTCACACTGCAGATGAAATGACAGGAACTACTTCCAACTGATGGGGTTATACAAGCCTTATATAAGGATATCTTACTTCACTCCTCTAAAATATACCAGATTTGAGCCAGGCGCGGTGGCACACTCCTGTAATCCCAGCACTTGGGAGGCTGAGGCGGGAGGATCATTGAGAGGTTGAGGCCAGCCTGGGCTACAAAAGTGAGCTCAAGGTCAGCCTGAACTGCATAGCAAGACCCTTTTTCAAAGAAGAGAGAAAAAAAAAAATACCAGATTTGGGAGTCTAATCTTGGCTATACCAATTTCCACCTATTCAAATTCTTTTAATATCCAAGTCTGTATTTCCATAATACCTAACTTGCATAGGTGCTGTGAGAAATGGGAAAATGTATGTAAACAATCTCTACTACACTGCTTACTGTATACCAATGACTGAAATTGGCAATTAAAGCAGCCCTTTGATGAGATAATGCTCATAGCTGAAAATAAGATACAGATTATCAATTTAAATCCTTTCCGAATGGCACTTAACTACATAACAATAAATTATCAAGATCATGCTCACTGGGTGTGATGGCCCAAGCCTATAATCCCGGTACTCAGAGAGGCTGACACAGGATGATCTCCATCAGTTCAAGACCAGCCTGAGACAAAAACAAAAAACAAACAAACAGCCGGGCGTGGTGGCGCACGCCTGTAATCCCAGCACTGGGGAGGCTGAGGCAGGAGGATTGTTGCAAGTTCCAGGCCAGCCTGGGCTACAAAGTGAGCTTAAGGCCAGCCTGAACTGCATACTGAGACACTGTCTCAAAAAGACAAAAAACAAACAAACAATCAAGGCCAGCCTCGGCTGCACACCCAGAGCCTGTCTCAAAAAACAAAACAAACCACCACAACAAAATGCTCTGAATTTCTATGGTACTTTCAAAATTTCAGGGAAACATTGTTACAGACAAACCAAACGAGATTCTAATTTAGGTCTTTCAAGGTTTAAAGTTACCGAATCATGTTTACCCTTAAATATGTCAATTTAAATTTAATAGTAGCAGTTACCATAACCTTAAGGTTAAAACTTATGTGTAAGGGCAGCCGGGCACGGTGGTGCATGCCTCTAATTCCACAGCCTCGGGAGACTGAGCCAGGAGGATCAATGAGAGTTCGAGGTTATTCCAGTTTATACGGTGACTTCAAGGCCAAGTGTCTCAAAAACCCAACCCAACCAAACCAACGGCATGGGCTAGCAGTGCAACTCAGCAAACTACTTACGCATGCAAGAGGCCCTGGGTTCAATCTCTTGCACGCACAGAAAATAAACAGACCAAAACAGAACAAAAACCTCACCTAATCCCTTACATTCACTATCAACTGAAACTTTTGCTTTTGCAAAATAAAGATTCTGCCTAAAATGCATTTTTAAATCTTTGGAAAACAATGTGCAGTCTATCGTTTAAAAAAAGAGCATCCTGTAATCAAAACATTACCGCTAGGCGTACTTTGTTTGCAACAACGCTACGAGTTCAGATTACCTGTTTTATCTTAAGAATAGATTCTGGGCAGGCCTGGGAGTACCCAGAGACTAACACATAGGAGTCTTTTCTTACCTGAAAGGCAACTGCTTAGACACTACGACTTCACTCCAGCAGGAAAAAACTAAACATAACAGATATGAGTTTAAAACGTCCCGAAGTCGGGGTGGGGGGATACCCAGCTTCCACGGGGGGAACACGAGAGCAGCTCTCAGGGTCTCTACTCCCTAGGAGAGCCCAACGGCCTAGTTCTCTCGCATCTCTCTAACGCCGCGGTGCACTGCCTCCCGCACGACGCGAGCGTCCCCGGACTGCCGGTTCAGCCGAGTTCCCACCGCTTCCACCACCGGTCTTCGCCAGGCGCCGGGGGCGGAGCTCCCCAAATTCACACCTGCCGCAATCGAGGCTCCGGGCTGGAGACCACCGGAGGAGCAGCGGCCGGCCGGCGCCGCCCGCGCCCGCGCAGAACCCCAGCCCCTCGGCCGTCCCGCACCCTCCCCGGGGCCCGGCCTAGTTCTGCCCGAGACCCCCGGGACCGCCGGGGCCGGGGCCAGGCACAGCCGCGGCCTCCAGCCCTCTCGCCACGGCGCCATCTTGAGAAGGGAAGAGGGTGACACCCGGCGCTCCCCGAGCCAGGCAGCCCCAAGTCGCGGTCGCTCCGGCCCCCGGAGGGATGCGTCACAGGGCCCGGCAGGACTGGGCGCCGGGATCCGCGGCGCGAG
>NW_004955430.1:11973096-11992611 GCF_000276665.1 Chinchilla lanigera | reverse complement strand
GAGCCGCGGACACGCCGGGACCGCGGTACGCCGGGCCGGGCCGCGCGACGCAGGGGAGAGGCAGTGCGGTTACCTGAGCCCGTCGGCGCGGAGCGACGGAACGCAGCTTCCCGGCAGCGAGGCCGCCGCGTGGTCCGCAGAGCGAAGGAGCAGCAGCTACGGCGGCGCAGCCTCCTCGCACCGCTCCCTGCACACTGGACGGTGCGGGGCTTCGGCCGTGGTACCGCCCCTGCCGGGCTCCGTCTCCGCCTCTCTCCGCTCCGCCTTCCTCCTTCCCTTTTCCTCCTCCTCCTCCTCCAGCGCCGCCGGCGCTCGGGTTCTAATTCTTCCTCCTCCGCCCTCCTCAGCCTCCTCCCCTCGGGCCGGCCGCCTGCCCCTTCGCGAACCAAAACACAAACACTCAAGTCCCGGCGCCGCCGCCACTTCCGCCGCCCGGCGCCAGCCCCGCCGCCACGTCGCGGCACGCAGCAAGCTACGTCTCTTCGTCACTTCCGGACGGCGCTAGGCCGCCCGCTGCACCCGCCTCCCCGCCCGACTCCGAGCCTCCGGGTCCTGGGGCGGGGCTGGGGGGGGGGGAGCGGCTGTCACGTGACGGCCGCGAGGCCCGGTCGCGCTCAGCCCCGCCCCGTCAGAGCCATTGTTTTCTGGGCGGGGATGGAGGGAGTCCCGGCGGCGGGGCGGGGAAACTCCGGGCGGCCTGCTTGGGGGGCGGGCCGGGGCGGGGCTTGCGGTGCTGTCCCTGGCGGAGGGGTCGTGAGCTTACCCTACCCGTAGTGTTGGCTCGCAGGCATCCCCTTCCCCGGTTTCACAAGCCTGGATCCTGGCAGCCTAGCAAAGGGCTTGTCCGAGAGTCTCTCTGCACAGCCCGAGGCCCTTGCTGGGGATGGAGATCGGCCGAGAGCCGCAAGTCCCAGAACCCGGGCTGAGCCCGAAGGATCGCCGCGAGCTCGAGGCCAGCCTGAGCTGCACGGCGAGACCCTGTCTCAAAACACAAAACAAGAATTACCCCGTTATGTTATACTGTGAGTTTTATATAAAACTTACCGCTTGCCTCCCTTCCTTAGAGTAGTAACTTCCCAAAAACGATTCTCACCGCGGTAAACCCGGGTCTGGCACAGGGTCTGGCAGCCCGAAGTCGTAATTCATGGTTGTGGAAGTAGTCAACGAGGCGTGCCTATTTTACAGGTATGGAATTTGAGACAGATGAGATTGAGTAGCTTGTTCAAGAGCATGCCTATTTGGTGATGAAGCTGGATTTTTTTTTTTTTCCTTTGAGACAGGATCTCGCTATGTAGGTCAGGCTGGCCTTGAACTCAAGGTGTAGCCCAGGCTAGTCTCAAACTCACTGTGATCCTGCCTCTGCCTTCCGAGTGCTGGGATTACCACGCCGGGCAACGAAGCGAGCTCTAATCTGCAGGCTGGCTCCAGACGTGCGTTCTTAGGGTTGTCCTGAAATATAACCCAAGATGTCCATTAACCTCCACAGCAAAGCTACTGATTTTAAAAAAAATTGTTTTGGGAAGGTTAATTTCCACACTATCCACAGTTTCTGACAAGATGTCCAAAACCAAGCCAAAAATTTTATAATTTAAATATTAATGTAATAATAATTGTATAATTGTTATTTAATTATTATATTTAAATTATTATGTAAAATAGTGAAAATTGATTTCCCCTTAGAATGAGGAGTACTTTTTGGTTTGTAGTTTATAATTTGTATCCCTGTTGTGAGGTAATAAATATTATCTTTGAAATAAAAAAGAAAAAGAAATATACTTAGGCTAAGGCTTAAAAAAAGAAATATACTTGGGCTAAGGCATCGTGTGGGTGCACACTGCAAATTGTGCAATGAAGATGATTTGAACTCTTGAAGAGTCAGTCTGAGATCAACTCCCCAATTACCAGAGCAGAATGTGTCATAGGTACATGGTATCTGTGACACTTTAGCCCCAAGGAGGTGTTTGAATATGATATGCTAGTCATAGTATTAACTTGTGAATAATCCTAAGAAGAATTAGGAAATAGGATCTGTCACAACCATTTCGTCAGGTCAACAGCATGTCCCAAGTTAAATCTACTCCCTGTTTCTCCTTCGTGCCGGACGTTAACAGCTTCCTAGTCACTCAGACTCGGGACTGCAGCATCGTTTTCGAGCCTTCCTGCTTTCGTAAAGGTTTCATCGTCCATTTGTCATCAAAAAGTTTCAAACTTGCAAATCTGAGGTCTAATCCCATCATGTGAGCAATGGCAGTGTTTATGTGAAGGGGCATAAATACATATTCCTGTCTCCACACTTTAGCCAATCACTCTCTTCAAAATTCTTTAATGGTAACCAGGAGTGGTGGCACATGCCTGTAATCCCAACACTGGGAGGCTTGGGCAGGAGGATCCCAAGTTGGAGCCCAGCCTTAGCAATTTAGCAAGTTAGAGAGACCCTGTCTCAAAAAATGGCTGAGGATATAGTTCATATGAAAGACCTAGCTTCAATCCCAGTACTAGAGAAAAAAATAAAAGTTTAATAGTATCTCATTATTTGCTAACTAGAATCTAAAGTTCTTCAACCATAGTTCCAACTCATGTTTCTTTCATTCTGTGTAGATAGCCTCCCTCACCTCCCTGTTGCTTTGTCTTTTGACCACATGTGTCTACCCTCTTCCCTGAATATTGCCGGGGTGATCTCATCCTGGTATTTCTGATCACTTTGTTCTGTCTTTCACACCACTAACCCCCATCATTGCTGGTCTTACTTCATCCAGGGTGCCAGTTCCTCTAGAAAGCATCTGAGGATACTTCTACTGGGTTCCATTTTTCTGCAGTTTCACACCACAGAAAAGAGATTTCTCCTTTTTTTTTTTTTTTTTTTGGTACCGGAAATTGAACTCAGGACCTTGCACTTGCCAGGCAGGCGCTTATGCCACTGAGCTATATCCCTGGCAGTATTTCTTCTTATAATGATTCTAAAATCTGCCTTATTTTACAGTTCTCCTTCTTAGCCTTCTGTTCCCTTAGGATTATAAAGTTTTTAAGGACTGGGATCATGAGTTACTCTTCATTATGATTCCTCACAGGAGAACCTTTGTTGATATAAATCATAAAATATTGGTGAATGTAATTACATTTAGATTTCAAATGGTGAACATTTGACCTAAGAACTCACAACAAAATGGGAAGCTGAAATTTATGAATGGCTAGAAACTCCCTGTCCCATCATTCTAGAATATTGTTTCCTCATTCACTTCGGTCTACTGATTTGGTCTTAATTCACCTCCCTCATCAAGACATCCCAGGTTATTTGACAGTTTAGTCATTATGTTTAGCTAGGAGGGTACTGACCCAATGGCCAGCTTTTCTAAAGATCCATTGACAGCGTCTGTCTCTCTGTCTGTCTGCCTATTTGTCTGTCTGTCTCTCTAGCTAACTAGCTAGCTATTCTAGGCACTGAGTTCAGGGCCTTGCATGTGCTTATCATGTGCTCTAATGGTAATTTTATTTTATTTTATTTTATTTTCTGGTACCGGGAATCGAACTCATGACCTCGCACTTGCCAGGCAGGTGCTGTTTCGCTGAGCTAAATCCCCAGCCCCTTCTAATGGTAATTTGAGAGAAATTAGAATGCCGCAGTAAGGTTTTGTTGCTGTATTGTCACTCACAATATGCTTGTGTTTTCTTTTTCCTAAACCCAGACAACTGAGGAGGCCTGATAATTATATATATTTTAGTGTTAAATTTGGGATCCTAGTAATTGATAGGATTTTTTTAAACAAGATATGAAATGGATAGCCCTAAATTATATCAAAGACATAAACACTGCTCTTAGTGCTTATATTGCTCTCAAGTCTCCAAATACCGCATCATAAATTCCTAGTGCCTGGCTTTTCTGAATGATTCATGTACCCCATATCCTCCACATTCTCCTTTAGAAAGTTTTCTTCTGTTATGTAGTTGAATACTTCTTTAAATAGTTGGTAATGAATGGTTACGTTTACTTTTAACCATCTGAGACTAAGACAATTTAAATTTTGTTCTGGACACAATTTAAATTTTGGAGATAGCTCAGTGGCACAGGGCCTGCCTGGCAAGTGCAAGGTCCTGGTACCAAAAAAAAAAAAAAGTGGTAACTAACATACGGCATGGTGTCAAAGCAGTGAGAAAAAAGTTTTGGAACTTAAGCCAGACATGTTTGGCATGAATGTGTGGGATTTGGGGTGTGAGTCAGTGGTAGGGTGTGTTTTTCAATCCCATTTGAAGCTCCTTGCCAACAGGAGTCAAGCAAAAGGTCCTGGGTTCAATTCCCACCATCAAACACATATTAAAAAAAAAATCTTGTGCTTTTGGAGGGCATAATTAAGGTCTCAGTTCAAATGTCACTCACTGAAGAGACTTTTTTTTTGTCTCTTTGAGACAGGATCTCACTACGCAGTTCAGGCTGGTCTTGAACTCACAACGTGCCTTCTATGAGTTCAGGCTTTGGGATTACAGGCGTGTACCACCACGCCCCTGCTGAGACTTTTTTGAGACAGAGTCTCACTATGTAGTCCAGGATGGCCTTGAACTCATGGTGATCCTTCTGCTCAGCATTCTACGTGCTGGCATTACAGGCGTGCACCACCACACCTGGCCTGAAGAGACTTCTAATTCTAAGCCCGTGGATTCTAAAGTCTGTTCCTTCGTGGCGTCCTGTTTTCTTCATAACATATAGCACTATCCTAAATGATTTTATTTATTCACGTGATGGTTATCTATTCCCTCTGAAACATAAATTCGCTGAAATGGGAACTTGTTAATATTCCATTGTACCCTGAGCACTGACACAGAATTGTGACTGAATACATACTTGTAGAATGAGTGAACTAACTGAGCCCTTGTATAAACGTAGCGTGATCACACTCTGTCAAGTTATTAAGAAGCTTAGGGGAACAAGAACATCTGTATTAACAATCTAGAAAGTTACACCATATGGAGCCCGTACTGGTAGCACACGCGGGTACCCAGCACTCAGAGGCCGAGGCAGGAGGATCAATGTGTGTTTGCCGCCGGCCTGGGCTACAAAGCGAGTTCAAGGACAGCCTGAACTGCATTGAGACCCTCAAAACAAAACAAGACAAACCCAGAGACTACACTGAGCTATGCCTCTAATCCCATATCTCAAACTTAAAATATCCACTTTAAATAGGATTCAAAGCCTAGTTATTAAAGTTTAAGTGTACTTAAAAACTTTAAGATGTTTCTGTATCACAGCTGTCAAATACAGCTTAGTGGAATTTAAAGAAGTTAGGACCTCAAAGAAGCAAGGGCAGCCGGATGATCAGGAAGATGAAGAGGCCAATAGCAGGGAAGAAAGCCATGGATGAAACCATCCTCCTAGGACTGCACTGCCTGGGAAGCTAAAGGGAAGTCAGTGGACATTTGCTCTAGTGCCCGATTCCACACCGCTCACTCTTGCCTTCCCAATCTAGTGAAGAAACAGGGAAGAGGAGAAAGAAGGAAAGGGAGGAGCCGGCCACGCACAGGGAGAGAGGGACCGAGTGGCGGTGGTGGGGGATGGGAGGTGGGCGGGGCCCCTATCTGAGGAGGAATTGTGCGCCAGCCCGCCCCGCGCAGTCTGTTTCCCAGGTAACCGGGTAAACACTAGGCGTCCACTCCTCCGGTGCATCCCCTAGGCGTCAGAGGCAGGCAGGGAGCGGTGGGCAGGTGGTCTGAGTGACGATGTGTTCTTTCGTGAGAGTACACTCTCCCAAGGGGTTGAAAACTTCCCTGGAGCCAAGTACAGCTCTCCCGTTAGAGCTGAACGCCCTTGGAAGAACGCAGGTATCTGAGGGGAAACTTCCCCTGAGCATGGAATTCGCAAAGGATGATTCAGGAGACCAAAGGGTCTTTACGGGAACAACATCTCCCGCGCAGTTAGGGCTTAACATGGGATTAGCACAAGAAGATTCCCAGTGGAGGGAGAGCCGTGTAGTTAGCAATAAATGTAAGGAAAAGACAGAATTACTAGAAACAAAATCTCCTGTTGGCAAGGAGCTTGAAATGAGATTGAGAAACAGGGCTATTTCTAGGACCCTTGCGGAGAGGGGCAATCTAGGCTTCAACGGGGTCTCCGCTTTCCAGGAAACAAAACCCCTGGGTGTGCTTCCAGGGAGGGGGGCGGGGTCAGAGAATGAGTGTTGTGTGTCGCATGGTCCCTACGGAAGGCTAGCACAGCCTGCCTTGGGCGTGGTGTGTGGAGGTCCACAGGCTACGGGGAACAGAGAAGGTCCTATGGCGAGTGGCCCCGAAGCAATAGAGCCCTCCACGGGAAAGCAGCCTGTTTTAGGCTTAGAAGGGAGACGGGGGCTGGAGAAAGAATCCACCTGCGCTGTGGTGAAACCCAGCACGGAGGTGAACCCCCCAGTGGAGGTGGACATTGGCCTACCCCAAGTTGAGCAGTCAGATGAGGCTAGTATAGAGCCCCAGATGGGCTTGGTGATAGAACCTTCCCAGTGCCAGTTTGCCCAACACCCCAAAGAGGCCGGAGCTCTCGTACCAGGAGTGGAATCGCCAGACTGCATCAGACCCATATACGCTGGGAAATTTTTTGATCGGATGCCCTGCTGGCCAACTGTAAGTTGTTCCCCCTGTACTTTTTCTCCGAACTATACATAGCCATGTCTTAACTGAAATGATAAAGTGTCAAGACGTGCTTGGCTTTGGGAGACCAATGACAGATTCCACTGAATTCCCTTTTTTTTTTTTTTCCTGTCTTTTTGAGACAGGGTCTCGCTCTGCAGTTCAGACTGGCCTTGAGCTCACTTTGTAGCCCAGGCTGGTCTGGAACTCACAACGATCCTCCTGCCTCAGCCTCCTGAGTGCTGGGATTACAGGCGTGCACCACCACACCCTGCCGATTCCACTGGATTCTAATATTCTTGCCCCGCCCCGCTGAGCCCCCGCAGGTGTTATCTGATAGCCTTTTCTTCTCTGCCTTCTTTCCTAGATGTCACCCTTTGTTTTCTGTGCCCAGCAGGGTCCTTCCTGATATCTTCCTTTTTCTTCTTGGACCTTTGTTTCATTTCTCAGTCTTCATTCCCTCACCCTCTCACACACTCAGGCTCATGTTGTACCCTAGTGTTCATATTATAAGTGGAAAAACGCTTTTCTTTTCCCACCTGTTGTTTACTGTGTTATTTGTTACTTTCAGCCAAGACTTGTAGTGGTCATCGTGCTGGGAACAGGGTCATACAAAATGAAAAGTATGTGGTCTCTGCCTTTTTGGGTTAGGCTCTGTCCAATGCTGCAGACAGGTAGTTAAATGAATCTTAGGTGTCTAAATGACTACGCATATGATTCTTCCTGGAAATGCATATTTGCCAGGTGTGGAGATTATATCTGCTAATGAAAGACTGAGTTGGGAGGCTCTCAAGTTCAAGCCCAGCCTGGGTAACTCTGGGAGACCTTGTCTCAAAAAAAAAAAAAAAAAAGTGTGGCAGGAGCTCGGTGGTAGCGCACCCCATTTCAATCCCCAGGACTAGGGGAAAACACTCTTAGGCACGAAGCTCAGTGGAAATATTTTTACAATTCTGTTTAGAGGAGTCTGGAAAAGCTTAAATAAGGAAATAATGTTTGAACGAACACTGGACAATGACATCGGCTGGAGATGTAGCTCAGTAGTATATCACCTACTTAGCATGGGAAACTCTCTGGGTACCATCCCCAATAACCACAAAAAGAAAATAAAAGACATCTGAGGCAAAGAAAGACACTGAGGATGACCAAAGGCACTTGAGTTTGGGAGCTATAAGTAATTCTATTTAGGCAACATGCTTGAGAGATAAAGAAGATATCTAAAAGTTTAGGATGCCAGAGTAAAGTGTGTGGGTTCAAGATCAAAAGTGGGCTAGGTGTGGTGGCACACACCTGTAATCCCAGCACTTGGGAGGCTGAGACAGGAGGATCCTCTCCAGTTTGAGACCAGCCTGAGCTACAAGGTAAGCTCAAGGCCAGCCTGAACTGCATAGCGAGATCCTGCCTCAAAAAGACAAAGAAAGAGCCGGGCGTGGTGGCTCACGCCTGTAATCCCAGTACTCGGGAGACTGAGGCAGGAGGATCCTCTGGAGTTTGAGGCCAGCCTAAGCTACAAAGTGAGTTCAAGGCCAGCCTGAACTGCATAGTAAGACCCTGTCTCAACAACAAAAAAAAAAACAAAACAAAAAAGATCCGAAGTGGATTTTTTTTTTTCTTGAGGCAGGGTCTCACTGTGTGGTGCAGGCTGGCCTTGAACTCACTATATAGCCTGGGCTGGCCTCAAGCTCGTGATGATCCTCCTGCATGTGAGATGAACTTTTAAGGGCAAAACTGTATATTTATTGCTCACCTTCACGGTTTGTCACAATACTTCCCATACGACAGTCATTTAGTGAATATATTTTTCATAGTTTAAGTCAGGGTGATTAAATGGGAAGAAGAATGCAGAAGAGGCAGATCTGAGAGTATGGTATTGAGGAAACCTAAAGAAGGCATATTTAAGGCTTCTGGAAATAAAGATTCCACAGTCTGAAATTTGAGACTAAAAGTGTTAATGAGGTCACAGGGCTTCTGCAGAATTTTGTCGGTCCACAGGCTTTTGTTCCCCTTGGGAGTCAGGGTGCTTTGTGTTTGACCCACTTTGGTTTCTGGATCCATCACTGAATTTCCCCGGCCACTGCCTTCTTACTTGGCGCTTTCTGTTTCTGAATTGGCTCTGCAGTTTACCCCTGTTCATCTGATCTCTCTCACACACAGACTCAGCTTCTGGTTTCCAGAGCAGGTATCTAGTTCCCGAACTTCTGCTTCCTCCCCCTTCACACACCTTTCTTATAAGAAGTCAGGATGGAGAAGAGAGTGCCTGAGACTTCTTCGATAGGGCGAATAGGACGACAATGAACTTTGAATGTTAAGGAAACTAGCATTGTTAGAATGAGAATAGGCTGCCATGGCTTTCCTCGTGACACCCTGCCCTGCGTGGTGTCAGAATACCCTCCAGCGTATTCTGTTATCTTGCCCTTTCCTCTTTCCTAGGCCTAAGCTTGTTCTGCAGAGCCAATTTCTCCTCACTCTTCACTTTTACTTTTGAAATAACTTTGCACTGCTTTTTGCTTAAAAAAAAAAAAAAAAAAAAAAGCCAGAATAGAGGGGAAGCTCAGATTACAGTATGCTAAGGAGTGAATCAGATCTTAGAATTGGAGAAAGCTTTAAGATGTGTTATGCAAATACCAGTGTCACAGGATGAATCATTTTCTGTAGCAAACATGTACAAATAAAAACCAAAATCTTTAAAAAAGAAAGAATTAGAAGACAGTCCAGTGTGGTGGTACATGCCTGTAATCCCAGCACTCAGGATAATGTTGCCTCAAGTTTCAAGGCCAGCCTGGACTACACAGTGAGACTCTGTCTCAAAAAACAAACAAATACCCAGGAAGATCTTACTAAGTTATTACATTTCCCAGGCCGGGCAAGGATGGCGAGGATTTCCCAGGATGGCAAACTTGCCATCTTGCCTCAGCTTCCCAGAGTGCCGGAATTATAGGTATGTGCCACCATGCAGCTTATGTTTTATTTTGAGACAGCTGTCACAGCCAGCTGGTCTAGCTCTTTTTCTAGCTCTTGTCACCAAATTTCCTAAAAGTTTTTCTAGTAAGTTTTAAAAATTGACAATTATTTGTTAGGAATTGTCGGAATTCACATTTAATTGACTTATAATTAGATTGCTCCGTATATTTTTTTTCATTGTATTTGTTGTCCCTGTACCTGGTCACCTTGCTGAACTCTGATTAGTCATAATTGTTTATCATTATTTCTGTTGAATTTTTCTAGGAAGACATCAGATTGATATTTTTGTGCAGATGGGATAAAAAATGGTGAATATTACACCATTTTTAAAACTTACTACAGTAAGATACATTGCCGTTAATCCCCCACAACCCCCCACAATTTGAACATACTTAGCCCATTATTCTTGCCACTTTTTTTTTGTGGGGGGGTCTTTCTGACACAGGGTCTCGCGGTGCAGTTCAGGCTGGCTTTGAGTTCACTTTGTAGCCCAGGCTGACCTTGAACCTGCAATGATCCTCCTGCCTCAGCCTCCCGAGTGCTGGGATTACAGACATGCGCCACCATACCTGGCTTTCTTGCCATTTTCTTTTTTTTTTTTTTTTTTTTTCTCCGGTACCAGGAACCGAACTCACGACCTTGCACTTGCCAGGCAAGCGCTTTTGCCGCTGAGCTAAATCCCCAGCCCCTTTCTTGCCATTTTCTAAACCAGTTCCGAAAGTCCTCTTTCCTCAGTGTCTAGTGGCAAGTGCTGTCACAGCTGCCTTCATGCGCTAAATAGAATCAAAATATTTACCTTCCATGGTCATTTTAATTTTGGGGAAAAGCCACAAGGTATATGGTGACAGATCTGGTGAGTAAGGTGGATGAGGACACACTGTAGTGTTTTTACAGGCCTTGCCTTTAGGTTGAATGGCACTTCGCAGTGGCATTCACTGTATTTGTGACCACACCTTGTAAAAATATTCACTAAAGAGAACCCCCAGAACTTCTCCAAAAAGTGGTAAAAAATGGTGAGGTAAGTATGTTGGAAGTGAGGGGGATTAATGACAGTGTGTCTTACTGTAATAATTTTTCATCGTATGTATTTGTTTGTTGAAGACAAGATCGGGCTGTGTAGTTCAGGCTGGCCTTGAACTCACAGCATGAGTCCTTCCTCAGCCTCCTGAGTGCTGGGATTACAGGCATGCACCGCCACACTGGCCTCCACTGACCCCCTTTTTGGCCAACATCATACCCATTTATTTATATGTCCTTGTAAAGTTAGTTATTCATACAGAATAGCAGCCAGACTAGCAAGCCAAAACACAAATGGAACAAATAAGACAATTATACGAATTCAAAATATACCTTTTTTTGTACCAGGAATCAAACTCAAGACCTCGCACTTGCCAGGCAAGGACTGTGCTGCTGAGCTAAATCCCCAGCCAAGATACACTTTTAGATACACTCTTTGTGCTGGATTACAGTAATTTTTTTCATCTGTCTTTTTTCTGTTGTCTGCCTTTTACTTTGCATGTTACTTGTATACTGAGTTTCTCATATAAGAAACCATGTGATAGTTAAACTGTCTGATTTACTTCACTTAGCATTATGGTCTCAAAGTATACCCATTTTTCTACAAATGACTCAAACTTATCCTTCTTTGTGGCAGAGCTTTTCAGAGGTAGCTGAATCTATTTTGTGATTGGCTTATGGCCCAATGCTGGGATTAAGGGTATGAATGCTACTCCGACCCTAAGGTAGGTAGCCTGCATACAGTATGAGGGACAGAAAGAGGCTTCTCCTCACTCTCTCTCTGTTGTTGTTTTTGCTGTCTTCTGCCCCCATGAACTGTATCCCCCTGCCATGCCACTGTGCCTTGGAGCCAGCCGACTATGGACTGAAACCTCCACATACTAAGCTAAATAAACCTTTCCTCCTTTGACTTCAGGTGTCAGATATTTTGTCTCAGCAATGAGAGAAAGGTAACCAAGACACCAAGATTTAGTTATTATGAATTGTATTGCTATAAACATTGATACACATATGTCACTGTGGTATGATCTCTTTAACTCTTTCAGGAAGATATCTAGAAGAGGAATAGCTAGGTCAGATGGAATTTGTTTTTAGTTTTTTGAGGGCTCGCCATACTGATTTCCATAGTACCAGTTTACACTTCTACTGACATTTCCTTTTTCTCTGCAGCCTCTCCAGCATTTGTTATTGGTTGATTTCTTGATGATAGCCATGGTTTTTTGGAATGACAGGGAATTTCAGTGTCCTTTAATTTGCATTTTTCAAAGGGCCAGTCATGTTGAACTTTTTTTCATGTACACATTGTATCTTTTTTATCTGAGAAGTGCCTGTTCATTTCAGATGCTCATTTTTTGATTGGGCCTTTAAATTTGAGAGATCTAACTTTTTGAATTCTTTGTACTAGATACTGATCCTTTTGCTGAGGAATAACTGGCAATTTTTTTTTTTTTCCATTATGTAGGTTGTCTCTTCACTTTTGGTGGTTTCTTTTGCTGTCCAGAAGAAGCTTTTTGATTTGATGTGATCCCATTTGTTGATTCTTGGTATTATTTTTTGTGCAATGGGGATTCTGTTCAGAAAATCTTGGCCTACACCTATGTCCTCAAGAGTTTTATCTCTTTTGTCTTCCAGCAGATTGTTTCTGTTTTAATTTTTTTTTTTTTTTTTGGAGACAGGGTCTTGCTGCATAGTTCAGGCTGGCTTGAGTTCACTATGTAGCCCAGACTGGCCTGGAACTTACAGTGATCCTCCTGCCTCAGCCTCTCGAATGCTGGGATAACAGGTATGCACCAACCATGCCCAGCAATATGTAGATCTTTGATCCATTTTGATTTTAGTTTTGTTCATGATGAGAGAAATGAGTCTAGATTCGATCTTTAGCATGTGGGTAGCTAGTTTTCTCAGCAATGTGTGCTGAAGAGTCTGTCTTTCCTCCAGCAAAAGTGGCCCCTTTGTCAAAGATGAGGTAGCTGAGTGTGCCTGGAATAACTTCTCCATACTCATTCTGTTTCACTGATCTACAAGTCTATTTTTTATTTATTTATTTATTTTTCCAATACCATGCTGTTTTTAATCACTGTAGCTATGTAGTATAACTTGAAGTTCAAGGTTGTGATGCCCTCTGCCTTGCCCTTGTTGCCCACAACTGATTTTGCTATTCTAGGCCTTTTCCGGTTCCATATGAATTTTAGGATTGTTTTCTGTAGTCAGTGAGGCATTCCATTGATATTTCGATTGGGACTGTGTTAAATACATATAATAGTTTTGGAAGTGTGGCCATTTTGGATTATACTGGTATCTTTCCATTTTCTGATATCCTCTTTGATCTCCTTTTTCAGAGTATTATAGTTTTCATGGTAGCAGTTTTTGCTTTCTTGGTTAGGTTAATGCCTAAGTATTTTCTTTTTCTTTTTTTTTTTTTAAATTTTTCTTTTTCTTTCTGATCTGATTTCTTCTACAGCCTGATGGAGTTGTTTCTTTACTTCAGTTGCTATCATTTCACAAATTTCAGGTGTGTGATTTCCAAGCTCTTCTATGTCCGTGTCTCCCAGACTTGTTCAGGGTGGGGTGGAGGTCTGAGATTGCATTTTGCTCCTTTGTCTGTCATTTTTGAAGATCCCCAGGATCGCTCAGCGCGGCTCCTGTGATGGTGTCGGGAGGTGGAGCATGGTCACCAGGGCTTCTGAAGCTGACCGGGGCTCAGCGTGGCTCCTGTCATGGTATGGAGGGGTGGGGCATGGTCACTGAGGCTCCCGAAGTTGTCTGTGGCGCAGCGTGGCTCCCACACTGGTGGTAGTGGTGATGTGACACAGTGACTGAGGCTCCCAAAGCTGTCCCTTTTTTGTCTTTTTGAAACAGGCTTTTGCTGTGTAATTCAGTGAATTCTTAAATTCACTGTGTAGCCTAGGCTGGCCTCAAAGTCACAGTGACCCTCCTGCCTCAGCCTCCAGAGTGCACTCCCATGCCTCGCCATTATTAATCTTCTGCATGTCAAATCATATCATGGTGTCTGGTTCGTGGAGGACCCAAACTCACAGTGTGATGTTGGATTTACTGTTTTTGCTGTTAAGGACATTATCTGGACAACTGGTGAAATATTGCCCAGGGTGGCTTTGAATTCTGAGTTTAAACTGTCCTCTTGTCTAAACTCCACTGAGTAGCTGGGATTGCAGGTGTGTACCACAGTTCCCGGAAAAATTGGACCATCTGCCTTATCATTCTGTCTGTCTATCTATCTGTCAGCAGGGTCTCACTATGCCGTTCAGGCTGGTCTTTTTTTTTTTTTTAAATTTTTTTTTTTTTGGTTTTTCTCCGGTACCGGGAACTGAACTCACGACCTTGCTCAGGCTGGTCTTGAACTCACTATTTTTTTTGTTTTAATCTCTTTGAGATAGGGTTTCAATATGCAGTTCAGGCTGGCACAGGCTCACCTTCAACTGGCACAAGCCTCCTGCCTCAGCCTCTCGGAGTGCTGGGATTACAGGCATGTGCCACCACACCCATCTGGAGCTTTTAAAAGAAGAAACAGAAGAAAGAACTTGTTTAGAGCTTATATATGATCATTTAAATATTCAGCAGAAGGCTGGAATATCCAACTGAAGAAAGACCTAATGTGGGTAAGGGTGGTAGGCAACTTGTCATATTCAGATACTGCAGACAGAAAACAGACACGGATGAGTTCTGGTTTTGGGTCCCTGGTCTGTGCAGGAGAGCACGGAAGCCTAATCACAGTTACTGATTTGCAGCCCCCTGCTTCTCCTGTGCGTGACTCTAGCGTGAACACTGAGGGCATTGCTGTTTAGTAGGATGTTTGCAATGACAGAAATGGAGAATACCCTTTGTCAAATACTTGGAACGGAAGCAGACCAGGGGTAAGTAAAATTTCCTTCAGGCCATGGATGCTGTCAGACCATCAATCCATCCATCTTTTCTTCTTTCTCACTCAGTTAGCAGCTGCCTGGCTACTCCATTTTTTTCAGCCTTATGAGATTGTTTCCATTGAGTTACTAGAGAGAAAAAATTTTTGCTCTATCCATCTGGTTTTAACTGGGATCATGTGAATTAAACTAACAAGAGCTATTAACAGGAACATAGACTTTTTATAAATATTTACATGAACAAGGGTTGACAGGAAGTAAGTGAAACTCAAAGAAGTGGTTAAATTCAGGGACTCACATACTCTTTTAGTGAAAGAAAGAGGGTTTGGGTTTCTGGGGAAAATAAATTATGGAGTGAGTAGAAAATACATAGAAGAACTAGTGGACAATAAGAGCTATTTTAGTGGCGTCACTTAATAGTGCAGAATCATCTTGGGTGACCATCTTCGGGTGAGTGACGAGTTTCTCTTCTTTTTTCTCTCTCTCTACTTCTCCCTTCCTCTCTCCTTCCCTCACTCCCTTCCTTCCTTCCTTCCTTCCTTCCTTCCTTCCTTCCTTCCTTCCTTCCTTCCTTCCTTTTGTTCTTTCTTTCTTTACTCTGGGGTAGGGTGTTGTTAAGTTGCTAAGGTGCCCAGGTGGGGCTTGAATTTGGAATCCTCTAGCTTCAGCCTTCCATGGTGTGAGTGTACAGGTGCATGCCGCAGTGCTTGGCCTCCTCCTGGCTTTTAAGGCCTGAGAAGGGGATGCTTTGTAGAAATAATTCTGATTAAGCAGAATAAGCGTGGAGAAGAGAACGCTATGTGATTCTCACTTGCCTTCAGCTCAAAAGAATCTCTACGCCAAAGTGGCATATTTTGGGATAATCTATTCTGATCCTCCTCAAAATATTTAAAAGAATGACTAGACTTCTTATCCAAAGTATAGTGAGAAAGACTGAATGTTCTCTAGTATCACTGTCATTTCTTCTAATTTCCAGCTGAATTAAAGCAAAAACAACTCACTCTATCTCTCCTCTCTTTTCTTTGCCCTACTTTAGCGCAAATTGGAATGTAGCCTTTTCTTTTTTTTCACACAAAGTTCTTTAATTTTTTTTTTAATGTTTTTTGAGACAGTATCTCACTATATAGCTTAAACTGGCCTCAAACTCATGGTGATCCTCCTACCTCAGCCTCCCAGGTGCTGGGATTACAGACAAAATTCTTTCAGAATAATATAATTATGTGACTAGAATTTCCCCAGAATTTGTCATTAAAGGCTAAGCTGCTTATTACTGGCTAATTTTCCCACCTTGGGCCCCTGGCTTCTCACTATGTTGCTAGATCTTTCCCTCTACCTGCTTTCTTTTCCATTTACCTGTCATCTCCTTGAATTTTTCCGTTTTGGCCTAAACATCAGAAGTTGATATCTTCTTCCCGTTTTTAGCAAAACAGTTCAGTTTTCTGCCTGTTTGTGAGCTTCTTCTCATAGGCCTAGAGTTGTAATGAAGCTATTCTCTTAAATGCTGATACCCTCCTCACTGGAATTTCTGTACCCAGAACAAAATGATAACAATACTGTCCACCTACTCACACCCACCCATCCATCTATATGTTCATCCAGGCATTCTCCTATTAATTTAACTCTCCATCCCCTGCCGACCACGTCTGCACATGCACTCACTCAGCTCTCCTCATTTCTGCTCTTCTCTGTCCTAACTCTCCCTACTTCCCCTTTCCCTCCTCACCCCACCCTCTCTGGGTGCACCCCACCCTCTCTAGAACACTCAGAGAAGTTTCTCTCCCTTTGTAAAAAAGAAACTTACACTTTACAAACATGTTAGTTGCCTTAAAATGGATAAAGAGGAAATAGACAAGAGTTGCATTTCTGGGAATGAATGACTATAATCTTTATCATGGGAAAAGGAAGGACAAAAAAGATCTAAGTTACAATTAAGTAGATAAAGCCAAGCGGGATTTGGGTCATTCATTGATAGGGATGGGCTAGAAATCAGATGCTTACAAGCATCAACAGAGAGTGTGTTGTTGGAAATCAGCATAAAAACACACCCACGTGTCTTCAGACATACTACACATTATCTCTTTTGATCTTAACTGCATGCAGCTGTACTTCCATTTTGCTGATGAAACAGGACAATAAAAAATCAACGTGTGAACTATAAGATTGCTTCTTTTTTTTTTTTTTTGAGGTAGGGTCTCACTATGTGGTTGAGGCTGACCTTGAACTTACTATGTAAGTGGTTCAGGCTGGCCTCACAGTGATCCTCCTGCCTCAGCCTCTTGAGTGGTGGGATTACAGGCATGTAGATTGCTTCTGAAGATTGAGTACCTCAGCATGTCCCAGAGGTCTGTCATTGGATGGATCATTGACAATGCTAATGCTATAAGAAAACAATACTTACATTTATATTATATATTTTTAGCTTTTTAAAAACTGCCAGGTATTGAACCCAGTACCCTGTGCATCCTGGACAAATACTACACCACTGACCTATATCCCAGCTGCTGTATTTAGCATTTAATGTTTAGAGATCAGGAATTTCTTAGATTTGCTGTTCTGTTTTTTTTTTTTTTCTTGTTTTTAGTTGAAAGTATCATTGTAGCCTAGGCCAAATTTGAAATAAATTCCATTCTTCAAAATGTTCCTCTTCTGTCTTGACAATGACCAACTTTTGTTTTTTTCCCCTTAGGCAGGGAAAGTTACTCCAATCGGATACAGAGTTGCAACTTGCTTAACTGAGAAACTCCCTAGGGTAAGCATTTTTATTGCCTTTCTTTTGCTCTGTTACTTTCCATAGGATCATTAGGAGATAACTCTCAGTATTCCTTCTTTTTTTTGTTTCCTCTCCTCTTTTTGAGACAGGGTCTTGCTATGCAATTCAGGTTGGCCTTGAACTAACCCCCTTTTGTTTTCTGTCTTTTTGAGACAGGGTCTTACTATGCATTTCTGGCTGGCCTTGAGCTCACTTTCTAGCCCAGGCTGGCCTGAACTCACAGTGATCCTCCTGTCTCAGCCTCCTGAGTGCTGGGATTACAAGTGTGCACCACCACACCCAGCTCAGCATTCCTTCTGAAAGTTGTATAAACTTGATATGGTGAATTTGGACTTTTTACTGTATTTTAAGGCCTTCATTGAGTTTGTTCAAGAAAGTAAAAATTATGTATTTATGTTTTTCAGTTCTATAAAAGCCACAGAGAATTCAAATATTTTGATATTAGCCAGGTGTGGTGGCACATGCCTGTAGTCCCAGCACTTTGGAGGCTGAAGCAGGCTTGCACATGTTTGAAGCCAGGCTGGACTACATAGCGAGACCCAGTCTCAAAAAAAGAAAGAAAGAAAAAGAAAATACAAAAAGGTATAATTTAAAACTGGATATTGCTTAGTTATTTTCAAAATATAATTTTTAAATATAGTTTATTCTCATAAGCAAATAAATTTTAGAGGAAATTTGAAGGTGTAAATTCCCCATGTACTTATGACATTCATGAAATTAAGGGTGTACATTGACTGATGTAGAAAAGTTCAGTTATTATTTAAAAATTATACTTAGTAATTCTGTTTTCTTGTCTTACTCTTTGCAGCTGCTTACTCCACCAGAGGCAAAAAAGTATTTCAACTTCAGGTATCCACCTCCTGGAGCAGAGAGAGTATTTTATGGCAAAGCAAATGATCCCCAAATTGCACCTTCCTTGACACATGGAATAAAATCTAAAATTTCAATACAGGTACCTTCTTTTCTTTTTTTCCTTCAATGTATATAACTAATTTACCAAGATAAAAATGCACAAATGAAGAATCCAATCTCCTTTTCACCATATATATTTTTGTTTGTTTGTTCTTTTTGTTGAGGCAGGGTCTCGCTATATAGTTCTGGCTGGCCTTGAACTTGTGGCGATCCTCCTGCTTAACTCCCCAAGTGCTGGAATTATAGTCTGTGCCACCATGCCTGGCCCCACCGTATTTTTTTTTTTACCAGTCTTTCCTCCATCTGTACTCTTGATTTTTTTTTTTTTTTCCCCAGTACCAGGGATCGAACTCATGATGTTGTGCTTGCCAGGCAGGCGCTGTGCCGCTAAGCTAAATCCCCAGCCCCTTCCATCTGTACTCTTTAAGCATTAATCTTTTTAAAATTTATATTAGTACATGTTTGCAGTACATAATGATTGCATGCGTTATGGGAGAAAGCTTTCGTCTTGATCAATTAAAAAAATCCAAGCAGCACCCAAGACAGTGTGGAGAAATTAATGATTCAAACTACAAACTCTTCTTCCCTCAGATGATGAAAGGGGAGTTGTAATCCATTTTCTCCCAGGAAACAGAAATGCTTGTCATGGGTCGTGTGGTAGTGCATACCTGTAATCCCAGCACTTGGGAGGCTGAGGTAGGAGGACTGTTGTGAGTTTGAGACCAGCCTGGGCTACAAAGTGAGCTCAAGGCCAGGCTGACCTGCATAGTGAGATCTGCATAGTAATGCAGAATGCTTAGATGTCGAGTGGAGGTGTAGTGAGGAAGTTCTTTGCTGTTGATTGAATGGCTAGTCTAGATTCAGAAGGATCTCATCTATACAATTTTCTTTTTTTTTTTAACTTTTTGAGACAGGGTCTTGCTATGCAGTTCAGGCTGGCCTTGAGCTCACTTTGTAGCCCAGGCTGGTCTTGAACTCACAATGATCCTCCTGCCTCAGCCTCCCAAGTGCTGGGATTATAGACATGCACCACCATGCCCAGCTTGAAAATTACATTTTTGGTCCTGTTATTCCTACTTTCTTTTTATTAGTATGTGTCTGTGATATGCAATGGTAGCATTCATATGCAGAGTTCATACATAGGGCGTCTTTCTACTTTTCTTGAGTGTGTGAGTCAATCTGCATGCTCTGTTCAAGCTTTGTAGTCCCACTGTGACCTTAAATTCCTATGAAAGTCCTTGTTTAGGCATGTCTGTACCTCATAGTATCAATTCTGATAGTTCCAACTGAAGATGAGAAAGCCGCAATGACAATGACATATCTTTCCATAATCATACTGTATTTTCTCCCTAGCTTTTTTTTTTTTTTTTTTTT
>NW_004955430.1:11960647-11972996 GCF_000276665.1 Chinchilla lanigera | reverse complement strand
TGAGTCTCCCTAGCTTTTGATTAGGATTTTAGTTTCAGATTTATAGTTTTTTGTTGATATGTCTGTGCATTGTATCATTTCTTTAGGCAAATACATTGATAAACCCACAGCCTATCACCACATTTCAACAGAAACTTAAAGATAAAAAAGAGTCTATATATTATAGCAATCAGTGGGCACCATTAGGAAAATCTCACGATCAAACACCGGGATTACCTAAAGGACTGGACATAACCAATACAACATTTGGGACACCAGTCATCAGAGGTAGTAAAACATAAGGGGAGTATAAAATAAGTCTTTTGGGAAAATGGAGTTAAATATACCATTGGTGTGGTTTTTGGTGATGTAAATGATTATTCAAAGAATGAAAGAGCTGAGTGTGGTGTTTACCTGTTATGCCAGCTGCTTAGGAGTCTGAGCTGGGAAGATGGCAGGTTTGGAGCTTGTCTCAGAGAGGGAGAAGGAGAAAGAGAGAAGGAGAGCAAGAGAGAGGGAGGGAGAGGGAAAAGGAGAGAAGGGAGAGGGGAGAGGAGAAGAAAGAAAGGGAAGTGTGGTAAATGTAGACTGTAGTGAGGCATTGAACTCTTTACGTGGCCCACACTGGTGTCAAACACATGCTCCTCCTGCCTCCGTTTCCTGAGTGCTGGGATTGCAGATGTGCTCCGTCATGTGCAGTGAAGGGAAATTTTTGCTGTTAGGTTGAAAGGGAAGATTGAAATAGTAAATGGAGTTAGATTTTAAAATTATTATGCAAAACAGTGGCAACAGAACAACTCACCAAACATGAAACTAGGGACCACCGCTCATTGGAAAAGCAGCTCTGAAACAGCTTATCTAGAATCTGGACCAGTCAGAAAAAGACGCTTTTCCAGGTTCTAATGATTTCCCAAGCACCTTTGGTGACGTTGGGGATGGAAATTCATTAAGAAAGAGTCAGGGTCTGTGTTTCACTCTACAGCTGCCAGAATTTGTGGCCACCCCATAGGGCATTAGGGTCTCTAATTTAAAATTTGTATTGGCTTAGGTCATGTTAAGAAGTTGGGAAGAAACTAAAATCAAAATTTTCTAGAGAGTCATAGGGTTGGGGATTTAATTGAGCTTGGACCACAGCTCAGAACAACCTAAATGGTTGACTGACACAGAGTTCTGGTAGTCTTCAGAGTTCTAGGTAGTAAGAGTTCTCTGGATTATATCTTGTCTTCCTGGAAAACTTTTCACTTATGTTGGCTTGTGATCCCTCAGGATGTCTGCGTACCTTGTACATTGATCATTTGTTCTTGTCAGTTTAAGTACATGACAAATAGATACTTCAAAGCTGATTCCATTGGTTCTTCCTTCAGAACTCTCGGCTAGAGAAGTAGTGAATCCACCAAAATCCTATGAGGAAGTATTTAAAGAAGGAAAAGAAGGACATGATTTGTATGTTGTTTCTCATAACGATTACTATGTGGGTAAGTGGCCTCTGGCTATTTGTGAAGAAGATCAGAGGGTGTAATGTTCATATGTTAAGCTCAGGGCCTGGCCATTAACGGGCAATCAATGAACGGTAATTTAGTATTATTATAAGGTCCTAAATCCTTCTAGGAACCTTGATAGGGAGGACATAAACCCCGGTAAAGAACACATGTACATATACTTTAGTTCCTGGGGATCAAATCTTGGGCCTTCCACTGAGCTATCCCCCCTGCCCTACTTATACATTCTGTACATAAAATATAAAAACACATGTATTTTTATATTAATACATGTTAATTATTACACATGTATTAATTATTAATACATGGATTATTACACATTAATACATGTGTTTTCTTTAGTGCTTTTAGATTTAAAAGTTACTGTCCTTATTCGAATGCTGGGCTTACTCTAAGTGCTAGTTTTAGATAAAGAACTCTAGGTGATGGTCAAGTGCACATTTTTTGTTTTGTCTTTTTGAGACAGGGTTTCCCTATGGAGATCAGGCTGGCCTTACACTCACTTTGTAGCCCATGCTGGCCTTCGACTCACAGAGCTCCTCCTGCTTCAGCCTCCTGGGTGCAAGGACACATATTTTTGATTCAGATAGGTCAGGTTCAAATCCGAACTCATCTGTTTACTGTCTTTTAGATCGTGAATCTTTTACTTATTTGATTATCACCATCCTTATGTCTTGAACAGGTATACTAATAATATTATGAGATTGAATACATACAAAATGATGGGCATAGCCCTGGAACATGGTAAATGTTCATATCTGTTAGCTATGTTTATTATTACTAAGTGATGTTCTCTAATAGTAGTAGAATTATTCTGTGGCACAAGTAAAGGGCATTAAGTTTTGTAGTGCTTAAATAAAACTTAATTGACAGTGTACTGATGTGGGTAGATCGGTGTAGTAGAGGACTGGGAATTACCCCGATACATGCCCGAGAAAGCCCACGGTGGTGTGAGATTCAAGGATTCTCGGTTAGTAGAAGTGAGAGCTGCCCTGCGCTGTGGAGCAGCACGCTTTCTGACTTGTTCCTTTTCTGTATTTCTTCCCTTTCCTCCCCGTTTGTCTTTTAACACCATACCACCTTTCTCTGTTCTTTCTCTCAAACTTTTGTCCCTGACCAGGGCTTGTTTCCTACCCCATTGCTCTAGTGCTTGGGTTTCTCACTCTCCTCTTTCATAACTAATCTCTCTAGGTTCCCACACTCCTTCCTGTGTTCCCAGTCCTGAGCTACCCCTGTCTCCCCTTCCAAGTGAGTCCCTGCGCCTGCCCACTTGGACACCGCATGGCTCCCCCACCTCAGCCCCTCACTGTATCTCTGCTTTTCCTCTTTTTTTCTGGGTCTTTTTGAGGCAAGGTCTCGCTATGCAGTTGAGGGTGGCCTTGAGCTCACTTTGTAGCCCAGGCTGGTCTCAAACTCATGACAATTCTCCTGCCTCAGCCTCTCAAGTGCTGGGATTACAGGCATGTGCCACCACGCCCTCTGCTCCTTCTCTTCTCCTAACCCTCCTTTCCTCTTTTCTTTATCCCCTTCCCTTCCTTCCTCTCTTCTGAAAATGTCTGATGTATTTTGAAAAACCTTGTCATCTATGCTACATCCAATACAGTGCCTTCTATTTGTTTTAAAAAGAACTGTGTTGGGGCTGGGGATTTAGCTCAGTGGCAAAGCGCCTGCCTGGCAAGCGTAAGGTTGTGAGTTCAATTCCCGGTACAGGAAAAAAACTAAAACAAACAAACAAACAAACAAAAAAACCAAACAAATAAAAAGAACTGTGTCAATGAATGTGTATATACACACAACCTATAGTGAGATGTAAGCATTAATGGTCTGAAGAAATTTACTATAGGTTTTTTATATTTAGAATAGCTCTAATGGACCATATAGGACTGAAATTACTTTCATTTGCTGGTTTTTTTAATGGAAGTTTCATTAGCCTCTTGAAAGTCATAGAATCTCATTCTTTAAGCATTGTTAATCATTTTTCTCATAAGGAAAGTAGTTCCAGACCAGCCTGAACTATATAGCGAGATCCTGTCTCAAAAAAACCAAAGAACAACAAATAGTAACCACCCCCATAAACATACTAGTGAATTTAAACATTAAAAATGAGGAAAAAGTAAGTGTAATGATAAATCCTTTTCTTTTTTAAGTTAGGGTCCTATATATTCCAGGCTGATGTGGAACTCACTATGTAGCTGTCAGTGGTCCTCCTGCCTCAGCTTCTGGAGTGCTGGGATTACAGGCGTGACCCACAGTGCCCAGCGATAAATCCTATTAGCCAGAGATAACTTTGGTTGATAAATCAAATGTTTTTCTAATCTCCATCTGTTGAGCCTTTAGGTAAATAGAATACTTTACATGCTTTTAAGAAACCTACTGTATACATTAAAATTTTTCTACAAAATTTATCAAGGACTTCATTCAACAACAATAGATTCATAACATCTTTAAAATATATTTAATCTCAACTAAAGTAATAGGTTAATTAATAGGTTAAATTTGCACTTTTATAAAGTGCAAAATATGTAAATACACAAGAATATCTCCCTCAAATACCAACCTTTCACATAAGCTTTTCTTTGTACATTCATCTATATGAGGGATATATGTGTATTTAATCATATATATAATATATTACATTGTATTATAATATAAATCATATATATTATATATGGTTTATTATATATATGCATATATATTTTTTTTCTTCATGTGAGATATTTTGGAAGGCAGCTATGCACTGTACCACCTACACCTCTGTGTGTGAGATATTTTGGAATGTCTCTCCCCAACCGTTATTTTATTCTGAGGAAGGATCTCCCTAAGTTGCTCAGGCAGGTCTTGATCCCACAATTCTTCTGCCTCAGCTTCCCTAGCACCTGAGATTGTACATATATATGAGCATGCCAAGCTTGGAATGACTTCTTTACTTTTTCCTTCTCTCTCTCTCTTTCTCTCCTTTCCTTCCTTTTTTCTTTCTTCCTTCCTCCTTTCTGCACTAGGGATCAAACCCATGGCCTAGCCCATGCTAGTCAAGTGCTTTACCACTGAGTCATACCCTTGGTCTTTCTTACTCTTCTGTTTATTTTGGTTCTGGGAGTGCCATGCCTTGCCTAGGTAAGCTCTCTGCCACTGAGCCACACCCTCCACCCACCTCCGCCTGTCTGTTCGTTGTGTGGTAGTCAGGCTTCAACCCAGGGCCTTCCTGAATCCCCAGCCCCTTTTTATTTTTTTTAATTTTGAGACAGAGTCTTGCTAACTTGCTAAGTTGTCCCGGCTGAGCTCAGACTTGTGATTCCCTGCCTCAGCCTTCCAGAGCACTGGTATTTCAGGCATGTCCCACCACGCCTGACAGAATACCTTTTCATGTCAGTATCTGTAGGGTATTTTTCATTCTTTCAAAACTGTCTCCTTTCTGTACCTTTGTGAGTGTGGTCTGCTCTTTCTTTAGATTATATTCCTTGATTTCTCAGCATTAGAAGTTTTCATTCCTAGAGCCAAACTGTCCTCTCAGGTAGCTGCTTCAGTTTGTCCGCAAACTCAGCAATGTAAGAAAATTTCCATTGCCCTCCTCTCCAAAAGTGAGTTTAGCCAATCTTTATTTTTGCTTAACTGAAAGATGGTTATGGTTTATTGTTACTGATTTTATTTATATTTACGTTATATGGATTACTAGCCAGGCTGAGTGTCTTTTCTCTATTTTTTTGGGGGTGGGAGGATGGTGGTGGTTCTGGGGATTAAACCCAGGACAGTGGCATGAGCTACATCCCCTGCCTTTTTTTTTTTTTTTTTAGATAGAGTCTGGCTAAGTTGCTAAGTTGCCAAGGTTGAGCTCAAACTTGCAATCCTGCCTCAGCCTCCCTGAGCCCTGTGATTACAGAGATGTGTCACCACACTTGGTTCTCTATCATTATTATTATTTTTGAGACAGGGTCTCACTATTTAGTGTAGGCTGGCCTTAAACTCACAGTGATCCTCCTGCCTCAGCCTCCTGAGTGCTGGGATTACAGGCATGTGCCACCATGCCCAGTGTCATTTCTGAGCTTGCTGATTGCTCTCAAATTTCAGTTCTACTTTTTTTTTTTTTTTTTTTGAGACAGGGTCTTGCTATGTAGTTCAGACTAGCCTTCAACTCACTGTGTACCCCAGGCTGGTCATGGACTCATGGTGATCCTCCTGCCTCAGCTTCTCACATGCTGGGATTATAGGCGTGCATGCTTGCACCACCACACTTGGAAGTAGCTTGAGATTTTGGAGTGATATCTGAGAAATCATTGCCAAGGCCAAAGAAATATTTTTCTCTAGTCTTAATATTTAGGTTTTTGTCAATATTGAACTGATATTATGTATAGTGTATGGTAAAAGTTTAGCTTCTTTTTTCAATCTTTTTTTTTTTTTTCAGGTGAAAATTTAGTTTTTTTGGCACCATTTATTGTTCAGACCTTCCCTTCCCCATTTTGTCTAATCTTGGTGCTCTTGTCAAAAATTAGTTGACCATATATCTGTTTGGATTTATTTCTAGGTTGTCTATTCTATGATGCTGGTCTATGTATCTATTTTTTATAGCAATATTAAACTATTTGGATTACTATAGCTTTGCCATATAATTTTATTATATTTGTACTTTTTTGGTCCTGGGGATTGAATCCATGCTAAGCATGTACTCTGTCACTGATATATCACTCTATGCCTCTAGCTCCTGCAACAGACTTTTTAATCAGAAAGTGTGGTGCCTCTGACTTTTTCTCTCTGAGATTGCTTTGGCTGTTTGGGGCTTTTATGCTGGTATATTAATTTTTATAATTATTTTTTCTGCAAAATGTTATGATTTTGATAAGAATTGAGTTAGATCTGTTTATGGCTTTGAATAGTAGGAACATTTTGACAATATAGATTCTTATAATCCATAGCATGGAATATCTTTCTGTTTGTGCCTTTTCAATTTCTTTCATTGGTGTTTTATAGTTTTTAGTAGAAAGGCTTTCTTACTTTCTCATTGCTGGGACAAAATACAAGACACCCACAGCTAAAGCAGGAAAAGTTTATTACAGTCCAGCATTTGTAGAGGTTTTAGTCCACAGTTGGCTGACTCCAAGGCAGGGTGGTGTGCAGAGAGGCATCGTAGGGAAAAACAGTTCATGGTGGGAGGAAGACGGGCAAGCAGTGATGTATCAAAGAAGCAGGAAGCAGCAGCAACAGCCCTCTTTCTGTCCCTTGTATCTACTTTTTAAATTTATTTTTTTTTGTCCCTTATATTCTATCTAGGCTATACTCTTAGAATGGGTAGCACTCACACCCAGGGTGGGCTTTCCTTTTTTTTTTTTTTTTTGGTACCTGCAATCGAACTGCTGAGCTATATCCCTGGCCCCGGGGTGGGCTTTCCCATTTTTCCACACCCAGAACTATGTCAAATCAATCAATGGACTAATTTAGTAATCACATACCCTTGATCCCAGCATTACACTCTTTTTTTTTTGGTTTTTCTCCGGTACCGGGAACCGAACTCACGACCTTGCGCTTGCCAGGCAGGCGGCTTTGCCACTGAGCTAAATCCCCAGCCCCAGCATTACACTCTTAATCCTAGCATCACACACTCTAGATCCAGCCACCTCTGAAAATCCCCACCTATGACCAAATGAGGCTTTGGAGGGGACATCTAGACACAAGCCATGACACACTCCCTAGATTCAGCCTGTTATGGTTGATACATTGTGTCAACTTGGGGAGTCTAGAGGTTTGGCTAAGTGACTCAGCAGGAAGCCAGGGTGCTTACTTTGTATATATCCTGAGCCTGTGGAAGAGGAGGGCATGGAAATTATGTGAGAGCTACATGCCCCTTAGGTGGGGGTAGCCTGTTTACAATGTAAGGGAGGGAAAGAAGCTGCTGGCCGCCGTTCCTCCCTTTTGCTCTGGCTGCATTGCTGTTCGGCTGCCATTCTCCCTTTGCTCTTGTTGCTTTGCTATCTTTTGCCTCGGAGCCAGCCAAGTATGGACTGAAACCTCCACAAACTGTAAGCTAAATAAACCTTTCCTTCCTTAATTTTGGGCGTTGGGTATTTTTTCTCAGCAATGAGAGAAAAGTAACCTCCAAAAAGCCCACTATGAGCACATGAGACTTTGGAGGTACATCTAGATAAGAGCCTGCTTGGTCTTTCACCTTGTATGTTAGATTTATTCTTTTTTTTTTAGTCTTTTTGAGACAGGGTCTTGCTGTGCAGTTTAGGCTGGCCTTGAGCTCACTTTGTAGCCCAGGCTGGTCTCGAACTTGCAAGGATCCTCCTGCCTCAGCCTCCCAAGTGCTGGGATTACAGGTGTGGGCCACCACGCCTGGCTAATTCTTAAATTCCAGTTGTGGTGGTATGTGTCTAAAGTCCCAGCCTCTCAAGAGGCTGAGGTAGGAGGATTGCTTGAGTCTAAGAGTTTGAGTGAATATAGCAAGACCATATCTCAAAAACACAACACAAAAACAAAACAAAACAAAACAAAAAAAAAACAATTAAGGGGCTGGGGATTTAGCTCAGCGGCAAAAGCGCCTGCCTGGCAAGCGCAAGGTCGTGAGTTCGGTTCCTGGTACCAGAGAAAAAACAAAAAACAAAACAAAACAAAAACACAACACATAAAAAAAAAACCACATAATTTATATATAAGTATTTTATTGATTGATGTTGTTTTAAATGGGATTGTTTTGTTTTCTGTCTTTGCACTGAGCTACGCCCCCACTACATCCTTGGTTCTCTTTTATTTTGAGACAGGGTTTCACTAAGTTACCCAGGCTGCGCTCAAAATTGAGATCGTCCTGCTTCAGCTTCCCTTGTGCAGGATTATTTTCTTGATTTCTTTTTTTAGAAAGGTAATTATTTTTATAGCTAAATGCTAAGTTTTTTTTGAGGTAGAGTCTTGTAGAGTAGCCCACATTGGCCTGAAACTTGTGATCCTCCTGCCTTAGTCTCCTGAGTGCGGAGGGTACAGGTGTGTACCATCATGGTCCACTGAACATGGATTTTTGTGTGTTGTTTTGTATCCTGCAACTTTACTGAGTTCTTTTATTAGTTCTAACAAGTGTTTTTGTGGAGTCTTTCTCTACATGCAGCTTTCCAAATATTAACACAAGGAACTCGTGTATTGCACCCCACCAGTCTCCCAGCTCATGTGGGGAGTGCTGCTATTGTTGGTAGCCAGATCTGCTCAGTTCCCCATACTGTTATGATTTCATTCTTTGTCTCACTCTCATTTTCAATATCAACGAGGACGTGATGTTTTTCTTAAAAAGATTATTTGTATTGCTTAATTCAAAATCTCCTTCTCCTCACAGGAGAAGCAAAGAACCGAAAGTATAACCCGTCAAGTTTCCATCGGTTTAACTTATTTGGAGTCCCTACACCACATTGTAATGCTGGAAAAAATACTGCAAAGAGTTTATATTGGCTTCATGAACTGCAAATGTAAGTTTAATGAGACTGTGTCTAGGGCTAAGTGTTAGATATTTGACATTTGAAAAGAAATGCTTATTTTTAATTTGTTTTTTGGAGGTAATACACTGACATAATTGAGACGTAAAATTTCAAAAAATATACAGTGAAATGTCTTCTACTTCTGATACACATTCTGTCTGATTCCTCCCAAAGTGAACATGATACTGTTTTTTTATTTGTAGCTTTCTGAAATTACTTCAGGAATTTACAGATAAATATAAGTATACATGTTTGTTTATTTGTTTAATTTTTTGAGACAGGGTTTCAATATGCAGTTCAGGCTGGCCTTGGATTCTTTTGGAACCCCTGGCTGGCTTTGAACTCACAGTGATCCTCCTGCCTCAGCCTCCCGAGTGCTGGGATTACAGGCGTGAGCCATCATGCCCGGCGACTTGTGTTATTTTTAATCCCGAGACAACAAGCACATTTTGTATTCATAAAAATGTAGATTCCCTGTTATGATTCAAAAATAAGTTTGTAAATACTGTGGTGGTATAGTGGGTTGATGATTATAAATACTGGCGTTCTGCCTCCCAATAAGATATGCCCATGTCCTGATTCTTAGAAGCCAAAAAAAAAGGATCTTTGAACATATAAATAAGGATGTTGGGATGGAAGAGCTCATCCTGGATTATCTGAGTGGATTGCTCTGGTATCCTGGATTACCAGACTTTGAAATGGTACATTCCCTTAGTGTGGGAGCGAAATCCGAGACAGAAGAGAAGACTTTGCAGCAGGTGAAGAGAGAGGCAGAAACTGAGCAACGTGGCTGTAAGCGGGGGACACCAAGCAGTGCCGGTAGCCACCAGGCATGGGAAAAGGAAGGAAAGGAGTCTCTCCGAGAGGGTTTGGAGGAAACGAGGGCTGGCAGATGCCTTGACTCCATACCTCTGGCCTTCAGCGCTGTGAGAGAACACATTCCAGTTGCTTTAGCAAGTTTGTGATAATTTGTGCAGCATCCACAGGAAACTAACATACTAGGCCTTCCCTCGCTCCTTCCTTTGCTTCCGTACTCCCTCCCTCTCTCTCTGTTTTTTTTGGTCTTTTTGAGACAGGGTCTCACTATGCAGTTCAGGCTGGCCTTGAGCTCCCTTTGTAGCCCAGGCTGGTCTCGAACTCCCAACGATCTTCCTGCCTCAGCCTCCTGAGTGCTGGGATTACAGGTGTGTGCCACTACGCCTGGCTTCTGTATTTTGTTTGCAAATGCCACAATTTTTTTTCTTTTTTTGGGTACCAGGAATTGAACCCAGGACCTTGTGCTGTGGGGCAGGTGCTTGTGTCACGGAGCTACGTATCCAGCCCTTATATTTTGTTTGGGTACAGAGTTTCAGTTACTAAGTTTCCCAAGCTTGGCTACATTTATGATTCTCCTGCCTCAGCCTCCCAGAGTGCTAGGGTTACAGGCCTGTGCCACCATGCCTGTTTTAGCCCTGCATTCTTTTGTGTCAGTAGTAGATGGAGATTGTTCTGCTTTTTGACTTCTAGGTTTTCACAGCCCCCATGTATTGGTCAGCTTTCCATCACTGGTACAAAATATCTGACACCCTCAACGTGGAAGAGGAGAGGTTTAATTTAGCTTATGGTTTCAGGAGTTTTAGTCCGTGGCTGGGTGGCTCCAAGGCAGGAATATCACAGTGGCATGGCAGAGCAAAGCTGCTTACTTCATGGTGACCAGGAAGCAGAGCAATGGAAGTGCCAGAGAGGAAGGGGCTGGGGATCAGGCAAAGTATTGATGGTCACAGCTCCATGACCCACCCAGACATACCCAGAAGTGTGCTTTAAAAATCCCCTCAGTGGCCAGGTATGGTGGTGCACACCTATAATCCTAGTACTCAGGAGGCTGAGGTAGGAGGATCGCCATGAGTTTGAGGCGAGGCTGGGCTACATAGTGAGTTGAAGGCCAGCCTGAACTACAGAGACCCTGTTTCAAAAAACAAAAATAGCCGGGTGTAGTAACACAGGCCTATGGTCCCAGCACTTGGGAGGCTGAGGCAGGAGGATTCCTGTGAGTTGGAGGCCAGCCTGGGCTACGTAAGTGGGTTCATAGTCAGGCTGAACTACATAGTGAGACCCTGTCTCAAAAACAAAACAAAACAAGACCCAGCCAAACATATAAACCAACCAACCCATCAGTGCTCCCAAGCCAATCAAGTTGACACGATTCAGTTTAACAACCACAGTGGTCCTTTAGACTGTCCTAAGAGTAGAGCCTTCCAGTCATTAATAAGGACGTATTTAGTAATGCTTTGGGGTAGTTAAGAAAAACACTAGATTGATAAGGGCAGACAATATGCAGGGTGCATTTCCCTCCGATTTTCTCTACCCTCTTGGGAGCTTTATTTGTGGAATACTGTCTTATCAGATCATACTTTTTGTATTTTCAAACTTAATTGTAATATTACTGTTAAAAGCAGTAAAGAAATTATTAATTCCTTTGGCTCATCAGATTGAAAAAAGTTTAATACTTCGTTCTTCAGTGCAATTTCTGTTATAAAGCCAAGCATGTTTGCTTACATTTTAAGGCATCTAATTTTATATGTACTATTTAATGTAAAATTGGTATACTCTGAACTTTTAAGGGATGTATTTCTTTGTAAAATTATCTCTGTATTCTGTCTATGACAATTTAGTTTTACAAATCAGTTTGAATCATCAGATGGTAGGCTGTGTGCGTGTGTGCGTGCGTGCATGCGTGTGTGTGTGAATTCACGGCACAAAGAGTATTGTCTGAACTGGCTACTGAATGCTGTTGAGCTGTGCATGGCATTATCTTCTAACATATGTGTCTATCCACAGAAACAGTTCAGTGCTTCCTAATTCTCCCAAGAGCATAATTCAGGCGCTTTCAGACTAAAGAGTTAGTCCTTGGCTGGGCGTGGTGGCATACTGCTTCAATCCCAGCACTTGGGAGGCTGAGCCAGGAGGCTCAGCCTGGACTACATAGAGAGTTCAAGACCAGCCTGAACTATATGGCAAACTCTATCTGAAAAAAAAAAAAACAGAAAAGAAAAAAGAGTTGATCTTGTGCTTTTATCATCCCTGCGTTTTTAAACTAGGCCCCTTGGAGCTAATTTAATTTTTAATTTTGTTTTTGAGACAGAGTCTTGCTGTGTAGTCCAGACTGGTCTTGAACTTACTATGTAGCCCAGACCGACCTTCAACTTGTGATCATTCTGCCTCAGCCTCCCAAATGCTGGGGCCTTAGGCATGAACTACTGTACCCAGCTCTACAGCTGATTTTTTATTTGATTTATTTATTTATTTTTGGTTTTTGAGACAAGATCTCACTATGTAGTACAGGCTGGCCTTGAACTCATTGTGTAGTCCAAGCTGACCTCTAACTCTTGACAGTTCTCCTGCCTCAGCCACCCTAGTGCTGGGATTACAGGTGTGTGCCACCAC